>NW_022147142.1:651940-658258 GCF_002938485.1 Sitophilus oryzae
AGATATTTTATAATTTCATGTTATTTATTAAGATTTGAGAAAGATTGGTTGCGTTGAGAAACTCTGAAGGGTCGGTATATCACCAGTAAAACAGAAATCTGAAAAAAAGCTTGTCAGGGGCTTTATACTTACATATACTTATATATACAGGGTGAGTCTGGAATAAGTGCCAAATATTGTTAGGGGTAGTAATTTTCGACCCCAGAAACACTTCTATTAGGTTTTTTTCGCGAAAAAAATTGAAAATTTGGAATTTTTTAAAATTTTAAGTTATTAAACAAATAATTAATTTAATCTTCATAATAAGCAATTATATCTTCATAATATGACAAAAGATTCAGTGTTCTCAACATTTAAGCGAAAAATAATTTTTTTTGGAAAAGGAAAAAGTATCTAAATCTTTCAAAGTTCTCTCTCAAATTCTCAAAGTAATATCTGTTATTTTGGACTTATTTGAAAAACGGTCAAGAAATATGTTTCTTTTATCGAGATCTACCAGCTTTGAAAATATTCGCACTTATTTAAGACTCACCCTGTATATACCTGTTTCAATATGCTGAATTTATTATTTAACCAATGCTTATTCAATATCATGTTTTGTTAATTTTATACATGTTTTATTTTTTATCTCGAAAACTATTAGAGATCGGCGTAGGTTAGTATATACAGGGTGCCCCAAAAATAAGTGCAAGTGTTTTAAGGGGTGGTAGATCTCGATAAAAGAAACATTTTCTCTTTATCGTTTTTCAAATAAGTACAAAATACCGAAGTTATTACTTTGAAAAATTCCAAAAAAAAAATATTTTTTGCTAAAATGTTGAGAACCACTGGATCTTTTCTGGATTTTTTTTCTTGTAAATTTAATCTAATACATATGTCGCCATATTATCATGAAACTATGTTTTTAACTAAAAACTAAAAAAATTCCAAAAATTTTTTTTTCAAAAATTTCGAATTTTCAAAAAATTTTTTTTCGCGAGAAAAACCTCATAGGCGTGTTTCTGTTAAAATACTTGCACTTATTTCTGGGACACCCTGTGTAATAGAAAAATTACAAGATATGAAAGTATGTAATTTCGAAAAAATATAATAATATACTGGATGTTTCATTTAAAATAACAAAGATGCTACCGCTTTTAGTGTACAGCGACAACACTCTAATGCTGAAAATAATTTAGACATATGGAGCAGTTGCTTTATACAAAAATCACCCTGAATCACCCTTGTATATCCCCCCTGTCGATGTCGTCAGAAACAAAAACACAAAGAAGAAAGAACACCGTTTTTTAGCCACAGATACGTCTAAATTTAAAAGTATAGTTTTTCTGTTAAATGGGGAGAAAAATCGTATTCTTCGTTGGTTATGGCCTCTGCCCTTTATGCTCTCATTTACATTCTTCGATCGTAAGAAACGGAAAGATAAAAAATCGGAAATATTCCGGCAAATCGACGATTCACTGCTGTTTCTAAACTTGGAAAATCGTTAAAGCCACGCGTTGTATAATAGTATGGTCGTTTTCGTGCCCCTAGTCCTATCTGTATTCTTTGTGCTATGAGTTTTTGCAAGTGATTCTTTTGATGTTAACAGCATACAGATAAAACTACACAAGTTATATCCACATACAAGGGTGAGTTTTCTACGATGTTCTCTATGGGTATCTCGTATCTCGGAAACTACTGGAGATAGAGAGTTGGTTAAATGGGGAAAGAATTGCAGTTTTGTGGGGTCATAAATATGCGCCTTTCAGATTTTTGAAAATGTTCATGGCTTACTAGATATTTCGAAAAAAACAAATTTCGGCTATTTTAAAAATTGTGCCTAACTCCATTATAAGCTATTTTAGACAAAAAGTTTTCAGATAAAAGTTGAAAATAATTACATTCTTAATGAGATTGTGACCTCCGCTATTTTCTAAAGCCTGTCATTTTTGACATATGACACAAACATATGTTTTTTTAATGGAAAACCATAGTTGGCCATGACTTCATAAAAAGCACCATTTTTTAAGCTTTTTAGCGATATAAGCTATAATATGTTTTCTTCGAAAAATTACAGTTATAGCCAATTCTTATAATTTTTAAACAATTTCACTTAGTTAGCCATGGAAACAAGTTCAATCGTCTTTGCTCTCAGAAATGTGAAGCTGTCAATGAATTTTTCAAATGAAGGATTATTGGTTCAACTTTTCTTGACCATACATTTTCGAGGATACGTTGACCGGTGAATGTTACGTTTTTTAGAGAACGGTTTTCATGACATGTCAGAAAAGTTAAATTTAGTTATAGCCAATTAGCAGTATACGAAATTCAAATAATTAGTTTTCTGACAGAAGGAAATAAATTGTCAGATTGTTTGACACTTAATGTCAAAGGAAGCTAGGTAAAATGTTATCAGAGTAAAGCAATCAATAATTATAAAATTCCACGTTATTTTGCTTAAGTAGTACAAATATTTATTCTAACTTACCACAGAATTTACATCAAACTCTTTGGCCACCCAGTCTCTGGCTTGCTTGAACTCCTCCATCATTCCCATCATATACAGGGTATCCAATCCGTCCAAAATGGAAGCGCCCAACGGTTGTGAACCAAATACGCTACCGTTGTGCCCTCTCTTCGACACTGGTCGAAGTTCATTTTTACCCCACGCGTATCTCACGTAGTTGTCCCAAGCGTGTTTCATCATCTGAAATAATATATTTACCAATCAATTTAAGACATACAAAATCATTAATTTTAAAAAAGAATCTCCGTTGGACTTATTTAATAGTCCTAGCATTATGTTAATTCGTGAACTAATACTGTGTCTAATCATATTGTATCTCCAGTATATTATTTGTCTGGGTATTTGTAGCTGTAGATGTTAAATTTAAATGTTTTATACAGTTTTTATATTTAAACGTACATTGTCCTTAAACCTATTGAAGAAACATAACATGGCAACTAGAAAAATAGATGAAAAACAATGGAACATTAGCTGATCAGTGAAACCGAACGCGTCCACTGCAAGTTACTTCTGATTCGGTCACGAAAAAACGATAAAACCATTGAAACAGAAGAAAAAGAAGACAAATAAACGACGACCGCAGCTTAATGGTCACAAATGACCGGTCTAGTGGAACTTTAAAGCCCAGAATCCTTACGTAGCAAAGATAGAAATATATACAGGGCGTCCCATATCGGATAGTATAAAATTAACTCTATTTTCTGAGATTTTCAATGTAAAGCTTCATTCAGAACCTCGAAATCAGTGGAATAAATTAGTAGTTTCAATTAGGCGTAGAAGTTTGTTCACCTAATTTTAATGTAAGCATTCAGAACGTCATAATTAGTGGTAGTAATTTTCAATTATTGGAAAAAGTTAACAAACTTTTGACTTTTCCACTAATTATACTTCAAAATTTACGAGGAATGTCATTTTGGCCTTTGATTATCACCCGTCAAGAAAAGTTTTGGTTAGAAACTTTGAATAAGAAGACTAAGGAAGGAGCATAATGCTATCCATGTATTCATGCATGGTGGGCGGAAAAGCCACCATAAAAGCTCTCTAGGGTGGGGATCCTTGACAGTTCTGTTTGACTTTTTAGACATTGTGAATGATCGTAAACTAAAAAGTATGAAGTATAATTGAAACCACTAATTTATTCCACTAATTGGGAGGTTCTGAATGAAGCTTAAGCATTCAGAACTTCAGAATTAGTGGCAGTAATTTTCAATTAGTAGAAAATGATAAGAAACTTTAAACTTCTGCCACGAATTACACTTCAAAATTAGCGAGTAATATTAAACTTGTAAAACCAAAACCAAGACCAACCAGTGCAAGACTTACCCGCAAGACCAAGAAAAAGCATGCAAGACTTGCTTTTTTTTATGTTTTTATTTAGCCCAATTTTCATGTTATTTTTTGACAAAATGTATAGCATCATCCCCCCATATATTTTTTGCATCTGAGTATATTGGAAAAAATAATTTTCATAGATTTTAAACTCAGAATTTTTTTATAGAAAAAGAACAGATTAGTCCTCTTTTAGAGACAATATTCCCACAAAAATAACTGCAAACAATCCAAGCGCTCTACAAACAAAATATATAGAACATTTAACAGGCTGTAAGCCCACACTTGCTCGCTAATGAAGGTTAAATATTATTAAGTGCCCTTCTTTTTCTTTGCAACCGTTTAAAGAAAGAAGTTTTAAATCTAATTAGTACCCGTGAAAGATTTAAACACACACTCTGGTAATTCATTCGACAAATATGTACCATTTTCCCGTCTATTTACCTGTTTAACTTTCAGTCTTCTTAAGGAATTGTCTACCACAGCACCCAAATTCTCCGTTCCTTTATCTATTGTGTTATCCAAAGAAGTTAGAATGTCGAGCTCACTACTGCTGAGGTTTACGCTAGCTGACAAGCTGATTTGATCGTCGTTTTTAGTTGGGTTTTCGCTGTTTTTGAAGCGGAAATCAGCGATTAGCATGGGCGATTTTTGTACCGATTTCCAAATGATTAGCTGACGTTGTGATGTCCTGATATGGTTCAGCTGATCTGGGTTTTCGAGAGAAGTAGGCTGCTGTGCAGGCCATGACGAATAGGGTTCCCACAATGCCACCTCCTTAGAGAAATTGACGTTAAAATCGGCAGGATATTTTTTGGTTAACTTTATGTATTTTTCAGTAGCTCGAAGTAAATAAATATAAGATAAATTAGTCAGTCTATAAACTTCTGTGTTTGTGGAGAGCTATTTGAGCTTGCTCAAAACGATACTGAAATTTAATTATAGAGAATTATAGAGAATACAAAGAATTATAGAAATTATAAAGAACTTTGTCGCGTTGTTGAAAAAAAAATTGCGAGTTGTGAGCATAAAAAATATAGAGTTCTATAGCGTCTTAAAAATTAAAGTTACATTTTTTTGAACTCTATGAGAAAAATAAATGTGACTTTTATTAGAGAAGCGTATGACTAAAATGTAAGGTTTTTGACATAATATACAGAGTGGTCAGAATTGTACTCGAGGAAACTTCGGCAGCCTATTCTGTAGATAACCATGTATGTATGTATGTAAGTAGATAACCATGATCTCTGAATACTCTATACTGGGTGTTTCTCAAAAGTGGCTAACCCTTATATTTTTTTTCAGATAAAAAAACGAGATTTGGTACGTATATGACATAAATAAGGATTGTTTGATGAATTAACTTGTTTTAAGTCACTTCCTGTTTCACCGGATATAACTACAACTTTTGATTTTTAAATGCCACTCTCTGTATTTTTTTACTTTATTCGATGAAAAATGAGACTCTAAATAGAAATAATATATCACATTATAACTTTTGTTTCGCATATGGTTTATTTGAAATTGTAACATCCGGTTCATAACAACAATTTGACTCGAAATACCAATTTGTAAAAAATGTTTTTTCCAAATATGCTAATGAGCCAGCCTTGTTTGAAAGCACTTAAGCCACCCTTGCGCGAAAAACATTAGACGATCAAGTCTATTTTTCCAAGGCATCTTGATTAAAAAAATAGTGTTTTTAACACAGCCATTGCCATGGAAGAGTGCCCTCTAGATTGAAATTTAAAATACGATTTTTTAAGCAAAAATATCAAAAGTTGACATATATGTCATTCTATTTAGAGCGTCATTTTCCATCGAATAAAGTAAAAAAATACTGTTTGAAGTTGCCGTTTAAAAATAAAAAATTGTAGTAATTTCCGGTGAAACCAGAAGTGACCGAAAACAATTGAATACGTCAATCAATCCTAATTTATGTTATATACTAACATATCAATTCTCGTTTTTTTTATCTGAAAAAATAAAAAAGTTACCAGGGTGAGCTACTTTCGAGAAACACCCGGTATACTAGAAATATTGTATAATATAATGTAATATGTCTGTCGTGATAAAAATATTATGTGACATCAATAAATATAAATAATATATTGTGATAACTATACAAACGCCATTTATCCTTATTTTATCTTAAAAATTTGCCAATATTTTTTTTTATTTCGACTTTAACATTTATTAAATTTTAAATTTCAAGGAAAAATAAAATCCACATCAGAAAAAAAAAACAGAAACTTAATTGACCTAATTTACTTAATTAACCATAAATGTATTTTGAAATATTCCCTTAACAAAGAAAAAAATTACAGCATTAGCAGAAATAATCCAGAATATTTATTTTATTTTTTATTTATTTACATCAAGCCACTTTCAAATACATATAAAAAATCCTCCTTTACCTGCATTTCTATTCATGATGATTTGTTTGAATTATTTCACCTTAAAAACACTTAATTTTTTGACTT
>NW_022147142.1:659365-1041865 GCF_002938485.1 Sitophilus oryzae
TTTTTTTTTTTTTTTTTTTTTTTTTTTTTTTTTTTTTTTTTTTTTTTTTTTTTTTTTTTTTTTTTTTTTTTTTTTTTTTTTTTTTTTTTTTTTTTTTTTTTTTTTTTTTTTTTTTTTTTTTTTTTTTTTTTTGATTTTTGCTCTAGGTCATCTAGTTTACTAAAAATTTCCTCCTTCTCACATTCTGCACTGCGTAGTCGTGTTTCCAACATGTTGACTTTATTTTCCAAATCCTTGATATGCTCACTAATTTTATCCACTACTATACCAGCCACTTTAGCAGCTAAACATTCCATAAAGTTTTTATCATTTAAGGCACGGTCAACACTTTTTAGATGTTTCTGTTGTTACTAACAATAATTCGTTTTTTTGTCGTTCAGTAAACACCATTTTAAATATTTTACTAAATACGATCACCAAGAATTTAGCAAAATAGTTAAAATTTAAAATATTTTAACCTCTATTATTAATTTTACACCGGACGGATCGAAACACGTCTACTCTCTTCGAGTGTACATAGTCTACTTAACAATAGAGTAAATAAGGGATGCTATTATCATTAAAACATTATAATTACTGTGGGTAATGTTTCTTCCTTTGCCTATATAAAATTAAAAATAAGACTTTAGACATATCTCTCTTCAGTCCTTCACCCTACGTGAGAGTATGGTGACATCATGTGTTGATTCCCCTCACTTCCTTGGACCAACTTGTTCGACACTGCGCCATGTGTGAGGCTTCGGGGAGGTTGTGGCCCACTAGGGTTTTTACTTGGTCTACTTAGGTGAATTCCACGTGATCACCTTCCCTCTATCTTCCCCTCCACCGTCAGTTTCTCAATTGAGGTGCGCCTCCTAGCAATATGGCCAAAATATCGAAGGATTGACTGATTTAATTTGGCAACCAGACGTGTATAACACGTAGACATATAGCATAATACAAAGAAAACAAGGTATGATATTGCGCAGGTTGGTCACTGCGTCACAGGTGATAAACGACACCATTGGTCGGCAAGCACTGCGCGCCAATTTCAAAGTCAAACTGATGACAAATAATATGAAAAATGTCAAGCTCAATGATTTGACAATTACTTGACATAACTTTTGAGGTTATGTCCTAATTCCCTGTTTTAGGTCCTTTTATTAGTGCAATTGAACAATATGGATATTTTTTTGCATGACGTACGACGTCACAGGTGATATGCGCAAACTGGACAAAATTGGAGCCGCTATCGATCATACCTTGCTTTGTATCATGGACATAGTAGATAACAATAAGTAAATACATAGAGTTAAGATTCTTATTTTAGGGAAAAGTATCTAATATTTTTAACCAATATTTTCTTTTCTTTTTCAGGTAATTAATTTTGCAATCCTCAACGAGATGAGCCAGAAAATAATTTAACACAGGTATAGTAAACAACCAAAATAGATCTAGTTATTGCTGCGCCACTGACTTTTTCCCCTCATTAGTAAAAATGTGTAGGCCATTATTTAATGCCGATTAAAAGTTGTTTTTGTAATTTTGTCACTCCCTACCCTCGATGATAAACGCAATTTTATTAATCACAATTAATAAAATAAAATAAAATAATAAATTATTTATTTAATTTATTACAATTTTATTAGAATTTATAACACTGATATATAGTGCTACCTACAGCAAATTTCAAAACTAAAGGTTTATAGTTGAGTTTAAAAAAAAAAAAAAATTGGTTTGGTTTAGTTTACAAAAGGACTATCTTTTTAAAGTTTTAACATCCTGTAACTTTTAAACTAAAAACTATTATCTTAGATAGGAAACTATCGAAAACAGAAATTGCCATCTTATCCAATAGTCAAGCAGCACTAAACGCGATCAACCCAACCATCAATCTGAAGTTGGTCAAAGAAGCCTTAGAGAAGCTCAACAAATTAGGGCAAAGAAAATAAAGTCATCCTACTCTGGGTGCCTGCTCACCAAGGGATAGAAGGCAAATGAAAAGCAAATGATCTAGCTGGGAAAGGAACATCACTAACTGTACCAGAACCGTTCTGTTTTCAAAGTGGGAACCAACTGAAAGCGGAACTGAAGAATCTGGAAGACTCCATCCGTAACTTGGAATGGGTGCCCTCCAACGGTCTAAGACACTGAAGAGTTCCTCAGAACTTACGACCGAGTGGAAAATCAAAGGTTTTCCTTTAAGAGTAAGTAAACAATCTTCGGATTGTCACGGGGTTTCTAACAGGACACTATCTCCTCAACGAACACCTCAGTAGGTTGAAGCTGAGAAAACGGCGAATGCAGATTCTGTGGGGAAATGGGAAACATCAGAACACCTTATCACTGAGTGCCGAGACGACGACCATTCGTGGCATGAACTTTGGTACGGCTGATGTCGAGGATGGAGAGTTGGTCTTCTGTGGAGCTGTCTCAGATACTGGCTTTTTGTAAACTGCAAAGCCCTGAGACTGTATGATGGGTTATAGCTCAAGAAAGGGGAAGCTGGGGAAGACACAATAGATCTGTAAAGGTCGCGGTGATTAACTCCCTCCCAAACATTCTACATTCTACTTTAAAACTATGCATTTCCGTACCCATGTTTATAAAAAATTATATTTTTGATGGGGAATCAATGAGTATTTATCTAACATTTTAGTAAGGTAATGCTATTATTTTTTTTAAAGGTTGTTTTAAGGCGGACTCGTGTACTTGCAGAAACACTATTTGTTATTGGCATATAATTGCAATGTTATAGTTATTTGTCACTCGTCGCGCCAAGTGAGCGCTAAGCTTGTTGCAAAAAAAAATGTTGTTTACTAAAGATAGTATACTTGCCAAATACGCAAATATTGGCGTCCTTGTCAAGAACACGAAGCGTAAAGGCAGATTCTCACCACTCGTGTACTTGACAAACATTTGTAATTGGTATACAAATCCGCCTTTAGAATTTGATTATGGCAAATTAATTAAATTGCGTTTTCCCATCAATGAGACCGAAATTGACAAAATATCAAGAGACAACGTTCAAACAGCAATTAACGGTCTACATAATTTTGAAGAAAAATTGAACAAAAGAAAAGTCAGTATACATATTTTTTAGAAAATATTATAGTCATACCCCATATGCAATTTCCCTGGTGAATATGTCGACACTTTTTAGCTAAAATATGTCGCATTTATAATCCTCAATTTAACTTTTACCCTCAAATTTTAATAAAAAAAAAAAAAAAAAAAAATTTGGAAGAAAATTATAATAAATCGAAAGATGAATACTTTTTAACCCTCTGTAGCAATGAAACAAGAATCGGACCTATACATTATGAAAATAAATCTTGTTTTTACGAGAGGAATCTCCCACGAGAGATGGTACGTGTTTTTTAAAACACGCTGTATACTAGTTTAAAATAATTAATATAATAAATAAACCAGTTGATTCATTGACATCCCCTCTTATTTTTCCTGATATAATAAAGTTAGAAGTTTTATGATATTCTTAACATAAAATTTTATTACTTTACTACGCTTTTTAGTGTCGTAGGTTTATTCTTTAGAAACTAATTTAAACTCAATCCATGTCCGTCGATGTCCGCCACTTATTCCTAATTACAGTTATATAGAAAAAATGACTGTAACCTGGTCATGACACATGACCGCTAAACGAACGAAGACGATAGAATATACAAACTAAGGATGAGCAAAACTACGATTCTGCAGTCGCAGTTGAAACTGCTATTGCGATTTTTAAATCGCTGCGACTGTAACCTGCGATTTCAATATTTAAAAATTAGGATTTGCGACATAGGGCAACTAGCCTAAGCTCCAATATATCTGTATTGTGGATCCCTAGCCATGTGGGCATTACCGGTAATGAAAGCGCTGATCATTACGCTAAAAATGCACGTCTAAACGGTACAGATAGGTGTTATCAGTTTATTCCACGGGTTGTCTGCTCACAAAAATCGCCCGACTGTGCAAATCCCTGGTTCAACTGGAGTGGGATCTTCTGGAGGAACCTAGCAAACTCTGGAATGTCAAAAAGACATTTTTCTGTGATTTCTCCACATCGAGTTATGATCGTCGCAAAGCCGTAGTAATTAACAGACTCATGTTAGGACATTGTAGGTTTTCTCATCAATTTTTGCTTAAGGGCCAACCACCGCCTCTCTGTAAAACATATCCTTAAGGAATATAGTCAGTTAATTAACCTAAGAGAGGCCTGCAATCTTTCGTCAGACAGGTCAGTTATTTTTTCTACAAGTGAGCAACCAAAACTTTTTGATTTTAGGAAAGATCGGGATATATATCTAGAATATAGGTCTCTAAAAAGCTACATTTTGGTTTAAAGCAACCAATTACTAATTCAATTGTACATATTTTTACGTTTTATTGTTTTATTCTATGTTGTCTGTACCATTTACTTTTAATTTTTACAAAATCAATGTCTGTACTGTTAACATATACAATCTGTCTCCATTTACTTTTTATTTTTACAAAATCAATGTCTGTACTGTTAACATATACAATCTGTCTATAAACGTGTTGTTTAGTAAAATGTCAAATATTGTACCAAACTAAAATAGCAGGTGATACGCTGCTAAATAGCCTTTGATGCTGATGCGGCTTGAAAGCTAAATTTCTTCTTCTTCTTTTTCTTCAATATTTAAATATTGTACTAGACATTTTATTCAGACTATCATTTTCTATGGAATAAAGTAAAAAAATACCGAAGGTGCAACAATCAAAAGTTGTAGTCATTTCCGGTGAAACAGGGAAGTGATCGAAACGAATTGAATACGTCAATCAATCCCACTCTGTCATGTGCCTCTTTGTTTTATCAGAAAAAATAAAAGCAGGTGAGGCGAACCACTCTTGAGTAACACCCGGTATATTATGATCTTGGCCCTACAAAATAATACCTTCTCTCTATAAATAAATAAAATCAGAGAAAAAATCAATCGCAATTTACTATAAAATGCTTCTAATGGACTACAAAAATTACATTCGCAAACAAAATCGCAACTGCAAATCTAAAAATTCAAACTCGTAGATAAAAAGTTATCACGGTCCTAGTTCACAAAATCACAATCGCAACAAAATCACAAATCGCAGCAAAATCGCAAAACGCAACTATAGTAATATTGGTGGCCTAAATTGAAACTCGCAAATAGAAAAAATTGCAGTCGCAGTTGCTTATGAGAGCCAATCGCAGGTTGCAATTGCGAATTTAAAATCGTTGCATTTGAATCGCTGTTTGCGATTTGTTGCTCATCTCAGTGGCGGCTTGTGACCCGTGTGACTGGGTAGGCGACAAAATTTTAGTTGTGTCTATTTACCTCCCAAATTTATATTTAATAGCCTTTAACTCTATTTTTGTAAATATACACCAAGGGTTAAAAACATAGCCTCAATATTTAATAAACTAGCTAAAAATAATGATTGACATAATGTGCAAGTATGTGTATTACTATGGAGTCACTATGAAGTACCTACATCATAGAATTTTATTTTATTTTTATTTATTTACGGAAACTTAAAAATTGGTAGTAAGAATAATTATAATGTGTTCTTTTTTTATAAATTGGATTAGGATCGAAAGAAATCAACAGAAGTCCTTTGTTTTAAATTTGTCGACGTTTCGCAAAATTTATTTGCATCTTCAGGACACTACAAAGTTAAGAGAGCAAAAATTACAATCAAATAAAAGTTTTTCTAAAAATTTAACAAACAACTTAAAATACATATCAGTGGAATTCCACATATACACAATTGGTAAAACTACCTTAATGTTAACAATTAAATAAAATATATGTATATGTTACTCACATTTAAATTTGGACTTTCTTAGTCATATCCATTAATACACGGATGGTATAGAGGGGAGTGGTATATATCCCTTTTTTCTTTTAAAACACATACACACTTACATAAAAAAACATATAACACAATTATAGTAGAGAAATATCATTTAGGGCCCTTTCCTTTCACAGAAAAGCAGTGCAGATGTACCCACGTTGACCGTATACAGAGAGAAAGTGATAAAATACTAATATAATTTTTACCTGGAGATAAAGAACAGTTGAAAAAAAGAAACATAAAAATATTATTTTGGTTAAACCATTATTTTGAAGTTTATTATTTAATTTTGAAAGAATATTAAAATATGTTTTTTTTTTTTTTTTGTGTCTGTTTTTTTATTAACGCAATTTTTGTTTTTTGGATTTCTATCATCTCTGCAAATAATCTTTTCTTATAATTAGATTGTGTTTGTAAAATGGTGGTATTGTCAAAATCGAAGGTTCGTTTATTTGTGTTCTACTAATGCGGTAGGATTAGATTTCAAAAAGAAAGTTCCTTTGATCATTTTTATGTGTTCATTCAATCTTGTTTTAAATATCTACCGGTCTGTCCAACATAGCTTTTAGGACATTGAGTACAAGGAATGTTATATATTATGCCGGATTTCAGTTCTTTTTATTCTTTGATTTTGTTATAAAACTGTCTTTATAGGCAGACTCTATTGAGCTCAGTTTTGCAGCATGAATCTCAAATGTGTTTCACCTGTTCTGACAAGACTGTCGATATAAGGTATTTTTACACAAACTTAATATTTTGCTAGTAGATTTTACAACGGTTTTCTCGTTAAGAATTTTTAATCAGATATTGATAATTATTTTTAATCAACATGCTTTCGATATATTTTAAATTTTTATTATGAAAATTAATTGATTATAGTTTTTTAAACTCAAATCAGAATTTAAAAAAAATTAATTTTTGTTTCAAAGAATGTTCGGAGGAATAATTGAGAAATCTCTCAGAGAATGTCGGTTTGTGATACCAATCTGTCTCTATTAATTGATTGTGTCTAATTAGTCTCACGTCATGGAATGCTATGCTGTTGTTTATTTCTTTCTCCAATGTAAATTGTAGTTTAGGGTGATAACAATTAAATATGTCTAATATACTTTGTTCTTGATTAATAGGAATTGAAGTTATAATATCATCAACATAACGTTTAAAAAACGGCAATTGAAAAGGAAGTTTTTAATACATTGATCCTGTAAATCCTGCATAACTAAATCAGAACAAATCGGTGATAAACAATTACCCATTCCCAGTCCATATATCTGTTGATAAAATCATCTTGGTAGATAAGAAGTTGGGTGCTATCAAAATAAACAGTTCAACAATCTATGTAAGGGAATTTTTATTTCATTTTCTATAAGATGCCATTTCTTATTAACTATATTAATTACTATATCTGTAGGAATGTTAGTAAAAAGTGATATAACGTCCAAAGATATGAGTTGATAATCTTTAGGTAATTTAATGCTTTTTATATCATTAACAAATTCAAATGAATTTCGAACATAACTGTCGTGACAAACATACTTAAAAAGAGATGCTAAAAACCTGTCAGAGAGTACAGAGGTGATCCCACAAACGATACTATGGGTCTGAAAGGTCGATTATTTTTATGTATTTTTGGCTGAAAATAAATCTTCGGTGGATTGAAGGCACCAGTTTTAATTTCTTACCTTGCTCGTTGTCAATAAAACCTTCTCTACTAAAGTGTCATTAATTTTGTTTTTATTTTGAACTGTTATCGTTGGATCTTTTAATTTTTTTATATGTCGCTTCATTCTTAGAATATTTTGAGATTTTTCAGATATTCAGTTCTATTAATGATAACGGTAGTATTACCCTTATCGGCCTTTAATACTAATATATTTTTTATTAAATCTTTAATAAAACAATTTCTTTCGAATGTTTAAAAGCCGTTGAAATTTGTTTTCTTTTGAAAAACTTAAAGGCTTATTGGAACGAACAAAGTTTGTTGTAACATTTATACATTGATTTCGTATTTGAATGCTCGTCTCGTCTTCGAACATATCTAAAATATACACCAAATCTATAATTAGGTCTTTGTGCTGTCTACTTTTCAAAGGTAAATTAAAAATTTTCTCCCTAAACTTAGTATATACTGTACCTCATTTGGTACATCTACATCACTGTGATTTACAATCCATTTATTATTTACTTTCGGGACCCTTTTAGTTTTGTAATCTAAATAAGTTTATTGAACTTATTTATTTGTTTGGCTTTTTTATTTTTTTAATTGATTACAATAAAACTTTTCTTGGCTATTCTTAAATCTATCAAGATCTGATGTATTTAAAGTGTTTTTCAGATCATTGACAGCTAATATTTTGTTAGATTCTAATTGCTTAATTTTCCAATGTATAAAAAAGAAATTTCTAAATTTAATATTTTCCTTTTGAAATCTTTTAAGCGCTGAATGGTGCTGATTTATAAGGGGTGATTCCTCTACCACTAAGTGATCTATACATTTTGCTGTCTTTAAAATATGTTGTGGAAAGACTTTAGCTCTTCTGCATCTTATTAAGAAAATTTTGTGACTATTATAATTAACCAATTTTCTGTTACAGTTGGCCCATGATTTTAAACTTCTTGCTACATTGGCACCGTGTATGTGTTCCATTTCTTGTATATAACCCATTTTTCTTCCCAGCTCCCAGTTTCCGAACGTCAGTTGTACACCTAAATGTAAATATAATTTTTATTGTTGTCGATCCAATAATATATAATGTGTTCTTTTTTATAAATTGACGATCAGAAAGAAATCAACAGAAGTCCCTTGTTTTAAATTTGTCGACGTTTCGCAAAATTTATTTGCATCTTCAGGACACTACAAAGTTAAGAGAGCAAAAATTACAATCAAATAAAAGTTTTTTCAAAAATTTAACAAACAACTTAAAATACATATCAGTGGAATTCCACACATATACAATTGGTAAAACTACCTTAATGTTAACAATTAAATAAAATAAAATACTCTCTGACAGGTTTTTTAGCATCTCTTTTAAATGGTATGTTTGTCAAGAACGACAGTTATGTCCGAAATTCATTTGAATTTGTTAATGATATAAAAAGCATTAAATTACCTAAAGATTATCAACTCATATCTTTGGACGTTATATCACTTTTTACTAACATTCCTACAGATATAGTAATTAATATAGTTAATAAGAAATGGCATCTTTATAGAAAAATGAAATAAAAATTCCCTTACATAGATTTGTTGAACTGTTAACATTTATTTTTGATAACAACTACTTTCAATACCAAGATGAGTTTTATCAACAGATATATGGACTGGGAATGGGTAATCGTCTATCACCGACGGTTCTGATTTAGCATAAGTGATTTATTATGATCAATGGGCTAAAAACTTCCTTTTCACTGCCGTTTTTTAAACGTTGGTGTTGATGATATTATAACTTCAATTCCTATTAATCAAGAACAAAGTATATTAGACATATTTAATTGTTATCACCCTAAACTACAATTTACATTGGAGAAAGAAATAAACAACAGCATAGCATTCCTTGACGTGAGACTAATTAGACACAATCAATTAATAGAGACAGATTGGTATCACAAGCCGACATTCTCTGAGAGATTTCAACTATTCCTCCGAACATTCCTTTGAAAAACAAAAAATTAATGTTATTAATAACCTGAAAATCAGAGCTACATCATTATCATCAATTAATTTTCATAATAAAAATTCTCTAAAAATATAATGAAAGTACAAGATTAAAAATAATATCCAATATTTGGTGATTAAAAAAATTCTTAACAAAAACCGTTGTAAAATCTACTAACCAAAATGATAGAGAAGTTTATTGTAAAATACCTTATATCGACTGTCTGTCAGAACAAATTAAAACACATTTATGGGTCATACTACAAAAACAGGAAAAAATAAAAATTACAACAAGGAGTCATAACACCATAAAGAGACGGTTCTTTTCAAAAACAAAATCAAAGAATAAAAAAGAACTGAAATCCGGCATAATATATAACATTCCTTGTACTCAATGTCCTAAAAGCTATGTTGGGCAGACCGGTAGATAAAACAGATTGAATGAACATAAAAATGATCAAAGGAACTTTCTTTTGAAATCTAATCATACCGCATTAGTAGAACACAAAATAGAGACAGGCCATAACTTCGATTTTGACAATACCACCATTTTACAAACACAATCTAATTATAAGAAAAGATTATTTGCAGAGATGATAGAAATCCAAAAAAAAAAAAAAAAATTGCGTTAATAAAAGAACAGACGTAGAAAACCTGAGTACATATTTTGATTCTTTCAAAAATTAAATAATATAACTTCAAAATAGTTTCTGTTTAAACTAAATAATATTTTTATATGTTTCTTTTTTTTTCAACTGTTCTTTATCTCCAGGTAAAAAATTATATTAGTATTTTATCAATCAGAATTAGTTGCTCTCTTATACGGTCAACGTAGGTACATCTGCACTGCTTGTCTGTGAAAGGAAAAAATTTTCGTGATATTTTCATACATACTAGTTATATGTTTTTTGTGCGTGTTATGTGTTTTAAAAAGAAAAAAGGGACATATACCACTCCTCCATACCATCCGTGTATTAATGGATATGACTAAGAAAGTCCAGATTTAAATGTGAGCAACATATACATATATTTTATTTAATTGTTAACATTACAGTAGTTTTTACCTTAATTGTATATGTGTGGAATTTCCACTGATATGTATTTTTAAGTTGTTTGTTAAATTTTTTGAAAAAACTTTTATTTGATTGTAATTTTTGCTCTCTTTAACTTTGTAGTGTCCTGAAGATGCAAATAAATTTGCGAAACGTCGACAAATTTAAAACAAAGGACTTCTGCTGATTTCTTTCGATCCTAATCCAATTTATAAAAAAAGAACACATTATATACATCGACAACAAATAAAAATTATATTTACATTTTGGAATTGTACAACTGACGTTCGTAAACTGGGAGCTGGAAAGAAAAATGGGTTATATACAAGAAATGGAACACATACACGGTGCCAATGTAGCAAGAAGTTTAAATCATAAATAACCAACAGAAAATATAATTAGTAATAGTCACAAAATTTTCTTAATAAGATGCAGAAGAGCTAAAGTCTTTCCATTAAACATATTTTAAAAGACAGCAAAATGTATAGATCACTTAGTGGTAGAGGAATCACCCCTTATAAATCAATGCCATTCGGCGCTTAAAGATTTTCAAAGGAAAATATTAATGAAATTTCTTTATACATTGGTACTAAGCAATTAGAATCTAACAAAATATTAACAATGATCTGAAAACACTTTAAATACATCAGATCTTGATAGATTTAAGAATAGCCAAGAAAAATCAATTAAAAAAAAAATAAAAGCCAAACAAATAAATAAGTTCAATAAATCCAGCAAATCAAAACTTCTATACAAAAGGGTCGAAGTAACAATAAATGGATTGTAAATCACAGTGATGTAGATGTACCAAATGAGGTACAGTATATACTAAGTTTAGAGAAAATTTTAATTTACCTTACGAAAAAGGAAATGAACCTTTAAAAGACCTAATTATAGATTTGGAGTATATTTTAGATATGTTCGAAGACGACGATTTGTTGTATAAATGTTACAACAAACTTTGTTCGTTCCAATAAGCCTTTAAGTTTTCAAAGAAAACAATTTCAAAACATGATAAAACAAACGGCTATTTTTCTTAGTAAGAATAAAGATAATAATATATTATATTAAAGGCCGATAAGTGGCAATACTACCGTTATCATTAATAGAACCGATCTAAAAATCTCAAAATATTCTAAGAGATGAAACGACATATAAAAAATTAAAAAAAAGATCCAACGATAACAGTTCACAAAAATAAAACAAAAAAATTATTGACACTTTAGTAAGAGAAGGTTTTATTGACAAACTTGTTGCCAAAAGAAATTTCAAAACTTGGATGGCTAATCCACTGAAGATTTATTTTTCAGCCAAAAATACATAAAATAATCGACCTCAGACCCATAGTATCGTTTGTGGGATCACCTCTGTACTCTGACAGGTTTGTGTCTCTCTTTTAAGGTTTGTCAAGAAATCCATTGTTATTCCAAAATTCATTTGAATTTGTTAATGATATAAAAAGCATTAGTTACTTCTAAAGATTATCAACTCATATCTTTGAACGTTATATCACTTTTTACTAACATTCCTACAGATATAGTAATTAATATAGTTAATAAGAAATGGCATCTTATAGAAAATAAATAAAATTCTTTACAGATTTGTTGAACTGTTAACATTTATTTTTTGATAACAACTACTTTCAATACCAAGATGAGTTTTATCAACAGATATATGGACTGGGAATGGGTAATTGTTTATCACCGATTTGTTCTGATTTAGTTATGCAGGATTTACAGGATCAATGTATTAAAAAACTTCCTTTTCAATTGCCAAGTATAAACGTTATGTTGATGATATTATAACTTCAATTCCTATTAATCAAGAACAAAGTATATTAGACATATTTAATTTGAAAGCATTACCCAAACTACACTTATATTGAGAAAAGAAATAAACAACAGCATAGCATTCCTTGACGTGAGACTAATTAGACACAATCAATCAATAGAGACAGATTGGTATCACAAGCCGACATTCTCTGAGAGATTTCTCAAAATTCCTCCGAACATTCTTTGAAACAAAAATTAATGTTATTAATAACCTGAAAATCAGAGCTATCATCAATTACTTTTCATAATAAAATTTAAAATATATCGAAAGCATGTTGACAAAAATAATTATCCAACATCTATGATTAAAAAAATTCTTAAAAAAAAACCAAGCCAAAATTACCAACTAATGATAGAGAAGTTTATTGTAAAATACCCTATATCGACTGTCTGTCAGAACAAATTAAAAACATTTAAGGGTCATACTACAAAAACAGGAAAAATAAAATTACAACAAGGAGTCATAACATCATAGACGGTTCTTTCAAAACAAAAATCAAAGAATAAAAAGAACTGAAATCCGGCATAATATATAACATTCCTTGTACTCAATGTCCTAAAAGCTATGTTGGGCAGACCGGTAGATATTTAAACAAAGATTGAATGAACATAAAAATGATCAAAGGAACTCTCTTTTGAAATCTAATCCTACCGCATTAGTAGAACACAAAACAGAGACAGGCCATAACTTCGATTTTGACAATACCACCATTTTAAGAAACACAATCTAATTATAAGAAAAGATTATTTGCAGATGATAGGAAATCCAAAAAACAAAATTGCGTTAATAAAAGAACAGACGTAGAAAACTCCGAGACATGTTAATATTTTAATATTCTTTTCAAAAAAATTAAATAATATAACTTCAAAATAATGGTTTAAATCCAAATAATATTTTTATATGTTTTTTTTTTCAACTGTCTTTATCTCCTAGGTAAAAAATTATATTAGTATTTTATCAACTAGAATTAGTTGCTCTCTGTATACGGTCAACGTAGGTACAACTGCACTGCTTGTCTGTGAAAGGAAAAAATTTTCGTGATATTTCTCTATACATAATTGTGTTATATGTTTTTTTTATGTAAGTGTGTTATGTGTTTTAAAAGAAAAAGGATATATACTCACTTCTTATACCATCCGTGTATTAATGGATATGACTAAGAAAGTCCAGATTTAAATGTGAGTAACATATACATATATTTTATTTAATTGTTAACATTAAGGTAGTTTTACCAATTGTATATGTGTGGAATTCCTACCGATGCATTAAGTTGTTTGTCAGTTTTGAAAACTTTTATTTGATTGTAATTTTTAAGTAGTGTCCTGGAGATGCAAATAAATTTTGCGAAACGTCGACAAATTTAAAACAAAGGACTTCTGTTGATTTCTTTCGATCCTAATCCAATTTATAAAAAAAGAACACATTATATATTATTGGATCGACAACAATAAAAAGAATAATTATGTTTTATATATTAAATTGATGAGTCGGTCTCTTAATAAAGAAAAGTTATTTAATAATAATTAATAATAATATCAGTATAATAATAGTTAACATCAGTAAAATCATCAGATTGTTGAAAATCATCAGATTGTTGTGAAAAGATCTTTTTAGATTAAAAGTAAGGCAAATGGCGATAAACGTTTATTTTTCATGGAATCTCTACTATAAATTTTAATGCATTTCAAACTAGTGATGGGTTGTTATTTAACTATCTGTTATTTTATAACAATTATTTAGAAATAACATAACGCAACCGTTACTACTTCTAAAAAATAATAGATATAAAATAACGACACGTAGAGATCGGCCGCTCGTGAAACGAAAAACGAAGTCGGCGCTCTGCATCACCACGAAATTCTATGCTGCCCGAAGCACAAAACAACTAGTATGGATAAAAGCTATTTGGTCAACCATCGATACAGGCAGCGAGACAACGGACAACGTGGGGAATGCGCTACGGCGAATGTAGCTGCTTCGGTCGACGCCGTAGACGTATTGTTTGCAAATTACTAAAAAATAATAGGGTATAAAAGAAGCAGGTTTTTTTGAAACAGTTGCGGCATAACGCCCGGCGGTCGAGATAACAGGAGTGGAAAGGAACGCTGCTGCATCGGTCGATTGTCGATGGAGGTTCGAAACAGGTTGGAGAATAACGCATCAGTTGTTTTAGATACATTGTTTTTCAAACTCCTGTTACGAGCATAAGGGGCGGAGGTCGAGATATTATGGCGCTGTATGTTTCAGTACGTTATTAAGTTTTCAATATTTAGGTGTTTATTTATTCTGGAAAATTTTCAGGAATAATACTAAGAGTTTTAAAATGCATACAGTGGGCAAGGAAAATCTGGTCATTGACAATCACGATCCTGCTTAAAGCCCTTGGACGTAAACAGCCGATTTTTGGAAAACGGATTGACTTTAGGTGTAGAGGTTCGATGATGCCACCGAATTAAGGGTGAAACCACCTCAAATATTAGAATATTTTATATTTAAAACTGAATCTTAAATTTCAAGAGGGTGAAAAACGCCCCTGGCAATATTACAATATTTGTATTTAAAAAAACGGTTAGTCTTCAGTGAAAACGCTTGGACACGCATTATTTATTTTTTAATAAAAAAAAAAAAAAAATGTGTTTTTTAAAAAATCATACAGGGTGTTCCAAAAAGTTGAGTAATTGATTAATCACGATTCTGCTTAAACTGCTCGACGTTTAAAGCTTATTTTTGGCAAATGTGAGAAAATTTTATCCAGTTTGTATGTTAATAGAAATTCTTGCTTTGCTTTATCATCACCATTACAAATTATTAATTCGACGCGAACGAAGTCGCGGGTACATGCTAGTTTAAGTGTAAAATTAATTCGAACTCTACTGTGTAGTTGGTTTACTTATGAAGAATATACTACACATTTTCTTATATTGTTATTTTTTTTACCGCAAATGGTAAAATTATAACTAAGAGCTTCTCGCCCGTCGAGTGAGATGCACCCTGTACACTGCTACGCATTTCAGGATCTACGCGAATCGAGGGGCAAGGCGTAGGTACAACGTAGGTAGATCGGAGTGTATAGGTATAGACGAGTGGCGGAATTTTGGCTTTTTTATATCGCAATTTGTAAACAGCGCTTATTTGTAAACAACCACCGTTTTTAGAGAGGTATTTTAGATAACAATCGATATTTAGAAATGTTTTGACACCCTGGAAATACTACCACCGAGCATGTCATTGTTGCAACTTGCAACTGCCTTAATACGCCTGGCGGTGACCGCCTCATACTGTTTTAGATATTTAGCAATAAAATAAAGAAACCTGTTATTTTTAAGCTGTTATTTTAAGCTGTTTTTTTTATAAATAACTATAACAGTTTCAACTGTTATCTAAAAATAACAGTTTTGCCCATCACTATTTCAAACATGAAAAATGGCTCTCAACCCAAGTACTTGTAAATGATGTAGTAACAAACAAAACAAACAATTTGAAAGCCTCTGGAAATATATTTCCAGGATTATTCTCCTTAAATTATTTTATAATCGAAATTATCATATCTATTATTATTAATACCTGCAATTTATTCATTAATTTACGTCGATATGGTCAATAACATATTTTGTTTGTTAAATCACAATAATATAGTAATATATAATAATCACCAAACTAACCTAACTAACCAACTAAATGCGTTGGAAATGTCAATCAATATAACAAGTTTGTTAAATCAGATGGTAAATGCGTTGGAAATGTTTTATAGGATTCTTTAAATTTCGGATCCGCAAGAGATAAATAAAAATAATTGAGACATACGAGTACCTATCTGCAAACCTTATTTATAAATGTATAATAATGTTATCTAATATTTCATAAAATAACATTCGCAAAGATATTTGACTTAGCCGCTTTTATTAACATATCGAATTGAAATAGTACACTGAGACTTTTCTGTAATATCTCTGTTGTGTCGTCTTCTTGCACCGAATAAAATAAAGCGCTTTTTTATTTCGGATTCTTTTTATTTCTGTGGCGTGTTCTGAAATACAACCGGTTATATCATTTTTAATGATCTCTGACAGCTCGAAAAATGTTGCCAATTTGTTTTAAACGTTTTTTGAATTTTCATATAAAAGTTTTAAATGCTACGTATAATGAATCATATGAAATATCCCCTTAACGAAATGCGATATATCCCCTTATGAAATATCGGGAATATCCCCTTAACTTCGAAGCCTATCGAGCCTCCACGACTTCATGCGAAGGCGACCGGAGATGTCGCCTAAGCCCCGCCTTAATACGATACAACTCCGACTTACGTCGCGCCGCTACCGCACGATGAGTTAGGCAGAGACGGAAGACTGCCGTCCGTCGTACATCGACTCTGATAGGGCGATGTAGAAATCGCCGAACAAAGGCCCTCCAACGGTCAAAATTATAGCGGTACAGTCAGCGTACGCCAGCTGTAGTGAATATTTTAATATACAAGACCACAAATATTAAAATAATATTGATTATTAAAACACACTTCCGTGTATTAACAGTATTTTTATGTATTGGCAACATCAATAGTAAATAATTTAATGTAATAAACCGCTTAAATTCTGCCAAAATCTTAGGGTAGGCGCCGTCTACCTTGCCTACCCTGACGAGCCGCCACTGGCTCATCTCTAATACAAACTGTAGAAATTAATATTGTTAATGTGGATTGTGGACGAAGTAGAGGATATTGTATATAGGGTGGTCAGGATTGTATTCGGGAAACTTCAGCAGCATATTCTGAATATAAAAATTAGTAAAAGTTCGTATAAATTTATGCCCTAAAATGCTTCGTTTCGGAGATACAGGGTGTAGAAATTTCATTTATTTCGATTTTTTTTAAAATAATTTCTGAACTAATTAATTAATTAATAATAATATTTGGACCAAAATTGGAGTCTGAGTGTTTCATGGTATGAGAAATTTGATTTCGATGTCAATATGACTTCTACTTGTGGGGGCGCCACCTACATATTTTATAACTCGTTTGAAAAGTAATAAATTTTCGTCCGTACCTGTATAAAACTACCGAGTGAGAAAATATATATTTTCGCCATTAAAAATTGCTACGAGTTACCGTTCTCAGGATATTTGGAATGTAAATTATCAATAAATGTTATATCACACAAAAAATCAGGGTTGGCATGATTTAAATCATCGTGATTTAAATCAGGTGATTTTTTTAATTTTAATGATGTGGTTTAAATAAAAAAAAATAATTTTATTGAAACTTTATTATAAATAAAAAAATAGCTGTAAAAGGTATAAAAATGTGTCCTAGAAAACTATAGAAAATATTTGTATAACAGATATAACAGATAATAAATCGAAAAATTGTAAATGTTATAAAACTATATAAAAATATATATTCATCAATTTAATTGTCGGACCTATTTTTAAACTAATTTCGTGTGAATCCATTAGACCGCTAAACGCAGGGATTCATTTTAAAATTTATGTATAAGTGACAAAAATTCGCTGTTCGAATACATATTATTGGCAAAATCTTTGACATTAGATAATACATGGGTACTAATTTCATTCTTGGATTAAGACTATTTCCGAACAATAGTGTATTGTTTTATTAGGAGTAAAAATTATACTTTTTTGACGATGCTGTAGAATGCTCTACCATTGAAGGATCATTGCAAAGCTATTCCGACGTTAGTGAGGCACAAAAAGTACATTTTTACTCCGAATAGAAAATACTATTTTTTTAAACATTGCAAATAATTTTTTAATTAATTTCAAACATTGCAAATAATATAAACAGTAATCGAGCAACAATTTGTACACTCGTTGAATTTGACCCTTAATATCAGTTTAATAATATGTTTTTATACTTTTGTGCTCAGGAGTAACAGTGCTTTACTTTTATGTCTAGGCGTTAAAATAACAAAGATTAATACTTTTGAGACGTTTGAAAAAAAAAGCCTTTTGATCTGAAGCGAACGACTTTTTTTGCGGAATATATTGGTGACCGATGTGGAAAAATTATAACACCCCGTAGAATTGTTAATGTTATCGGTATTGGGGTGTGGATTTAGCCATTTAGGATAGGACTTTATTTCGAAATAAATCCTAGTCATTTGGAAATCCGATTTAAAAATTGTTTTGAATTAAAATCAAAAAAATCTGATTTAAATTAAAAAAAACTGATTTTTTGATTTTTTTTAAGAAATCATGATTTTTTCCAACCCTGCAAAAAATAAATATGTTGAATAAATAGTCATTGGTAAATTTGGGAGCTTTTTATGTAGCAGGCTTTGTTAGGGGGCTTCTTTATCTACAAGTATCTACAATTTTCCCATGTCAAAAACTCTTAGATACCAATTTTCATCCAAATATCGACGTTTGTTCAGAAATTATTTGGAAAAATTTGAAATAAAAATGAAACTTCTACACCCTGTAACTCAGAAACGAAGTTTTTTAGGACATACATTTATACGAACTTTTCACTTATTTTTACCTGCAAAATATGCTGCCAAAGTTTGCCGAATACAATTCGGACCACCCTGTATATGCTTAAATGACAATAAGTTGGCAATGGTTCGTATATTTTATATTGACTGTACTTGTTTAAAACTATATATTTGTATAGAAAATATAATAAATAATTATAAAGGAAAAGAAGGCAAACAAATGGACAATAATTGTGCAATCAATTTATATTTAGACAATGAAATGAAACAAAAAATATTCTGATCAGAAATTTTAGTATGCGAATAATTATTAATACAACACATAATTTACTTATAATGTTTAGAAATATACAATATATCCAAGAAAAACTTACATAATTTTGTAAATTTGAAAACATTCAAGTATTTTCTGCTTGTACAATACATCAAAAGACATACTATTGTTAGTGCCAAATTCCGCGGTTAATAACGCCTCCATGTCCAACACCCAATCCTGGATGGACACCGACGACACCTGGTGAAGCAAGGAGAGCTCCTCCTGAGTGACCCCATCCTATTCCTGGACCTCCAATCACGGCGCCATGACCAGCAATGGGGCTACCATAAGCAGCGCAAATGGCGAACACAACCAAGAAAGCCATCAATACGAATTTCATCTTTGAGTTGAGTTTGGTTCTCTTGGACAATTGAAGAGTAAGTTACGTTGTCAATCGCTTAAGACTGAATAACATCCCTCAGACAATGCTGTTCTATTTATATGAGTGCGTTGAACATTTTTTTAGTACAACTTGTATCTAAGAAACGGGATGTGTATAAAGAAATTTGTTTACAAAGTTTCGTCAGATTACAAGATCTGTCTTTTAGTAACACCATAACACCCGTTTTTTATGGTTCTTAATTTTGTTGTTTGTTTCATATGTTAATGCTCGATATTTTTTTTAAGAACAAGACTCCTGATGCAATTTTCTGATATTAAATATCATAGTGTGTGTATCATAATATGTATAATAAATAAAATCAAATATAATAAAATAAAAAATTGTGTCGTAAATTTGTATATTAAGGTTCTGTATTAACAATGATTTAAAATTCGTGGTAATAGGATTAAATATACAGGGTGTTTCAAAAAACATGTGCCATCTCTCGTGGGGAGATTCCTCCAGTAAAAATAATATTTATCTTTCATATCAACATAGGTCCGATTCTGCTTTATTTCATTGCTACAGGGTGTTAAAGTCTTAATAATCGTTCAATTTATTATAATTTTCTTCTAAGTACTTTTAGTGATTGAAATGAAATTTTAAGAGTAAACGTTACTATAAGTGCTACATATTTTAATACTAAAAAGCTATCGATAAATTCATCCTACATATGGGTTATCACTGGAATATTTAAAAAAAAAGCGTGTGCTCCACTGACTTTTTCTCTTTTCACATCAAAATTGTGTAGGCCGCTGAATGCCAATTAAAAGTTATCTCTTGATATTTCGTCGAATTCGGCCTCCTTGATGAGATAAACGCAATTTTATTAATCACAATTAATAAAATTAAAATTAAATTAATAAATTATATATCTTACCTAATTTATTATTAAATATTATTACTATTAGTTACTATTAGTATTAGTCCAACTACATCAATTTCAAATAAAAAAATAATGGTGTTTGAGATAACTACAAAAAAATTAATTTTAAAAAGTTTTAACATCCTGTAACTCTAAAACTATTCATTTCCATACCCATGTTTATAGGAACTTTTTTTCATATTTTTTGATTAGGAATCAATGAGTACTTATTTAAAATATTCGCAAATTAATAATATTTTTTATAGGTTGCTTAGACTTGGATCAAGGCAAATTAGTAAAATTGCGTTGACCTCATCGAGGAGGCCGAAATCGACAAAATATCAAGAGTCAACTTTTAATCGGCATTAAACTGCGTGCACTAGTTCGCTAGCAAGAGAAAAAAAGGTCAGTGGCGTACATGCTTTTTTTAGAAAAATATTCATTGATACCCCATATGCACGTCCTGGTGAATATGTCGACACTTTTTTAGCTTTAAAATATATCGTATTTATAGTAACTTTTACCCACAAAATTTCATTCGAAACGCTAAAAATACTCTGAAGAAAATTATAATAAATCGAAAAAATATTAAGACTTTTAACACTTTGTAGCTAAGAAATAAAGCAGAATCGGAGCTATGTTGATATGAAAAACCTTATTTTTACGTGAGGAATCGTCCCACGAGAGATGGCCCATGTTTTTTAAAACACCCTGTATAGATATAATTCTTGGTAAAGAAACGAAAAGTCGTAGTAAAAGTTTTTTATTTCTTAAGGAATAGTATACAGGATGTCTCATTTAAAAAATCATCCCGATCCACTCACACTTCTTTTTTGAGCTACCTTGTAGAAGTTAAAATATTTTCCTGAAATATATCCTAACAGATACTTTAGGTTGGCACTTATACAAAATTCCTAAGTTTTTTATTACAGGAGCTTCAGATGACCAACACAGTGTTGCCGGGCTCGTAGGAAAAACTTTGAACCGTGGCAACCGCTATTTGCGGCAAGGATTAAAAGATGCCTCTTGATATTTTGTCGATTTCGACCTCCTTGAGTTACAGGATGTTAAAACATTTTAAATTTAAGTTTTTTGTAAATATCTTAAATACCATTATTTTTTTATTAGAAATTGCTGTAGGTGGGACTAATAGTAATAATAATTAATAGTAAAAATATTTAATAATAAATTAGGTAAAAGGTAAAATATATATAATTTACTATTTTTATTTTAATTTTATTAATTGTGATTAATAAAATTGCGTTTATCTTATCAAGGAGGCCGAATTCGACAAAATATCAAAAGATGACTTTTAATTGGCATTAAACGGCCTACCCAATTTTGATATAAAAAAGTCAGTGGCGCAAAAGGTTTTTTTGAAAAATATTCCAGTGATAACCCATATGCACGTCTCTGATGAATATCTCCACTTTTTTAGCATTATATAAATATGCAGCACTTATACTAACTTTTATCCTCAAATTTCATACTAAAAGTACTTGGAAGAAAATTATAATAAATCGAAATATTATTAAGATTTTAACACCCTGTAACTACGAAACAAAGCAGAATCGGATCTATGTATGTTGATATGAAAAATAAATCTTATTTTTACGTGAGGAATCTCCCCACGAGAGATGGCACCTGTTTTTTTAAACACTCTGTATAAGGGAAGAAGCATTGGAACGAGAGAAGAATTGGAGGAGGTTACTAGGCACGCTTTGGTTTGGTTTGGTAATATATATATTTTTTTTGTTTATAAATATCTCTAAAGCTATTGAAATATATTTACTCATATCTTAGGATTATTTAAATTGATCTGAAAAAAGCCAAAAATGCAATAATATACAGGGTGTTCCATTAAAAAAAATCATCCCGATCCACTTACTTTTTTGGGCCACCCTATAGATGTTAAAATATTTTTTCTGAAATACATCCTAGTACATACTTTAGGTTTGCACTTAAACAACATTCTCAAGTTTATTTTTATTCTAGGAGTTACAGATGCCCGACGTACTATTGCCGGACCCTGTATATTTGATCGTCTAATGTTTTTCATGTCTTGTTCTTGCCGGTTAAACGACGCCTAAGTGGTATTTTAATCATATCTCCATTTTTTCAAATGGAACGAAGGTATCTCATTAGCATATTTGGAAAAAGCATGACATATGATGTCACTCTAATCAGTGTACATTTTCCATCCAATAAAGTAAAAAAATACCGAGGGTGTCATTTAATAAAAGCAAAAGTTGTAGTCATAAGAAGCAAAATTTGCTACAGATTGACTTTTCTAACCTAACCTAATCGAAAAATTAGATGTTTGGTCCATTTGTCCTCTTCTCTACCCCATCGCCGAACATACTGTATCTAATATACTGTGTGGTGCATCGGAACGCGGGACATAGGAAATTCCATGTAAATTTTGAAAAGGTATTATCTCCCTAGATTATTTTATACAAAAATTGTAGTATACTTTTTTACGTTAAAAACGTTACGTTAAAGTTGTACTGTCGCATATCGTCTAGAATTTTGTTTTATTTGGAATAGGCAGCTAAAAGTTGTTTGCAAAAATCTACCTTCAAATTATTAAAACTTTATAATTCGGCCCACAGAAAGCTACAATTAAAATACCAGCAAACACATGATTTTTTCCTTGAAAAAATTTAACTTTGTCATTAAAAAAATGTAACATTCGATGCTACATTTTTTTGTTTACAAGAAGTTATGTGGTTTGAAAAGGATGGATAATTTTTTTCATCTACAAAAAAATTAGTTGAACTGAGAATAGTTTTCGCGGTGTATGACTTGTTTGCTGTTCATTATTCGATCACTCGCAGGCCTCGCTCATACCACATGTATCCACAATAATTTAACAAATAAAAGAAATATTTATAGTAAAGACTTTATTAAACTATACTAATTAATAAAATGTTTACATAATCCCCCATTCACAGCCAAACAATACCCCAAATGACTGTGAAATTTACGCCATACAATACAAAGCTGTTAAGAGGAGAATCTTTAGCATTCCACAGAGATGTCGTTTTCAGTCCAAATTTCTGTATTTAATATGCCCATAAAGACTGGTTTTGAATGTGCGGCACAGGAATAAGTCATTCTGCAAAAAATCCTGTGGTTTTTTCTACTGTATCCCCATTATATTGACCCTGTATCCCCATTATGGGGATACAGGGTCAATATTGGTAGTCAATGTTTTTTTTTCTTCAACGAATATTCAAGTTATTGCTGTTTTCTTCCTGTTCAATTAGTTTTTCTTAGTGCCTTTAGTTTCAAACCTATGGTTTATTCTTTAAACTGTTTGTTTTCAGACGCTGCGAAATTCATAATTATTTTTTATATAAAATTACCCTATTTGGTACCTACACATTTTTGTAAACAAAATGTGACATCACATTTTTGCTGGTATTTTAATTGTAGCTTAATATTATAAATTATTAAAATACCGGCCGCAGTAATACGGTTAAATAATAAATTTATACAGGGTGTTTCAAAAACATGTGCCATCCCTCGTGGGGAGATTCCTCGTGTAAAAATAAGATTTATTTTTCATATCAACATAGGTCCGATTTTGCTCTGTTTCGAAGCTACAGGGTGTGAAAGTCTTAATAATCTCTCGATTTATTATAATTTTCTTCCAAGTACTTTTAGTGATTCGAATGAAATTTTGAGAGTAAAAGTTACTATAAGAGCTACATGTTTTAATGCTAAAAAAGTGTCGATAAATTCATTAGGGACGGTTATCACTGGAATATTTTTCAAAAACAAACGTGTGCGCCACTGACTTTCTTCAAACATGTGCGCCACTGATCTTTTGATATCAAAATTGTGTAGGCCGTTTAATGCCAATTAAAAGTTATCTCTTGATATTTAGTCGAATCCGGCCTCCTTGATGAGATAAACGCAATTTTATTAATCACAATTAATAAAATAAAAATAAAAATTAAATTAATAAATTATATATTTTACCTAACTTATTCTTAAATATTATTACTATTAGTCTAACCTACAGCAATTTCAAATTAAAGAATAATAGTTTTAACATCCTGTAACTCTATAACAGTTTTATTTATTATAATTTAAGATAATAGGTAAGGTATTTAAGATAATTACAAAAAAACTAATTTTAAAAAGTTTTAACATCCTGTAACTCTATTTTTTTCATATTTTTTTTATGAAGAATCAATGAGTACTCATTTAAAACTTTCGCAAGCCAATGATATTATTTTTTTAATGGTTGCTATTAGACTTGGATCAAGGTAAATTAATAAAATTGCATTTATGTCATCAAGGAGGCCGAAATCGACAAAATATCAAGACACAACTTTTAATCGGCATTAAACTGCTTACGCTATTTCGCTAACAAGAGAAAAAAAAGTCAGTGGCGTACATGCTCTTTTTAGAAAAATATTCTAGCGATAACCCATATGCACGTCCCTGATGAATTTATAAACACTTTTTTAGCATTAAAATATGTAGCACTTTTTTTTATTTCGAAACGCTAAACGTACATGGAAGAAAATAATAATAAATTGAAAAAATATTAAAAGTTTAACACCCTGTAGCTACGAAACAAAGCAGAATCGGACCTATATTGATATGAAAATTAAATCTTATTTTTACTTAAGGAATCTCCCCATGAGAGATGGTTTTTTGAAACACCCCCACATAATAAATTTAATATTATTAATTATATTATAGTTAAAATATAATATTATAATATTTTAGTAACTTCAAGGTAGATTTTTGTAAATAACTTTTAGATGCCTATTCCAAATAAAACTAAATTTTAGATGAAATTACAACTTTAACGTCTTTTCAAAATTTACATGGGATTTCTTATGTCCCGTGTTCTGATGCACCACACGGTATTTGTCTATTGTCTGCAATCCTACAATAAGTGTGAATTTGTGGACAATGAACAATAGTAGTGAACTCAACATCACTAAGGTAAGTTATTACTAATTGTGAAATTATCTGAGATATGTTTGAGTCATGTCCATTTTTTTCAGATGGCTGTATCATTTTTAACGACAAGTGACGTAGTTAATTTTTAAAAACTTTAAAATTTTTCAAAAATGTCTGAAAAGATTCTTTTATTCGAGATTGGGGTATTAGTCAATTTAGAATGTTTAGAAAAGACTTTGACATTTAGTATGACGATAAAATAATAAAACTTACAAATTCCAATATAGCAGTATGCTTGCAAGAATCTGACGAAATATCGTAAACATATTTCTTTAAATCCGTTTCTTTGTTCTAAAGGCATCCACCCTTGTTCTCGAAGGAAGGTAGATAAGTATAAATATCAGGGAAAATTCATTACACCTTATTCAATCTGAAATATCTCTTCAAATCTACTACTTGGTAAATATTAGTGAAGCTAATCTCGTCAAGATGAAATTCTTCGTGTTCGCTCTATTTGTCGTTTTGGCCGTCGGTGCTGCTTATGGAGGTATCATCGCTGGACCTGGTACCGTACTAGCTACTCCAGCCATTGGTCTTGCTCGCTCAACCCTTATTACTTCTCCAGGAGTGGTTGCTGTCCAACAACCAGGTCTGCTTTTGGGAGGTGGAGTATTGGCTCCCGGACTTTTGCATTAAAACGTATAATTTTTGATTCTATATATTTTGGCTCTATACATCGTTTTGGAAACCACTTTGATATTTGAACATTTTGAGCATGTTTTAAATTTATAATAATATTAAAAAAATCATTCAAACATATGCTTTTTATTTCTTTTATAAAAACTTTTACCTTGTTACTCCATGCATGATCCTGTAGAGAGTTATATTTCATATCAATTAAACTTTTAGTTACGTAATCGATGGCGCGATTTTTAAATTCACTGTTGCCAACTATGAACATATTCGGCGCCGAGCTGACTAACTGGAATTTAAATGCGCTGGAAATTCAGGTGGTAGCTCTGCTGTAAAAATTTATTTATTTATTTCCTGACATTGTCATTCGTTTTGACACTTTAGTATTGTATTACGAGTTTTTGTTTTAAATAAATAGTATTGTGACACTTTAAGCTTGAAAATGTTTACTAGCAGACCTTGCAGTCGAACATTTTCTTTTTATCACCCCTTTTAGTGCGAAGTGAACGAGATAGCTTATTAGCTGTAAAAACTTATCGCAACTTAATTAGAATATTTCGAACGGGAAAGCGGTACTAATGGCGCTTTATGTCCCTTAAATGCTGCTAAGAAGTTGAGTTTTGTTGATGTAAATAATAACTGTTTATATATTTCTAATTAAATAATTTTTGTTTCCTAAAATATTTTGATTAAAGGAAAATATACAGGGTTTGGCAATAGTGCGTCGGGCATCTGTAGCTCCTAGAATAAAAAAAACATGTATTTCACGAAAATATTTTAACTTCTATCGGGTGGTTCAAAAAATTGTGAGTAGATCTGGATTATTTTATTTTAAATGGAACACCATGTATATTATTGCATTTTTGAGTTTCTTTCAGATCACTTTACATAATCCTGAGATATAAGTAAGTAAATATATTTGGATAGATTCAGAGATATTAAAAAATAAATCAAAAACATATTTTTTTCGGCTCTTAAAAAAATATTAAAAATACAAGAACTGTTCTGAAATCAAAACTATATTAGGTGTTTACTTTAGATGGTCTGTTCTTACTTTGCTATAAATATGGTAACCGTAAATCATACAGGATGTATGATATTTTTTCTATGTTTTTTAAATGAAACACCCTGTATATTACTTTTTTATTAGATGGAGAACTAAAAAATGAACATTTTTTTGTATTTAAAGTATATAAAATTTTTTAATAGTTTTGCAGATACACGCAGTATTATTTCATATGGCGCTTTCAATGGTAAAATACGAGAGAAAAATCATTGGGTGGCTTTACCATTTATGGTAAAGGAAGTACAGACCATGTAAAGTAAATACCTAATATAGTTTTGATTTCAGGACAGTTCTTGTATTATTAATAATTCTTTTAAGAAAGGCTGAAAAATATATAACTTTTATTTATTTATTAATATCTCTGAAATTATCCAAATATATTACTCATGTCTTAGGATTATGTAAAGTAATCTGAAAGTTAGCCATAAATGCAATAATATACAGGGTGTTTCATTTAAAAAAAATCATCCCGATCCACTCACACTTCTTTGAGCCACTCTATAGAAGTTAAAATATTTTCCTAAAATACATCCTTGTACATACTTTAGGTTTACAAAACAAAATTCCCAAGTTTTTTATTCTAGGAGCTACAGATGCCTGACGCACTATTGCCGCACCCTGTATAAAAGTGGGCAACGCTCTGCTGGTCAAGTTTAATCACGTGACCAAACCATACGTTCATACCAAATAAACATTTATATTTGGTATGAACTTGTATATCTCCAGTACATTGTATTAGTACATATAATACTACATACTTGTACTGTAAGCAATTGTGAACTTAAATATCTCAAACACTACTTTTGTTAAAGACCAATGTAGATCCTAGAGCTGTGTATAACTTCCACGTTTTTTTTATTCTTTTAAACAACTTGTCCTCAATGTGTGCATCATTTAACTATTAATAATAATAACTCAAACATATTGTCAAGACCTTACATCTATGGAAAAGAAAATGTAACGGAATGGGTATAGAAGTAAATGACATATGCCTATACACCTTGCAATTTGCAGACGACCAGGCCATAATTGCAAACGACAAAGATGACATGGAATATATGGTGCGGAAAATACTTGAAGAATATGCTAAATGGGGTCTCACAGTAAATACAGAAAAAACAAAATACCTTCCAATTGGAGCTAAAACAGAAAATCTTATTTTAGACAATAATATGGAAATTAGGGCATGTGAAGATTACAGGTACCTAGGATCGATATTTACAGGAGATGGAACGGACGATAGAGAAATAAACAACAGAATAATACAGGCACGAAGAGTTATCAGATGCATAAATGGCATTCTATGGAGCACTGAAATTACAAAAAACAGAAAATATAATATATACGAGACACTAGTTAAAAGCATATTACTCTATGGATGTGAAACATGGCGACTTACCGAAAGGAATAAAAGGAAATTAGAGACAACAGAAATGGACGCGATTAGAAGAGCAATGAGAATTTCACGGAAGGATAAGATCAGAAATGAAGACATTAGACAACAGATGGGAATAGAGGGAACAATAGTAAATGATATAGAACAAAAACAATTAATATGATACGGCCACGTTCAGAGAATGCACAATGAAAGAATTCCAAAACAAGTCATTCATTGGATACCACCTGGTAAACGAAAGAGAGGACGTCCCAAGAAAACATGGATGGAAGGAATAAGAAGGTCGATGAGCGAGAAAAATCTTACCGAAGATCAATGGGAAAATCGCACAGGGTGGAAGTTAGGCATCGTACAACGTCGTAGGACGTTCTGACCCGAATTTATATATATAATAATAACTCAAATGATTTGAAATACTGTTAAAAAGTTAGAATCATCTCTACACATAAATACAAAAAATGGTATTTAATTCTGCATTTAAACCATCTGAAAAAATCGTCACCATTTGAAAAAATCATGCAAAAACAGTCTATATTTTAACAATTTTGACATTAGATTTTGAAAATCCTGTTGGCTTTACCGATTACGATTATTTATTACAAAATAAATACAGACTAACTGCAGAAATCATCTAGCATAATTTTGTTTTCGAGTCATTTCTATACTATTTTTAATATTTTTTTTTAAAACGCTGCAAAATGTATATTTTTGAATGATCAGGGAAGAGCCCAAAAATGCAATATAGGGCGCTAGAGGTGTTGCATTTAAGAAATATTACCCACTCACACCCAGTCACACTTTTTTGAGCAACTCTGTAGAAGCAAGCTTATTTTCCTGAAGTACATCCTTATACACCTTTGCCATTAAACGAAATTCCTAAGTCATTGATTAAAGGACCTAATATAATGATATCTCTGATCACCTATTAATGAAGCAAAATAACAAAACTTTATGATTGGAAAAAACGGCATCAGAGTAGCTTTTGAAATATTACTGAATAATAATTCCCATTGGATAAACTCCTACTATTATACTGAATATATTTTTTTATGAGTAATAGACGTGTATGGAAAATATTATTATTAACAATATGCTTTTATTAGGTTTACCTACAAGAAAATTTAAAAAAAAATGTGGCCGTGCCTAGTATATATTTACCAGATAAATCTGATATCCCACTCACTACAAGGGAAGAGAGATTTTGGATAATACAGAAAAAACAAGAGAAATCCCAGCCTTGAGAAGAAATTAACGAACTACTTAATCAAGAATTCACAAATGAAATTCAAGAAGCGTCTGAAGAATCTCAACCTTTAGATGAACAAGTTAATCAACAAAACGATGAGGAGTTATTAACTACATATAACAAATTATGTAGTGATGGACAAGTTAATCAATAAAAGTATGAGGAGTTATTAACTAAATATAACAAATTATGTATTGTAGACATTTTTTACAAATTATGTAGTGATCGACAAGTTAATCAACAAAACTATGAGGGGTTATTAACTAAATATAACAACGTTTAATACCTTGAGGGGTTATTAACTAAATATAACAACGTTTAATACCTTGGGAGTATGTTAGTTAGAGTTGGTAATTATAACAAATTTTGTAGTGATAGGAAAAATTTGCGGCGCATATTAATATTAAAAAACAAACAGCTGAACTATTATAAACTAAAAATACAAAAGAACAATTTTTTACAAAAAGAAAAGTCTAGAGGACTACTTAAACATATCTTTACAAATAACCAGAAGAAAACCGCTGCAAATAAATATTGGCCTAAACCTCGTGACAAGCATGAACTACACATATTACAGAAATGTCAAGGGATTTGCCAATATAGCTGCACCCTTACATAGGCTTACAGGTGATGAAGTCGGCTACAAATGGAACACCGATTGTGATGGAGGCTTTGGAAGACCTTAAAGCGGTTCTATGTTCAAATCCTATTTTAGCCTACCCGTAACAACAATGGAGGTATATCCTAGATACAGATGCCAGCAACATCGGGCATAGGTGCAGTGCTATCACAAGTGCAAGATGGCGAAGAACGAGTGATGGAATATTACTCTTGGTATATCTTGAAATATGTCTTCAATATTTCACTCCCTATTCTCCTTCCTAGGTAATATTTCACCATTATAACAAATAATAGAGTAAAACATTTTATAATTTAAATATTGAATCTCCCTACTTCTATATCTCTGGTTTGAACGGCGTCACAGGTTGAGAATTTCATATTAAGAATGTATTAACCGTATGTATCATCCAATGTAAGAAAAAAGAGTAAGTTCATTTTGATTATCTCTGTTAGCTCTCTACTCAAAAATATGCCCATATCAAGTAAATAAAATTTTGTTTTTCGAGAAACTCGCATGCTATGAGAAATGATCGAAAATATACAGAATATGTTAACGATTTTAGAAAATATCATCCGAGCCGTAAATTTGGTGCACTAAATAAAAAGGAATAAACGCCACAGATACATTTGCTTCTATATTTTTAAATTTTTATCACACGAGATTTGCATAAAAATGCTTAAACACCAATTTTTACCTATATGACACACACAGCGAACTCGGTGTTACCAATGCTCACTGGTCGAATATTCAACCGCTTACGTTTAAAGAGTCAAAGCCTGAGAAATAAGCATAGCAAACAAACTGGGCGATAATACACTTCCACGCGACTGATTAGTTGGTTAAATTAGTGGTTGATTTAGCGACCTTCAACCTATAAAGGGTTAAAATAAGCAAAAACTTTTATGAAGTATGCATTTACCTCAAAAAGCTATAGATATATAAAAATTTAGTACTTCTACCAAAATTTTCTTAATAAAAATACAACCATTTTCGAAAAAAATAAGCATTTTTAATTTACTGAACGTATATCCAGTTAAAATAATGACTCTGTAGAATGCTGCAGTAAAAATCATTTTCAGATAATTCACGCTCACTATATTTCTACGTCAAAGTACGCCAGACCCATATACTTCGTAGTTAAAGGACCGTCAAAGACCAAATGACACTTCAATTAAATTCGTAACTTGCTTTTTAATGGAGCCGCTGCACCCACTGTTCTATGCTTTATGCCATCGACTGTATTAGAATGGAGCGGAATTCAATTATCGATCGGCAGTAAAATGCAGAAAATGTGAACGTTATATCGCAACCACTAAGGCGGATATTCTAGCCCGAGTTATATTTCCGGAATGTGAATTCGCTGCCGCATCGGGTGAAATATGGGGTTTTAGGACATGCAATCAGTGGTTTATTAGTTTATTTATGTTAATAAGTATTACACAATTTAATGCTGATGCTATTGATTCAAAGAGCCAGGTTGAGGTTGTGAATGTATACTGATTACTATACTTTATTTATTATTATTATACTGACTTGACCATAGGATTCTTCTCTACCATCTGGATCTGATTGGGTTTTCTGCTAACTTATTAATTGAGTTGTTTGAGTCCTATTTAAAAAACAGATTATTGAGGGTGGAATATTGTGGCCAAAATTCGGTTCAATTCAATTTTTTTTTATATTTTCATTCTTATTTCAAATAATAAAGATCTACTGAAGCAAAATCATAAAAATTAAAATATCTAGGGAAATCTTGGGTTTAAGAGGTAAGCAACTTATATAATATTTTGAAGATATAAAAATTCTCCATTGAACACCGAGAATAATATACTGGAGGTTTCATTTAAAATAAAGGAGTGACTTGATTTTAAAAGCGATCAATGTTCAGTATTAGTTTTGTCTTACTCTGTATAAATTTTCGAGTCAAATTTTAATTTAGTTTAACATACAATGTTTATTGAAATTAAATATAAGAAAATACGGGGTAAATTACAATTTAGATAGCTGTTATTGAAATTTAAAATTTATTCTTAATTTTCACAAAATGCAAAATATGTCAAAATCCTTACATTTTAGGCATATGCTTCTTTAAAAAAACTTTTTTTCATAAAATCCAAAAATCAATTAAAATATTGGGTGTTCCATTACAAAAAACACAACTTTTATGTGTAATTTTTTTGCGAACACTCTGTATAACTCACATCATTTTATAAAATGCTTCCAATTAACCTATATATGCTCCAAAAATTTCATTCGGATATAAACTACCGTTTTCCTAAGAGCCTTAGCGTCGTATGAGAGGCGCCACCCTGTACAGGGTGTGTCTTAAATAAGTGCAAATATTTGCAGGGGTGGTAGATCTCGATAAAAGCAACATATTTTCTCTTTATCGTCTTTCAAATAACCGAGTTATTTTACTTTGAAAATAAAAAAAAAATTGTGAGAAGCACTGGATCTTTTCTGGGTTTTCTTTCTTGTAAATTTAATCTACTACCTATGTTGACATATTGTGAAGAAATTATGTTTTTTTATCTAAAAGCTAAAAAAACTTCTAAAAAAATTCAAATTTTCCAAAAAAAAATCACGAAAAAAACTCATAGACATGTTTCTAGGGTCGAAATATACTACCTCTAAAAATATTTGCACTTACTCACCCTGCACTGACTTACCCTGTATATTTTATTATAAACTTTTAACAGCATGTCGGCATTTCATGACAGCATTTCAAGATGTTTATGAAATTTCAACATATTTAAGAAAAATAAATTATACGATATTTGGTTATTTTTTCTTACAAATTTTAGATACATTTCCAAGTTAAAGGAAAACCATACGAGTTTAGTTTAAATGTAGCAGCAATCCGTTAAGCCCTATCCTTAGGGAAAAAAAGGCCTAAACATAGTGGGGCATCTCGATGCGATGCTCGCCGCAGTCGCCGCGATGCATCCTACGCGCACGTTTTAAGCGCTGTTTTAAAACGGCGACTAAGTATTACACTTCAAAACAGTTAAAACACGTGTAGGTGGCGCCCCCTATAAATAGGAGTCATATTGACATCAAAAACAAATTTCTCATGTCAAAAAATACCCAGGCACCAATTTTTTATCGAAATATTGACGTTACTTCAGAAATTATTTGGAAAAAACCGAAATAAAAATAAAACTTCTACACCCAATTCAAAATTAAACATTTTAGGACATTCATTTATACGAACTTTTTTACTTATTTTTATCTGCAGAATATGCTGCCGAAGTTTCCGGAATACAGTTCGGACCGCCCTGTATATTACTAATAATAAAAAAAAATAATTAGGAGGATTTGGTCCCGTCCATCTCTCAAAAAAATATCATTGATTCTGTTGCTACTACATACAATCTTATCAACTGCAACTGTCATGTGGATTTGTTGTTACATTCGTAGTCGAATTTTATGAGTTTGATTTAGGTTTTTCAAATAAATTCAGAAAAAGTAGATTGAACATGAGCATAAAAAAAAATTGGCGCCGGGAGGCACGTACAGCCGCCTATACTAAAATATGTTAATATCTCGAAAACTGCGACTTTGACTGATTTTGATATTATTACAAACTAGGTTTTTCCCGCGACTACGTTCGCGTTACACCTCGAATAGTTCATGCATTGATTTAAATGATTTACTTTGTATATAGAGCTAGTGAGCCTTACAAATGCCCTATTTAAATTATGTTTTTAAGAGTTTTAGAGCTACTCGTATTTCATATGAAAGTTATTAATTGTCGATTTCCTGGGTATTATACAGGGTAAGTCTTGAATAAGTGCAAATACATTTTTACTAACTTTACCCATTTGGTTGATGAATAGTCAAAAAATCAATACTCAAAAATCTCTTCTAATTCTTTTTCTAGGATTTCATTCTTCTAGACCACATAGTAAGGAACTTTCATATAACAAATTGTTCCGACATAATTTTATTCTCTAAGAGGATGAATTTCCTAAAATCGCTTTGTGTAGCTAATTCACTAATGTCGTTTAAACAAACCGAATCTAAAAACTTGATATATAATCTAACTGACAAACCACTGACAATGACAAATAATTTATTTCTGGAGGTATTGTGTGTAGGTGTTTTTCAGGTATGTTTTAATATTTAGTCAATTTACACAAAGAAATAGCCATTCAGAAATTTAAAAATACTTCATAACAAATCTAGACATATATACCTTTCATTTAAAAAAAACCGCGTTTCGCTAGCTACTGTAATTTTGGAGTTACGATTTTTTAAAATTTTTAACCCCCTTACCAACCCCCCACGCCCACCAAAAACTAATGGCCAGATTCTCGGGTGCCACAGTATTTTTGTGCCAAATTTGGTTAAAATCGGTTCAGCGGTTTTTGAGTTATCGTGTTACAGACGGCAGACAGACAGACAGACAGACACCACGAAAATATTTTGTATTTAGGTCATTTATGACCCAAATAACTCATTTTGAGTGAAATTAAAAAAACTTTTTTTTTGCCGATCCTCTAATAGCCTACCATACCTATTGGTATGGTCGGCTAAAAATCAATTGGATTTTGATGTCCCGTCCGTCCAAGAATTTTCATGAGCTTCCTTTCAAGTTCGTCTTTAATTTGACTATCATTAAAGGTTTTTTTAGTAGTACGCTAAACTTATTATCCATTTCTTCTCAAATAGTTATAATAACAAAACTGGTGTCTGAGTAACATTTTCTAAAATATTTATATCATTCCACTTTGTCCCGTCCGTCCGCTTGAAATGGCCGATGTGGCACTGGGAAATATACGGTTTCGTATGGGTGCTTACAGCAAATAGTATTCTGAGCGTAAAAAAGTGATAGCAATATGCTGTTGCTGTAGACAGCCAAGATAATTAAAAAATCCAGCTGAATTGCACTCGTTAAAATATTGATACAATTAAACGGACTACGCTTTTAATTTCGGAGTAAGTAACGCAATTAAACGGACACTTTTATAGACCCCTGTTTTTACAGTGTCGGCAACTAAAATTTATTTTCAAATTTACATATGCAGTAAAATAAATATAGTTATTGATAAGCTAGTGTGAGTTACATACATTTACAATAATCCACAAATATTTCCTAAGTATTATAAAATAATAATTGATATTCTAAAATAACTAATAAAATGTTTCAAAGAACTGTATGCCTAAAATATGAGCGTGTATCTGTTAGGTTAGGTTAGGCCAAGTCGAGCACAGCCGTACCATCCTTTTCGCGAAAGTATTAGCGGCACTTTTGACCACCCTGTAACTTTGTTTTGGATAAAGCAAGACTATTAATTTTTACTACATATGAGGACATACTATATCTGGCTGTCTAGTAATTATAAATCATAGTTCATCAGATAATTCTATCGCTTGTCAAATTTCTCTAATTTCGACATTGACTCACTGACAGATCATCAAATTTCTAAAGTACTTCTAGAAGCGTTACAAACTTCAAATTTTGAATTTTAGGTAGCATTAAGCTTATAATGGAAAGAAAAAACGAAAAATATGGAAATATCCTTATGGATTAAAAGTTAGCTATACAGCCGCTACCGGTAGCTTATAAACAAAGGAAAAAACGGAAAATCTCGAAATATCCTTATGGATTAAAAGTTAGTTGTCTTATAGTGAAGAAAAAGATAGAAAACTGGAATTAGGCGGTCTCTTCTGATTTTATTTGTATATGAATGTACCAACAATAATTCGAGGATTATGATTTCTTTCTAGTGAAACTTCTTTAACTTCGCCAGGGACTCACTCACCGTCATCAAAATTCTACTGGCATTACTACTACGGTACTTCTGGAAGTGTTACAAACTTCAAATTTGGAATTTTAGTTATAGTCCAGTCATCTTAGGGGTTTCACCTCGGAATTCGAGATAACCGGCTGTAAACTCGTATAAACCTTTATTTTAACATCCTAAAATATGTCTCAAAACGTACATATGATAGCGTGTGCGCGACTTATAGATAACTGAGGTCAAAGGTCAAAAAATCGATTTTTTTGTGCATTTTTTGCAAATATCTCGTTCCCTTTCATATTTACGCTATTTGTATTAATTATAAATATTGTAGAGGATAAAATTCTCTACAACTTTTGTTTCAAAAATTTTTTTGTTGTACCTCAAACCGTTTTTGAAATAGAGAGCGGTGAGCGCGCAGTCTTTCATTATGTACGGTATCATTCAAGTTCAACCTGTAGTTTTGGTTAAAAACACGCCGTATAAAGTCCGTTAATAATTATTGAAAAATATATAATTATAAATAATTTACATTTTTTCATAAAAGATCATATTGAATATAATAATTTTTTTCATAAATTAAGTATATCTTCATTTAATAACACTTACCTCGTTGTACAATTAGAAAATTATTAACAGAAATACTTTAATTATATTTTAATTATAATCAGATTTATACTAATTACATTTTAAGTAGAAAATAATGAAGTACAATTAGCAAATCTTCCACCAACAAGTGCAGCAGCTCACCAACATTTCAATCGTGTTTACTACCAAGTTCAGACTTGGTTAGGGCAGAGTAAGTAGAGCAGCGCCAGAAACCGTCGGCTCTTTTGATGTAGTGGGACCAAATTTTCTTTCCCTCTCCTTTGACGTGTTTGACAGATAGACTACGTATTTAACTGCTCAACTTATGAAGTGGTCCTATAAACATGGTATACACTGCTCATAATTTGAAGTGGAATTAATTATAAAGTTTTATACATTTTTTTGTTTTATTTTATCCTGATTTCTAAATTTGAATATATAAAATATCTTACAGCTAATAAATAATTTAAAAAATGATTCGTTGCCTGAGGCATACTTGAAATAAAGTATATAGAGATATTTGATAAATGGCAACAGTGACAGCTTCGCTTCTTCATATGACAGATAGACTACTTATTTCGCGCAGCCGCAAAGAAAATTAAAAACGGGACTGTCGCTACTCGTCGGTTTACTTACTCTGGTTAGGTGGTTGGATAATGCGTAATGGATTCCTGGAACCTACCACTACTATTCTACCTCCAGCTCCAGAAAATTTGCTGAACACAATATTCTGCAACTGCAAGAATGGTTGTGGTTCGCGATGTGGATGCAGGAAATCAGGGTTGCCGTGCTCTTTAGCTTGTGGCCAGTGTAATGGGCAAGCTTGTCTCAATGCTTCACCCTATCAGAGTGATGTCAATGAAGATGGTACATTTGACCATGAAATCCTAGAAGACTTGGAGAAAAATGTCGTTGAAGATGAAAATGAAGAAGAATTTGAAATTCCACAACGACCAGATGACGATGATGAAGAAGAAGAAAACTAAAAATAAGAACATGGAGTTCTTTTTATTTTTATTCAATTTTTTTCATTTCAACCATGAGAAATGTATGAAATCGTATTTTTTAATAGACATATAAATTAAAAATGTATTTCTTGTCTTTTTATTTACTTAAAATGTAATTAGTATAGATCTAACTATAATTAAAATGTAATAATTAAAGTATTTTTGTTAATAATTTTCTAATTGTACAAAGAGGTAAGTGTTATTAAATGAAGATATACTTAATTCATGAAAAAAATTATTATATTGAATATGATCTTTTATGAAAAAATGTAAATTATTTATAATTATATATTTTTCAATAATTAACGGACTTTATACGGCGTGTTTTTTACCGAGACTACAGGTTGAACTTGAATGATACAGTACATTAATGAAAGACTGCGCGCTCACCGCCCTCTATCTCAAAAACGGTTTGAGGTACAACAAAAAAATTTCGTTCAAAAAAAGTTGTAGAGAATTTTATCCTCTACAATATTTATGATAAATACAAATAGCGTAAATGTGAAAGGGAACGAGATATTTGCAAAAAATGTGCAAAAAATCGATTTTTTGACCTTTGATCTGAGTTATCTACAAGTCGCGCACTTGCTATCATATGTAGGTTTTGAGACATGTTTTAGGATGTTAAAATAAAGGTTTATATGAGTTTACAGCTGGTTATCTTGAATTCCGAGATTCCTACCCTATTTCGACAAAGATGACTGGACTATTAGCATTAAGCTCATAATTAAATAAGTTTCATTCTACATTCTAGCATTAAGCTTATAATGGAAGAAAAAAAAAACGAAAAATCCCGAAATATCCTTATGGATCAAAAGTTAGCTGTCAAGCCGCTACCGGTAACCGACTTTCCGGCGATGGTAATAGGAGGACCAGTGGCGGTGATAGGATTGTTTGGAAAATTTTGATTTTTATATAAAGGCACCTACCCCATCTATCTAAAAATCTAAATCAAAAATATTAATCAGCATTACAGTGTTGCCGGATCATTTAAAAAGTGGTAGCTTCTTTGTTATTTTAAATGAAACACCCAGTATATTATTACATTTTTGGAAACTACTCTCATATTTCATAACTTTTCTAAAATATTTATATAAAAAAAACATAATTTTGAATAAGCATTGTTAAAATAATAAATTAAACATTTTTAAACTTGAAATTTGGGTTATAACGAAAGTTGGAAACACAAGTCGTTTTTCTACTAGAATTTTTCATTAACTATAATTTACAATTTACATTTTAAATAAACTAGATTTAATACTTTGAATTATTAATCTAACTTAACCTAACCTAATCAAACTTCTTCAATGTTATTTTAAATGATATATTACCCTAGAAAAAAAATAGGAGTATAACCTACAAAAAGAAATGAGATCCCATCAAAAACATATATGATATGAATGTAAAAAATGCCAAGTCTCACAACACAATTCTTCCACTATAAAAAGTTGTGAGATCTCATCTAAAACCAAGTCAGTTTATTTTATTTGGTTTCTATTTAAGCACCTATTCATTTTGTTATAAATACACACAATTTATAAAAAAAATTGTGTGTGTTTGTTATAAATTGTATGTTAAAATGCCTTGCTTATTGAGCAAGTACATTTTCATTTCCGCTGAAAGGCAGGCACATATTAATTTTTTTTAGAATAATCAAGTATATAAAATGATTGCGAAATAATAAAATACAGCGCAAAAGAAAATTGACTAATCGGCTATACCTGGCGGGTTCATTTCTTCTATTTTTGTAGATTTTCTTCTAGTGGCGAAAATCCCAGAAGTCTTTACAAGATATGACAAATTTAGTTGAAATTTTGGTTTTAATATTAATATTTTTATTGTACTGAATAATTCTTAAAATCTCTAAAAAAATTAAATTTTATTATAATAAAATGGTAAAAATAAAATACACCACAGTTTAATACATATTTATTTTTTGAACTTATAGTGCACAATCATGACAAATAGCAAGTATAACAAAAAATAAAACTACAAAAAACTAAGAGTACTCAGTCGATGTTCCAGGTACCAAGAACGAGTGTGTTCACAGCAGCATAACGCGATACTAGAGGTGTAAATGGAACTACCGCCAAAAGCAGGAATAATGGTGAAGGGTTCGGTGAAAGGGCATGGTGCAAAATGATGGGCTCAAACAGTCCTTAAGGGTCCTTAGGGTGCAGAGCCATCCTAAGATGAAAAGAAAACATATATTTAGCGTGCAATTTGATTTTTACTTATAAAAAGCACCTATGTCTAAGAGATTTAAGGTACGGTCACGCTTGCGAGCGATAATTTGCGGATTTAAAGACGTAGTAGAAGTAGCGACAAAAAAAATCAAACCAATAATTGAATTTTATTGTAGTGGCCATATAGTCTAGTCAAACAAATTGTACTCAAAAAGGCCTTTTGGAGGAAAGTTTTAGGGTAGTTTTACTTTCTTCTGTTTATTATGTTTTTTGGGATGCTGAATTCGAATTTGAGGTTTGCTAACAAAATTTCATGACGGAACACAGAGAAAAACCCAAACAAGTGGATATATCTCCTCAAATACCTACATTTTTCCATCGAACTGCAATCGCAAAACAATCAAATAATGAATTTTTGCGGTTCGAACTTAGTCCATAATCTCTTTCTCACTTGTCATTCTTGATTGCTTCTCTGAGAAGATTCTTGAAGCACCAAGGGCAGAGAAAGATCGAGAAGTATGCAAGGAAAGCAATCTTTCCTTGCATACATATTATTTACTGAGTCCATAGTGCCTACTGTCTCACAGAAAAGTAAGCCCTGTATAAAGAATGTCTTCTTTCAAAAATCAAACAAAGGACAGGTATCTCAAACACTATGACACCTTTTCTTAGAGCTAGCAAAAATACTAAAATCAATGCATCGTAACCATAAAATACAAATATCTTGAAAATCGTTCACCGTTTCAAACTAAACTAAGAGCACCTTTTTTACTTTAAAAAGTCCTAGCTTTTATGTCATTTGTTGAAATTACTGTAATTATTAATTTTTTACTACTCTTTCGAAAGCTGTAACTTCCTCGGGTAGCATATTAAGGCATATGCTTAAAGGAACTTTTTGTTTTAATTTTATCTGTAGAATCACATACCGAAGTTATATACACCATTTTTTGACACCCTGTATAAAAAAATGTTTTTAGAACTTTATCTAACCATACGGGTGGTTCTATTTAAAATAAGCAAACTGGCCTTAAACGTTAAACCGAAACATCCTAGGCATAAAATATTCAGATTGGTATGGAAATTACATCACTAAAAAATACTTAATGAACGGTTTGCGTAAAAAACTCTGTATACAGGGTGTTCCAGAAATAAGTGCAAATATTTTAAGAGGTGGTAGATCTCGATAAAAGAAACATATTTTCTCTTTATCGTTTTTCAAATAAGTCCAAAATAACGGAGTTATTTTACTTTGAAAATTTCCAAAAAAAATGATTTTTTGCTAAAATTTTGAGAAGCACTGGATCTTTTCTGGATTTTCATTCCTGTAAATTTAATCTAATACCTATGTTGCCATATTATCATGAAATTATGTTTTTTAACTAAAAACTAAAAAAAATCCAAAAATTTTTTCAAAAAATTTCGATTTTCCAAAAAAAAATTTTCGTGAAAGAAACCTCATATACTACCAGTTAAAATATTTGCACTTATTTCTAGGACACCCTATATACAGTCAAAACATTTTATCCGATGAACATTATTGATTTGGCAAATATCTATTTTATTACTTAAAATTGCATTTCATGGAAGAGATGAGCCAGAAACTAAACGACGTAAAACGTACACAAGTCAGTGGATTTAATGCTTTCTTGGCTAGTGCTGAATTTTATTTCTTTCTCAAACATGTTTTGTTCCATATTACGACAAATTTTACGATAGTTTTAGTCTTTTGTTTCACTTACAGCTACATATCTTACAAAACTAACTTGGTTTAAAAACGAAATGCTTTTAATAGAAAGAGGTATTATTATTTACAAATTAAAAAAAATTCTATATTTAACCCTCCAGGACTCGCGTGAGGTACTTGTGAGGTAATTACCCACACGAAATTTTATTCAGATATTTTGTGTAGGTGTGTATGCTAGAAGATAGTAGGGGTCAATCGCGTCACCAACATTTAAGAAATACTTATTGAACATCCTTGTCTGGATACAGAGACACCATCAAGCTCTATTATATTATTATATGATGCATCATTAGATTATTACATGATGTTAATACATTGGAAATTGAGCATTGTTATCGCTCTGGTAAATATAATAAAGACAAAGTTAGACCAATCGTAGTAAAACTTTCCAATGTTTATTATTCCAATTTTATCTTTTTTACTAGGTGGCTGTCCCTGGAAGCACGTAGGCGATTACAGGCAGCGGTTTTGTTTCACAAAATTTTAAGCGTGATTTATCCAATAACAGAACTTTCTAACGTAAGAATGCCACTAACACAAGAGTCGGCCAAAAAAAGTGTTTTCAGCTATTACAAAAAAATGGAATTGCTACCAATTTGACAAAAAAATAGGGGTTTTAACACAGCCATGGCACTCTCGATTGAAATCTAAAATACAATTTTTTAAGCACAATTGTCAAAACATATGATATGTCACTTTATTCAGAATATCATTTTCCGTTAAATAAAGTAAAAAATATCGAAAGTACCATCTAAAAATCAAAAGTTGTAATCATTTCCGGTAAAACAGGAAGTGACTGAAACTAATTGAATACGCCAATCCTGATTTATGTCATAACTACATACTAACATGCCAAGTATGTTTTTTTCAAACGTCACAAAAATATTAATTTTTGCGACGTGACTGACATTATAGCAAAGTCATTGAAGGCCTAGGCATAAAAGTAAAGCACTTTTACGCCTAAGCATAAAAGTACGAAAATATATTATTAAACTGACATAAAGTGTCAAATTCAACAAGCCGTAACCATAGTTTCTCGATATATAGTTGCATGCAAGGTATGACTTTTAAATCTTTTTATATTATTTGGAACGTTTGAAATTGAAAATTATTTGTGGCGTTTGAAAAAAAAATTGTATGTTGTTTGGAGAAAAATTGACTTTTTGTGCCTCGGCTGTATGTAAAATGTACAGTCTCGCTACAAAAAATGTAATTTTTACTCCTAATAAGTCAATATACTATTTTTTATCTGAAAAAAAAATAAAAACGTTATACAGGGTCCGGCAATAGTACATCGGGCTTCTGTAGCTTCTAGAATAAAAAACTTGGGAATTTTGTTTAAATGCAAACCTAAAGTATGTACTAGGATGTATTTCTGGAAAATATTTTAACTTCTACAGGGTAGCTGAAAAATGTGTGAGTGGATCGGGATGATTTTTTTTAAATGGATCACCCTGTATATTATTGCATTTTGGAAAACATATTTCGGTAGTTTCAGAGATATTAATAAATAAATAAAAAATACATATTTTTCAGCCTTTCTAAAAAAAATATTAAAAATGCAAGAACTGTCCTGAAATCAAAACTATATTAGGTATTTACTTTAGATGGTCTGTACTTACTTTTGCTATAAATATGGTAATCGTAAATCATACAAGGTGTTCAGAATTCTATGCCAAACTAAAATATAAAATAATTTTTCTTCGCTTTCTTAAATAGAACACCCTCTATGTTATTTTTTATTAGATGATGACCTAAAAATGAACTTTTTTGTATTTAGAATATGTCAAAATTTTCTCAGATACTCGCGGTGTTATTTCATATTTCAAAATTTACTGTGAAAAATGCCATATTAAATATAAAACAGCGAATATTTGCGAAACCGTTAAAAAATTTGAAATACCTACTAACTCTAAATACAAAAAATGTTCATTTTTGAATTCTCCATGAATTATAAACAAATCAAAGGGTGTTTAATTAAAAAAAAAACAAGAAAAATTATTTTATACCGGGTGCGTCTCAAAAGTGGCTCACCCCTATAACTTTTTTATTTTTTCACATAAAACAACGAGATTTGGTATGTTAGTATATGACATAAATTGGGATTGCTTCACGTATTCAATTGTTTTCGGTCACTAAAGTAAATATACCGATGGCAGTTCTTGCAAATAGAGGGTGGTCCGAATTGTATTCCGGAAACTTCGGAAGCATATTCTGCAGATAAAAATAAGTAAAAAAGTTCGTATAAATGTATGTCCTAAAATGCTTAGTTTCAGAGATACAGGGTGTAGAAGTTTCATTTTTATTTCCAATTTTTCTAAATAATTTCTGAAGTAACATCAATATTTGGAAGAAAATTGGTGTCTGGGAGTTTTTTGACATGGGAAATTTGATTTTGATGTCTATATGACCCCTACTAGTAGAGGGCGCCACCTACATGTGTTTTGACTGTTTTGAAGCATAATAACTTTTTGTCCGCACCTGTGTAAAACTACCAAGCAAAAAAATATACATCTCTGTAACTTTTTACGTAAAAAATATCTTTTTGTAAAAATCGCTACGAGCAACCGTTCTCAAGATATTTAGAATGAAAATAGTCAATACATGACATTATTGACGAAAAATAAACACCTTCCGCGTTTAGTAGATAGTTATTTCACTGAAATAATAAATTTAGGACATTTTTTTTAAATTAGTTATAAATTTTTCTGCAAAAATGACGATAAAACAGTTTCTGCTGAACTTTTAGCACAAAAACATTTCAGTTTTATGATTTCAATCTAATAACTATTTAGTCAACATGTTTAATGTATGTTAATGAAGAGAGGTATTGATAATTGCGATTCCAAATATCTCGAAAACCATTATTCGCAGCGATTTTTACCAAGAGACCTTTTTCACGTAGAAAACGTCGTAAATGTATATTTTTTTACTCAGTAGTTTTATACAGGTACGGACGAAATGTTATTAGTCTTCAAACCAGTTAAAAATGTGTAGGTGGCGCCATCTACTAGTAGGAGTCAAATTGACATCAAACTCGAATTTCTCATGTCAAAAAACTCTCAGACACCAATTTTCATCCAAATATTGACGTTACTTCAGAAATTATTTGGAAATAAAAATGAAACTTCTACACCCTGTATCTCCGAAACTAAGCATTTTAGGACATACATTTATACGAACTTTTTTACTTATTTTTATCTACAGAATATGCTGCCGAAGTTTCCGGAATACAGTTCGGACCACCCTGTATATTTTTTTTATTTATTTCTTAATATCTCTGAAACTATTGAAATTTTTTTATTGATCATATCTTAGGATTATGTAATGATCAGAAAGGAAGCCAAAAATACAATAATATACCGTTTCAGTTAAAAATCATCCCGATCGACTCAATTTTTTTGAGCCACCCTGTAGAAGTTAAAATATTTTCTTGAAATACATCCTGGTACATACTTTAGGTTTGCACTTAAACAAAATTCTCAAGTTTTTTATTCTAGGAGCTACATATGCCTGACGCACTATTGCCGGACCCATAGAAGTGAACCATTTTTGAAAAACACCCGGTAAAAATTTTGTCAGGGTTTCGATCAGCGAGCGAAAAATCGTAATGGAACGGTGCACAAAACTGTTTACTTTACAAATATAGTAGCGGTAAAACGAGTTGATTTTTGCAGTGGGAACATATCCGTTCAAGGCGACAAAAGGAAGGTAACCACTGGTGCAATTAGAGCAATTCGAATGCATTTGGTCCGATATTATGTCGCGGCGTCCGTCGTTTTGCTTCGAGAAAGGTCAAGCCAACCAATTGCGGAAGTTTATTGTGAAAATTTGTTTACAGATATAGAATTAGAACGTTAAATCTGATAGAACATACAAGACAAAAAAATATTTCAGTATATTAAAACGGAAAGTAAATATCATTGAGAATGAGTTATATTTTTTTTTTTATTATTCAAAAAAATATATTTTCATACGTAATAATTTGTCGTTCATAGTAATTTGTCGTTCTTCGTTCTTCTAACGGGCGTCACCTGTATTATTTATAATGTTAAAATTAATACCACGAAGATATTGTATCGGAGAAAAAAAGAAAAGGTAGTTCAAATACAAGGTCATCCAAAACCCAGAAATCCAAAAAAAGTATACCTATTAGCTCAGCCAAATTAGAGAAATCGGTGGAAAAAAATCCCACAGTTTTGAAAATGGCTTTGGTGATTTGTCAAAGTGTGGTTTAAGTGATTTCTCTAGACTTGGGCTGATATGTGTCAAAAGTCCCCGAAGATAGACGATGAGCCCGAGGAGAGGTGATTGGTTAAATGTCACTTTTATGACTCTCTCTCTTCTCTCTTCTTTCTCTTCTCTTCTTTCTTTTTTGCCTATATCTTGGAAAATATGACACCTACGAAAAAATATCCTATACAGAAAATTGAAGCTCAGGAAATTCTCTACAAAATTGGTTGAATGCATTTCATTTTTACAACAGGTCTAACCGTTTAAGAGTTACAGGGTTGACAAAATTAACACTTTTTTCATATTGTATTTTCGCAATCTTTTAAAATCCAATTAAAGTCTAAATTTAACCACGTTTTTTTTTCATATCTATACTAATATATAAAATCCGTAAGTGACTGACATACTGATTAATCACGATCATGCTCAAACCACTCAACGTAAGAAGCTCAATTTTGGCATACAGGTTGATTCTACGGTGTGGAGGTTCGATAAGATGGCATTTTTCGAAATTCCAGTTCCAAGAGGGTGAAACCACCACTCAAATCTTTAAATATTTTTAGTATTGAAAATACTTCTGGCCGCGTTTATATGGGACCCATCTTTGAAAAAACGACATGTTAGAGGCGACATGGAGTTCAATAACCTGCCTAATCAACTTGTCAACACGTAACTCGATAGCTGAATAGAGCAAGGCCGTCCGAAGGCCGAAATGAGGTCTTATTAGTGTGGGCCAACTATTTTATGGATATGGATGTTTAGTCTGGGAAAGCCGATATTATTATAAAAAAGAATATGCGTCAAGACATGGGTTGTTAAGTACAGTTGGGCTATTTTAATCTAAGTCTTTCCGTATGAGAAGCAGGGGGCAGATTATACGTGAAAGAGCGGAATAACATAAATAATAAATTTAGACTAATGCAATATTTTTTCTTGGCGCGTAGGATAATGCGCACAATCGATGCATTAAAAGGAATAATTAATTAAATCATTAAGTTCCAAAACATATAATAATTCGGTTCTCATCGGATCTGCTGATATATTTTGATAAAATTTAGGCTATTAGGACCTATATTTTTTTATATGATAATTATTTTTTTAATTAACAACTTAGGACAAAGAAAAAGCTTGCATGGTTTCCACCGCCAACGTAAAACAAATGAATTCAAGGCGGTGCCAAATATTTATTAAGTTTTTATCGTTTAAATATTGTTGTAAATAATAATTATCATTTAATTAGTGCTAACTTATTGAATTTCAAAACACGGCGAAATTTCAACAAAATCGGCTTACGGATCTTTGAGATATTAATAAAAAAGGTCTATTAGAAAACACCTTGACACCCCTGTATCTTTAAAATTATACATTTCCGGACACATGTTTATATGAACTTTTACCTTAAAACACTCAAAGAATCACCTCCTGAAGTTTGGCCAGATACTTAATTAACATCCTGTATTTAAAAATGGCTAGCTAGTGATTTAGTAAGCTATGTCTATTTTAATAAGAAAAAATTCATTTCATAAAAATAAACAAACCCATAATACAAATACTATACACCAATTAATCAATTTTAATTGTATCTAAAGGCACTTTAATAATTGAAAATGGACAGGAGCACTTAAAAATAACTTCATAGAGTATACCAAATATGCTAAAAATAATAATTCCAATAAAAAAACACAAATGGCACATTAAAATCTGCATTATCTGAAATCAAACTATAGCTAAACGGCTAATAAAATAATAGAGACAAGACGCCGACATCTATAACAAGATGAGCAGTTTTTAATAATTATTCCGAGTTATTATTACATACTTGTTTTACAATTAATGTAATACAGTAGCATTCCTTCAAATAAATTTTGATTTAAGTATTGTTAATATAGTCATATTAATGATTATAGCCCGTATGATTTCTAAAATAAATAATCAAGCGTGTTTTTATCAGAATTATTAAATGATTGAGTAGAAATAGTTAATATTTAGTAACTTCGACTTTTGTGTCTGGTATTTTCAATACGCCTATGATGGTTGCGCATGTTGCAAAATCTGTGAATTTTTATTTAAAAAACGGTCAAGTTCTGATTTTTGGAAAACAGATTGACTTTAGGGTGTAGAGGTTAGATAAGAAAGGATTTTTGGAAACTCGAATTCTAAGGGAGTGAAATTATCCCTCAAATATTAAAATATTTTTTATTAAACCGGTGATTTTTTCGGAAAAACTCTTAAACACGTATATTTTATTTTGTTGTTTTGCATATTTTAAGATTTTTTTATAAATTTATACAGGGTGTTTCACGAAATATGACCATTGAGTAATCACGATTCTGCTTAAACTGCTGGACGTTTAAAGCTTATTTTTGGCAAACGGATTGACTATGGGGTGTAGAGGTTCGATAAGGAGGTGTTTCTCGAATCTCAAATTCCAAGAGGGTGAAAACGCCCCTCAAATATTACAATATTTGTTATTTAAAAAACGGTTAGTGTTTCGGGAAAACGCTTGGACAAGCATAATTTATTTGGTTTTTTACCTATTTTTAAATTTTTTAAAAAAATCATACATGGTGTTCCAAAAAGTTGGGTAATTTCTTAACTACGATTCTGCTTAAACTGCTTGACGTAAAAAGCTTATTTCTGCCAAACGGAATTTTCGAAAGTCAAATTCCGACGAGATGAAACTACCCCTCAAATATTACCAAGTTAATATCGCCATATTGTTTTTTCTCATGCTGACATAAATATGAGAAAATTTTATTCAGTTTGTATGTTAATGGAAATTCTTGCTTTGCTTTATCATCACCATTACAAATGATTAATTCGACGCGAACAAAGTCGCTGGTACACGCTAGCTAATAATAATTGTAATATCAAGGGGCCCTTATGTTATCTTTCAAGTTTTCATTGCATCGTGACTTTTTGTCTTCCGTTGGAGAGCACTAGTGCACACAGGACTTAACAATAACTGCAAGTTAAAGATTAATGCATGGTTGTTTTACGGTAAAAAGAGTATACCACAGCATTTAGCACAGGTGCAAATATTGTAGAAAGTATACGAAAACCAAGAATCATGGTTTATGGCTAATGATTACTCAGAGTTGAAGATTTCTATCCCCGCCTGCAGTAGATATTTCTAATGTTAAAGTAGCACGATGCATTTGAGACATTAGCATTTGAGGTCTGGTTCCCTGAGGTTGTATATTAAGATGATATTCTACATGATTTCTTCCTGTACAGTTAACGTAAGTGTAATATTTACGTATCTGCACTACCCAATTCGTTTTGTCAATATAGTATCTGTCTTTCCTCGCAAAATTTCAAAGAGTCTTAAAAGCGCATACGAAAGAGCGATTTCTGAATCTTTTCAACCTACAATAATTGAATACAATAATGATATCCACATACATGAGTCTCCATACTTTAAAATTATCTATATTAGTCCACATTATCCGTTTTAGACAAATAATTTGTATGCAATAAAAAAGTGATTTTAATTTACTATTTATAATAATGCATGTATCGCTTACTTTTTTAAATTTGGTTCTTTCAAATTCTTTTTTAATTTTGTGCAATATCGTATAATCTATTATGAAACCTAAATTACAAAAAAATCTATTTTATTAAAGATACGGTGCCTTAATTTTCATTAAAAGACATTTAAATTGAATAATTTTATGAACCTATTTCTTATTTCCGACACAAAAATTAATTCAGAAACATAATAATTCACTATTATTTTATAAATGTATTATTATTTATTTTGTTTTTTTAATATAAACGCATCACGTCTAAAATTTATAAAATCACAGTATATACTAAAATTTATATTTACTACTTAAAAAATCATGATATCGTACTTCTTCAATGCTGTTTGAACGAAAAACGTGCAATGAAAAGAAATGTGTTTGTACGGATTTGGAATATACCATTTGATTTAGTATCCAAATTTATGAAGGACATATAGAACAGAGAAATAGAAGACAGAATCATTTTTATAGAGAATTTTGTCAGCTTTGTTTTTATATATAGAGCATTTTTCGGTAGATGTCATAGTTTCCGAGATATAAACAAAAAAAAATGAAAAAATTGACATTTAACTCCTCCCACTCCTCGAGCTCATCCTCTATCTTCGGGGACTTTTGACACATCAGCCCAAGTCTAGAGGAATCGTTTAAAACCATTTTCAAAACTGTGGGCAGGGGCCGATATAGGAATTTATTTTAGTGGGGGGTAAAATAAAAAGCAATGTAGAATATGCTTATTAAGGAGTCATTTTTGACCCAAAGCCTAATATTTAACACAATTTACAGATTTTAGGGGGAGGCCCATGTGCCCCCTCTGTATCCGCCACTGACTGTGGGATTTTTTTCTACCGATGAGCCTTTTTGTTTAAGTAATTTGACTGGGGTATATCAGGTTTCTAATTTGAAATTTTTACTTCAATATTATAATTCATATTTCTAATTGGAATGTTATACAGGGTGCGTCTCTAAAGTGGCTCACCCCTATAATTTTTTTTATTTTTTTTTAGATAAAAACGAGATTTGATATGTTAGTATATGACATAAAATAGGATTGAGTGACGTATTCAATTGTTTTCGGTCACTTCCTGTTTCACCGGAAATGACCACAACTTTTGATTTTTAAATGGCACCCTTGGTATATTCTATTTATAAAGAGACTTTTTTAACGTAAAAAACGCCAGAAATGCTTATTTTTTTACTCAGTTGTTTTGTACAGGTACGGACGAAAAGTTATTACATTTCAAACCAGTTAAACATATGTAGGTGGCGCCCTCTACTCTTGATGTCATATTGACATCAAAATTAAATTGCTCATGTCAAAAAACTCTCAAACACCAATTTTCATCCAAATATTGACGTTACTTCAGAAATTATTTGGAAAAAATCGAAATAAAGATGAAATTTTCTACTTATTATTATTTGCAGACTATATCCGAATTTTCTCGTGGCTACAGCTACGGCTAATAACATACCAGGAAATACTATACCGTAAAATGCCAAACTCGAATGGACTGCTCGGAAAGAGCTCTCGTGCCAGGAAAGCTATTAGGAGAGTACAACATGCAAAACATCTCCAACTTGTTGCAGATAACTTGGTTTTCGATGATGCCATCCAGACGTTTATTCAGTTAAAGTATAGGCTAGTTACAGTTGAGGATTTAGGAGAAGTGGAACCACTGAAGAAGAGTGCATTGTGCCAACTATATCAAGAAGAATATGGAAGGGATTGTCCATGGTTCGAAACTTGTGAAGTTTTGGATTGTGTAGAACAGTTTGATGACATTCTTGAAGTTAGTATTACACGTCCAGCTAATATTCCAACAGTACGAAGGGATGATTTTGAACGTTTACCAGCATGTGATCTTGCAATTGAAGTAAATGATTCATTCTATGAAGAAGATGATTTCCAAGACGACCTTGATTTAATTGAGGACCCTTGTTTAACATTTCTGAATCTAGAAATCTCCCAACCTATGAAAATCCGGTCAATATATCGTTCGAAGAACAGACTGAACAGATTGATAGAGGCATCGGATATGAAGAAACACACGTTGACGACCAACCCTTAATGCACATGGAACCATCGACTAGTGGAAACACTCTTGATTGTGGAACTCCACCATCTGAATTTTCTAGTACGTGTGGATTAGACACAAGTAGGTCTAACAGTGTTCCTTCCACCAAGAGAATTCCAATTCTATTGAAGCCCATACTTGGACTACATGAGGCTAAGGGACTTACTAACGTAATATGTCCCCTTGAGAATGGAAAACTCACCAACTACTATGAATTCAGACCTAATGGGAAGCTCACCATACAAGATCTATTATATGATTGTGAGCTCACTCAACTAATGAAAGGCTTGATATCTGCGAAACAGAGCAGATTAGCGTCATTACAGAGACACCAGACCCGACGCAAACTGGCGGTTACTTTGTTTACTATATATATATATATATATATATATATATATATATATATATATATATATATATATATATATATATATAGTAAACAAAGTAACCGCCAGTTTGCGTCGGGTCTGGTGTCTCTGTAATGACGCTAATCTGCTCTGTTTCGCAGATATCAAGTCTTTCATTAGTTGAGTGAGCTCACAATCATATAATAGATCTTGTATGGTGAGCTTCCCATTAGGTCTGAATTCATAGTAGTTGGTGAGTTTTCCATTCTCAAGGGGACATATTACGTTAGTAAGTCCTATATATATATATATATATATATATATATAGTCCCTATATATATATATATATATATATATATATATATATATATATATATATATATATATATATATATATATATATATATATATATATATATATATATATATATATATATATATATATATATATATATATATATTATATATATATATATATATATATATATATATATATATATATATATATATATATATATATATATATATATATATATATATATATATATATATTATATATATATATATATATATATATATATATATATATATATATATATATATATATATATATATATATATATATATATTTTGTTTCGTTTCTTTGACCTGTATACTATATATTTTTGTTTTCACTCTTGGCTTTAGGTCGTTGGGGTTGCAGTAGACATCGGGTATTGAACCGATGAATGTGTTTTATACAGAGCGATCGGCATTCGTCGTCTCCCGCTTCTCAACTTCCACAGATCTCTGTCTGTCCAGTCTTCTTCCTGGAGGCCCGTAGAATTCATAGCGTCAACTACGCCCTGCTTCCATCTTCGAGGTGGTCTTCCACGTTTCCGCCTTTCGCTTGGTGTCCATGAATGAATTCTTTTCGGCCATCGGTTATCATCCATTCGTTGGAGGTGTCCGTACCGACTTAGTATTTTGCCGTCAATGGCGTCGAGAATAGTTTCTTTTTCTCCTATAATTTCTCATATTCTTTGATTTGAGATGTGTTCCAGTCTTGAAATGCGACAACTTCTTCGCCAAAAATCCATTTCAAGAGACAGCAATTTATTTTTCTCTACTTTGTTTAGCTCCCACGTTTCAGCGCCATAAGTGGTAATGCTCTCTACAATGGCTTTATAAAGTAGAATTTTAGTTTTTTGGGAAATTTTGTCAATCCACAACAACGAGTTAAGTTGACCGATAACTCTTTTTCCTTGACCAACTTTATTTGCAATATCTTGAGTGCTTTTTCTATTTGTTGTAAAAGTGACGCCCAAGTATTTAAATGTACAGACATTTTTAATTGTACCGATTCCTACATCCAAATCCTCACGTTCGTCATCACCCACTACCATGTACTCCGTCTATTTTGTGTTTATTGTTAGGCCCCATTTCGAATATTCCTCATGCAGTTTTCTAGACATATAACTGGAGTCGTCTCTGTCTCCCGCTATCAAGACCTGGTCGTCGGCAAAGAGTAAGGTATATAAAGTGTCTTTTCCTACTGGGATTCCCATTCCACGGCATTTCATCTTCCAACACTTCAGTACTTCCTCCAAATATACTTTAAATAAAGTTGGTGCTAATGAACACCCTTGTCTTAAGCCCTTATTCACAAGAAATTCTTGGGAAATGTTGTTTCCAAGTTTAACTGTGCTACTGCAACCCTCGTATAATTTTCTTGTTGCTTGGACATTTAATTTTATATTCTTTAATAAATTTATTTAAAAGTATTTGTATTGTATTCTTATTAGGCATTATATTTAATAAATACTATATATTATAGTTTAGTAAATAATTTTGATTGTATACTAGGGTGGTCGTTAAAAATCAAAATTTTTCCGGCGCCCCAAAAAATCTTTACTTTTGGCGAAAAACTACGAAAAATTGTTTTGATGTTTTAAAGAAAAAGAACACGTGCCAATTGAAGTTTGCTATTGAAGTGGCAATTTCAGTTGGTCGTTGGCACGTGCTCTTTTTGTTTAAAACCCCAAAAAAAATTCCCTATAATTTTTCGTCAAAAGGGAGTTTTTTTTGGGGGCACCGGAAAAAAATAATTTTTAACGACCACCTTATTGTATACAAATGGAAATTATAGAAAATGTTGCGTAAAGCGTACAAAATATCTTCTGTTAAACTAGTAGAAAACAGCATTTCATTCCATACATGGCTTTGTCAAGGTTTACTATACTTATCTTTGATTGAAAAGCAAAATAATAGAAACCCATTCTTCAAACTAAAACGATTTTATCAAATAAGCATTATTTATTATTTAATTACTAATTATTTAAAAAAAATAGTATTTACATAATTTATTATAACTAGGTTAAAGTATGGATTAATTATTATATTTAATGCACGTTTTATTTTCAAGTCATTATACAGGGTGAGTCTTAAATAAGAGCAAATATTTTCGGGGCTAATAGATCTCGATAAAAGAAACATATTTTCTCTTTTACCGTTTTTCAAAGTCCAAAATAACCGAGTTATTTTACTTTGAAAATTTCGAAAGAATAATATTTTTCGCTTCAATTTTTAGAATCACTGGACCTTTTATGGATTTTCTTTCTTGTAAACTTAATTTATTACCATTTATGTTGCCATATAATCAAGAAATTATGGTATTTAACTAAAAACTAAAAAAAAATCTTTCATAAAATTTAAAAATTTCGCGAAAAAACCTCATAATCATGATTCTGGGGTCGAGATATACTACCCCTAAAACTATTTGCACTTATTTAAGACTCACCCTATATAATCTTTAACCGACGCAACGGTTAAAAACGTTCGGGTGAAAATGTCCCAAAAACGAAGTGTACGATTAAAACGTCCTTTTTGCTCAAGGTGTGGTGTCAACAGTTTGACCGGCCACGCATTTTGCAGCGAAGGTGACGTTCAACATTTTATTTTTTGATTGGTTACAAAAATGTCGGATATTAGACAGTGGAACAGAGACTTTTTATTAGAGTTTATAGAACTATATTGGTCATTTGCTTGGCTGAGGTAAGTTAAATCGGATTATTCACGGATGCAGGCGTATTAACTCCTAACATCTTGATCACGAAAATGAGCAAAACCAACGAAATCTGGAGTAAAGTAGGAACATTTATGAAACAAATAATAATACAGAAATGAAAAGAAGAAAAGGCAAGAAATGTATGTTAAAAAAAAGAGTGAAACTAAAGAAAAAAATAACATAGATACGATGTAACCATGCGATGCGGCGGATGGTAATTCTAGCAGGACAAAACCATGTGTAAAAGCCAAAAAATGTGTACTAATAAGAATAAATAGTAGACATTCCAATTGATACACAAATGCAACAATTATTTTTTGGTCGTGTATATTCTTTGTATTTCGATACATTTTGATCACCAAATTTAGTCGTTTTCTGCTCAGCGAGGCAGAGGTCATACGAAAACAAAATATTTACAAGTGCTTATACTCTTATTTCTATTCCAAAACCAAATTATTTTAAAGATTGCCGAAGGTATGTACTATTATGCTGTACGTATATTATTCGTTAAAATTCTTCCTGCCTTTGTTTTGCAGATATACAGAAAAGTCCATAGACTTCGAGACATAGGAAAATCAAGTCCATTTAGCGTGTGTCCAAATTTTGACAAGTTTTCAAAAATGACAGTTTTGTTTAGACTGACGTTTAATTTCATTTTATTTAAACTTAATAAGTTCGAAATTATTTATCTCAGATTCTTGAATCACATTTAAAAATGGATGTGTATCACGTTAATGAAAAAATTCAGATAATTAAGTGGATTTATCAGAACAAGTCGATTGAAGAAATAAAAACGGGATTCAGACAAGCTTTCGAAAATAGACCGGTGCCTTCATAAGCCTCCATTCACAGGATAAAAGAAAATTTTGAAAAATATGGCTGCGTTACTCCCCACATGCATAAGAAACCAACAATTGAAGATAATTCTCGTGAAGAAACAAAAATATTAATATGCGCTGCAGTCGAGGAAAATCCAAATAGAAGCTGTGTACAAGTTGCTGAAGCAGTAAATTCAAGTATGTACAACAACAGTTAAAAGGGTCCCCAAAAAACATGGTTATCGTTCAAGAAAAGCTAGAAAGGTTCATGAAATTTTCCCCGACGATCAATTTCGCCGTATGGAGTTTTGTGAAATAATGATGGAAAAGGTAAATCTTGACGAAAATTTTCTTAGGAGAATTGTTTTTACTGATGAGTCGTCCTTTTCCTTATTAAATCGGCAAAACTCCACGCAAGTGCGATATTGGTCAAGAGAAAATTTGCACAGGTTTGATAATGTGCGAACCCAATATCAACAAAAACTAAATGTTTTTGGGCGGGTATTGTAGGGGAAAACGTTACTGGACCATTTTTTATTGAGGGCAATTTAAATACTGCGAAATATTTGAATTTATTGCAACAGCAAATTCTACCGGCGATTCGACGATTATTTGGCGAGAGATTTGGTGATATTTGGTGGCAACAAGATGGATGTCCAGCACACAATGGTCGTATTGTGCAAGAATATTTAAACAATACTTTTGGCAATAGGGTAATTAGTGGGCATGGAACCGTCTTGTGGCTGCCAAGGTCACCGACCTCTCGGTGAATGATTTCTTTTTATGGGGGTACATAAAATCTAAAATTTACGGCCATGAAGAAATTCAAAACTTGGAGCAGTTAAGGCAGAAAATATTTAATGCCTTTGACACTGTCACCCTGATATGTTATCCAATGTGAGGAGGGGATTTTATGATCGTTTGGGTTATTGTTTAATGCAAGAGGGAGGCATTTTTGAACAATTTTTGTAATTTTTTAAATTTCATTATCCTGTTTTTTTACCGTTTACATTCCCTTGTCGAACATGGGAAAACAAAGGTCCTATTCAGGACTAGAAATATTTTGATTGAGAAATTTGTTACTTTTATTTTTTTTTTTGGATTAAAAAAACAAAAGTTGTTAATATAATACCAGTTTAAAAGTGTTTTAGTAGTTTTAATACACACTATGATATAACATGTATTATTATTATAATGTACAGGGTGGGTCAAATTCGACGCTTTTAAATGGAAACACCCTTTTCTATAGGAGATAGATTAATATCGGTGTCTGGAGCTCAATTTTCATCAAAAACATGTTGGTGAAAACCGCACATCAATATCTGTTACCGTTTCGGAGTTACGGGGTGTTTTTCAAAAATGTGCATTTTTAACAAATCGCTGTAACTTTTTTGCTATGGAAAATTTTGTATTTCTATGAAAACATTTCCAAAGCACCTTTTTACGTAGAATTTAATGATTTACGTATAATTTTTTTTAAATTAATAATTTAAGAGTTATCAACAGAAAAATTGATTTTTTATTTAGGACACCCTCTATATTTTTAATTAACTCAAAAGAATTTAAAATTACCTTTCCAAAAATATACCACACTTGATATTTTGTTATAATCCCCTTCGAAATACAGAATTTTTAAAAGTTCGCCACTTTTAACTAGTAGGCTTTGGACCCCTTATTGATAATATACCCTTAATGGAACTCGAAAACATATTTTTCCAGCAAAACAACGCACCCACCTCTGAACGCTGAAGTTATCAGCAAATTTTTGCAGCCAACTTCAAGAACAATTGAATAGCTAACCAACATCCCAGCCGTTGGCTGTCGAGGCCGCCTGACTTAGTGCCCATGGATCTAATCCTATGGATATATTTGCGGAAGAATAAAGGTTCCTTATTCTTCCGTATAATCTAGACAAGAATTAGAAATACTTAGCAGTTATGAGAGGGTATCTTTCACCCCCACTGAGTTAATAAATTCCGCGAGAAATGTTCAAAAACTGCCCCGTCTTTCCATAACAGAAGACGGTCGATATGTCGAACGCTTGTAGCAAAATCTCATTTCTTGGTTTGCTATTTATTTTTATTGTTATTAGATATAGTTTAAATGTGTTGATGTTGGTTAAATACATTTTAAATTGTTATAAAATTCTGCAAAGCTCTCATAGCAAATATTATTTTCGTTTTAATTGATGCTCACAGCTAGATTTTTTTTGCTTTACAGCCTGTGCCGTTCAAAGCCTACTTATTTAAAGCGGGCCGAATTTTTATATACTCTATATCTCGAAGAGGAATCGAGCAAAATATCAAGTGTATTATATTTTTGGAAAGGTAATTTTAAATTCTTTTCAATAAATTAAAAATATACAGGGTGTCCCATATAAAAAATCAAATTTTCTGTTGATAATTCTTAAATTATTCATTTAAAAAAAATATACTTAAACCATTAAATTCTACGTAAAAAGGTGCTTTGGAAATGTTTTCATAAAAATACATAATTTTCCATAGCAAAAAAGTTACAGCGATTTGTTAAAAATGCATATTTTTGAAAAACACCCCGTAACTCCGAAACGGTAACAGATATCGATATGCGGTTTTCACCATCATGATTTTGACAAAAATTGAGCTCCAGACACCGATATTAATTTTTGTCTATCTCCTATAGAAAAGGGTGTTTCCATTTAAAAGCGTTGAATTTGACCTACCCTGTACATTATTAATACTATTATTCATTTGAAATGCCATTAAGGCCCAATTGCACCAATGATTTAAATTTTTCTTAAGATAAGTAGAGCTTAGAATGAGCTGTATTTATATTTACTTTAATATTCACCTTAAATGAGGGAATTTGACTGATACAATTTTTGAATTTGAATTCTTTTTAATGATACTAACAATTTTAGTTCAATTTTTAATAAAATTTATTTAATATTAATAGAAATCCAAGAGATTTGAAATCTCTTTTAGCGATTTATAACATTCTCAAATGAATTACAGGTGCCCTTATTTTCTATGAAAACCACACAGCTTTTTTCATAGTCGCTGCAGTTACCATAGCTATAAAAAAACTATTTTTTAAGGTGTGAAAATTGCGACACACGCTAAATGGACTTGATTTTTCCTATGTCTGTGGACCTTTCTGTATATTTAATGATGTAGAAAAATTGAGTTACTGATACTGACCAAAAAGTAGTAAGAAATTTTGATGCTAGAATGTTTGTAGTTTCCATGCCCATATATATTTTACCGGCCGTCGCCAGACTGTTAAAAAAACACTTTTTTCAGTCGCCAAGAAATTTTTGTAGTCCTCAAGAAAAAAATGGTGTTTTGAAACCAACACCTAAGGCCAGTTTGACCGTTTTGTGGGATGTTGTGATTTGTGATGTATTTTTTGGATCTCAACTCTCTTAGTGACGATGAAAAGAAAGGTAAAAAAATATCTATACCTATGTGGCGGATTCATCTCTCCAAAAAAATCCTTTATGGGTATTTCGCCACTGCAAGAAAATCTACAAAATAAAACAGTTATTTTTTGTAAGCACTTCTGCGTTAAACCTAAACGGACACTGCTTGTCAGAAGTTATGTTTACAGTTATACAAGTTTGCCTATCAAAGAAAAAAATGCTTAACGTTTCGGAAAGTTTATCTCTTTCCGTCGTCGGAAGCAAAAAAAATACAAAAATTAAGAAAAAAACTATTTAAAATAGTTAAATTCAACTATTCGAGAACTTAGAATTACTTTTTTAAAACAAATATGTCTACAAGAAACCGTTGCAGTGCAGTAGCAAAATTCCCATAAACGATTTTTTGGAGAGTAAAGAAAGGTGTTGAGACACAGCTGCAATAATTTTGCATTGTTTTTACATCGAAACTGGTAAAAAATTGCTTTTCATTAAACAAGTTTCGCAAATATAATAAATCGTAGCTGGAAGATATTTTATTAATCACAGGGATTTCAAGTTTAACTCCCAAAAGTTTCATTTTAATTGGCTAGTATAAAAACGAAACAAAGACTCGTTAAAAGGTTAATAAAAGAGCATTCAAAAGAAGAATTGGGTATACTACAACTTCTATGAGCTTTAAGGCTAGTGGGAGTAGTAAAGATGGTTTTCTAATCGTTGAAACCTTAAATGAAAACTCTATCGAAAGGCACTGAGTTCAAAATATCAATGAGTGACACCAATATTCAATTCGGCAATTTTTCTCCTGATGTAGCTCTGGCTGTATTTACGGATTTGAAATTAACACAAGCTTAATAATGCGTTAAAATTAAAAAGTCTTAAAGATGTGTTTCCCAGTTACAAGCATATATTTTGGCAAAGAAAAAAAAATGTAAAAAGGGTTAGGTACGTACAAATTGTTATACAAATGGCATGACATTTTCGAATGACTTTGGAAAAGTCTTCATAAAAACCTAAAATTTTCCATATCAAAGAAGTTACAACGATTTGTTAAAAGTGCACATTTTTGAAAAACACCTCGTAACTCCGAAATGGTAACAGATATTGATGTGCGGTTTTTACCATCATGTTTTTGATCAAAAAATGAGCTCCAGACACCGATATTAGTTTTCGTCTATTTCCTGTAGAAAAGGGTGTTTCTCTTTAAAAATCTCCAATTTGACCTACCCTGTACAGGGTGTCCCACTAAGAATAGCTCTGTATATATAGCGGCTGTATCTCGGAAAGTATTAGTCGTAGGGCTTGCGGAAAAAAAAATATTTATACTAAAGAGACTATGAGAAATTGCTGGAAATTATTTTGAAGTTTGTAGAACGGCCGCTAGAGGGCGTAACTGCTATGGAAAATAACAAAATGGTATTTTTGAGAAATTTTGCCTAGATACGATGTAGTTATAAATATTTTTTTCATCAAGTCCTACGGCTAATACTTTCCGAGATACAGTCCAGAGCTATTCTTAGTGGGACACCCTGTAAATTGTCCAGTTTGAACAAAAAAAAACATTAAATTAACACATTAAATTCGTAAAAAAAAACGTAGTAGACGCGTGTCGGTATTTTTATGTTTTAATTATACAGGGTGGCACATCGAAAACGTTCCGCGAGGCATAACGGCCAGGGCATTTTTTTTCAGAAAATTCAAAAACACGTCAATTTTGTTTGTAAGGGGGACAACTTTTGCTCCAAAACTGATTGCAAAATCTTCAACCCTCTAAGCGAGGGTGTCATCCCCCAATTTTTTTCAAATGGGAAGGGGGGTCAAGTGGTACCGCAATGAAAAGGGCTTTCTATTCTCTATACTTTCCCGCCTCGTTTTTGAAAATCGGTCGAGTCATTGAGAAAATATGAAGGATTGAAATTTGAAAAGTTTATTTAAACATTTATCAGAGTAAATGATAAGGATAAATTCCTTCGACCAATTTGCTGTTTTTTCTTATTATTTCTAGATGTTTACGCATTTTTTTCACTTGCCACAAGGTTGAACGATCAGGTGCGGTAGTTGCTAGATAGCTGTTCTTTGACTTATGCGTTGAAGTTCTTGTCAATATCGTTAAACTTTTTAACAATTATGGTGTACTCACTTGCAGAAAAAGTGGAAATAATCGAACTTTATTTTAAAAATAATGAATGTGGCAATGCGCAGATATGCGGGTTGCGCAGATGTTCAATGAACGCCATCCTGACAAACCCCTTTATAGCAAAATTGTTCGCGAGTTAGTAGCAAAATTACGCGAAACTGGTTTCGTTATGAATAAAAAGAGGCAGAGGGAAAATCCTGTAGTAAATGAAGCTATGGAGGTATTCGTATTGGGCCAAGTTGCCATGGATAGTACGCTGAGTACAAGAAAATTAGCCAATAAGACCGGCGTGAATCGTACAAGTGTCCAAAGGATATTAAAAAGAAACAAGTTCACCCGTACAAAATTCAGCTGGTACAAGAACTCAATGAAGACGATTTTGTTCGTAGCTTTCAATTTTGTGAAACTATGAGTGAACGAGTGGCGAATGATAATAATTTCCTATTTAATGTGTGTTTTTTGGATGAGTGTACTTTCTTTTTGAACGGTGTAGTTAATCGGTACAACTGTCGATACTGGGCTGAGGACAACCCCAGGGTTTTTCACGAGGTGCACACACAAAACCCTCAGAAATTGAACGTGTGGGCTGGTATTTTTCGAAATTCTATTGTGGGTCAGTTTAACGATATTGAGAAGAACTTCAACGCACAAGTCACAGAAGACCTATCTAGCAACTACCGCACCTGATCGTTTCAACCTAGAAATAATAAGAAAAAACAGCAAATTGGTAGAAGGAATTTATCCTTATCATTTACTCTGATAAATGTTTAAATAAACTTTTCAAATTTCAATCCTTCATATTTTCTCAATGACTCGACCGATTTTCAAAAACGAGGCGGGGAAATATAGAGAATAGAAACCTCTTTTCATTGCGGCACCACTTAACCCCCCTTCCCATTTGAAAAAAGGTGGGGGATGACACCCCCGCTTAGAGGGTTGAACAAACAAAATTGACGTGTTTTTGGATTTTTTGAAAAAAAAATACCCTAGCCGTTATGCCTTGCGGAACGTTTGCAATGGGCCGCCCTATATGTTACATCTCTGACTGAAAATAAAAAATTATAGATCTGCATAATTTTATTGTACCTAATAGCTTTAATAAAAAGTTATTATACATTAATTATACGATCTATAATTATAACTATCTATATTAAGAATACAGACTGAAATTTACAGAAAGCAAAGCGTTTGAAAAATTTAATGAATATGCATGCGAAAAAAGTGGTTATTTCTGACCGAATTAGAATTGTTAATTGCGTGCCGTTTATTTATAAAAACGAACCTAGATACATACCTGAATGGTGCATTATATTATCATATATTTATTAGGGACATTATAGCAAGGCTAGTAGAAAGAAAGTGACCGCTGCTACGACCAATATCATGATGAGGGTTTATCGTTGCGACTTCAACGGGAAAATGGAGCGAAGGTGGAATATTGATAGAATTTGCACAATACTAATCTCGTTCTAAAGATCAATGGCAGTATTTATACCTGTCCTATTTTTGCTGTGATAGGTGCAGCGTGTAAAAATAATCCCCGGTAAATGGTTGTTTCTTGGCGGTGGCATTGAATTTATAAGGAAATCTCTACAGGGTGGGCAGCACCTGATTTTCCGTTTTCACTCAAACCAAACCGCTTTATAATATATCTTCTAAGAAATACACTAGTCGATTGTTATTCATAATATTTCTAGACAGTCTTTCTTGTCCTTGCAAGAAATGTACTACAGTATCGAACCGGGTGTCGAATTCAAAGTGGTTGGCACTAGAACCAGACCTTTTCAAGTGTGCTCTTCTACTCCCACTAGTTTGGATTTATTTTTTGTTCATTATATGAGGGTTTGGTTGAATAACACCTCATCAAAAAAAAAGAAAGTAGAAAGGAAAAAATAGAAAAGAAATAGAATAGAAATAGAAAAAAAAGAAAATCGATTTTTCGATAGAGATGTGTAGTTGGATTGTAATTATAGCTCTGTTTTCTATATGTACAGAATTGTTCATTATTACAAGGTTTTACTTTTTCAATTCATTTAAATTTGATACTTAATTTAAGAATGGTCACTAAAAACGCCCTCTATACTTTTCTCTTTTAGGCAACGGCCCAGCTACGTCGAAACACCGGTTCCCATTAGAACACCGAAGTTAAGCGACGTAAGACAATACTAGTGGATGGACGGGTGACCGGTTCGAAACTCTGTATCGTGCTGTTGTCCAAAAAAAGGCAAAAGTGTAAAATCTATTGACACACACTGCTCATTCACGCCGGGTTCGAGGCCGGATGAGATCGGATATCTCGTGAGTAAGAGTCGATTTAGACACTTGCCAAGTCGGTAGGCCATTGACCATGATATGGCCGAGGACCGCGGTTCGGATTCCGCGTAAACAAAGTAGACCCCGTCCAGATTAGCCCTGGCAGCAAAAAGGAGACGTTAACTGAAATCTTTATTTTACTTTACTTTACTTTTCTCTTTTAACAGTGACAGTCTTTCGTCTGCAACTATACCTGTACTTATATTTACACATAATTTAAATATAATATAAATTTGATATTTTATTATCGGAGGTGGTACGATTGTTGTAATCACTGTCTATATGACATTAAACTATAACTAAAAAAATTGGCGCCGGGAGGCACGTATAGCCGCCCATTCTAAAATATGTTAATAAAAAGTTGGTAGGCAGTTCTTCTAGTTTCAAAGTAAAGGATTTTTTTCAATTTTTTTCTTTATCTCAAAAACTGCGACTTTGACTGATTTTGATGTTATTACAAATTTTGTTGCAAATATTATTCATAATCTTAAATTGAAAACCGCGTTTGGCTAGCTACTGTAATTTTGGAGTTACGATTTTTAAAAATTTTTAACCCCCTCCCATACCCCCTTACCAACCCCCCACCCCCACCAAAAACTAATGGCCAGATTCTCGGATGCCACAGTATTTTTGTGCCAAATCTGGTTAAAATCGGTTTAGCGGTTTTTGAGTTATCGTGTTACAGACGGACAGATGGACAGACAGACAGACACCATGAAAATATTTTGTATTTAGGTCATTTATGACCCAAATAACTCATTTTGAGTGAAATTAAAAAAACTCTTTTTTGCCGATCTTAATAGCCTACCATACCTGTTGGTATGGTTGGCTAAAAAAACACATCCTACTAGACTTTAATCATAAATTAACAGTTTTGTACAAAAAGTAGGTACTTGCAGAGACAACCAAAAACTCTAATTTTCAACTGGCTGTTGAGCCCGAACTTCTTTTTCAAAAAGAACTTAATTAACAAAAACTATCGAAATTATATTTACTTTAATTTTTAACAGAAAATGTATGTACGAAAAGTTGATATTTTTTAGTTATAAACAAAAAACCCCAAAAAATACAGCTTTTTGCATTTTTCTTCATGTTCCGTCACGAAATTTTGTTAGCAAACCTTAGATTCGAATTCAGCACCCCATAGACATTATAAATAAACGTACGTATAGTTAAAGTACAATAATAGGACTAGACTAAACAGGGATTGCGAACCTTTTGAGACGTGAGAAGTTATCCACACCAAATTAGAAAATCTAAATAAACCCCCGTAAATAAATAAATGGTCGCCTAGCAATGGTGGGTCAGCTAAAAATCGGATATTCAGTGTCTGATCTACGGGTCGTTATCTTCACTTGAAAAAAAAGTCCTTGGGTGCAATGTGAAGAAGTACATGTAGATGATTTGAACATATTTAACATCAACATACAAGGTTTAGCCAACAAAACTGACGGATTCACTAATGAAACAATACTGCTGTCGAACATAATTCGCTAATTACTAAGTTGTTTTCTTTAATATTTATATACAGGGTATGGAATAAATAATAAGTAGATATTAGATATTCTTGTAGTAACAACCAAACCAAATAATTTTAAGTTAAAACCACATTTTTTAGTACATACAAATATATATTATACAGGGTGTCCCAATATTACGTAGACAAACTACTACGTGCATTTGAACTCAAAATAACTTATAAGGAAGGAGATATACGTCTTGAAACGTTAAGCATTTTTTGTCGGTTAAGAAAATTTGTTTTGCTAGTAAAATACCACTGATAAGATGGCCTCCGACTGAATTCAACGCAATGGTATTTACCAAAACTAGCCATTTTATTTTCTAGATTTTCTTTCAGTGTTTATGTTCTTATAATATTTTAAACAAGTGGGGGTGTTGAGATGAGTTTAAAATATTACTCTTTATTACTTATGACACCCCCTATCATTTACATATTTAACCGTATTTGATTTCCTGGACAGTTGATTTGTCTGCAATAAACAAACGATCCTCAGTTACCGAAGGGTAAACGTGGTTTATTTTGCTCCTCGATATTGTCCTAGTTTCCAATTTTCCTAAATTAACAAGACCTAACTTATAATTCTTGACTGCGTTCATATTAATTGTAGTTTTATCTTTGTTTTATCCATAGATTTAGGAAGAACAGATATCACATTGTGCATTTTAACCCGATCAAACAATCGGAGGTTGACTACGTAGTGTAAAAACCAACTGAGATAGACGAAGGCGACATTGCCACATCTAAAATTTGCGCCTATCTACTTAGTTTGATTTGCAGAAAAGGTAACTTTAAAACCTTCACCGGATATCAATAAATCTCAATTTCTTAATTAAATTAATAGTTTATTTTTAAAGAAGCATGGGTAATAATATGTTATTAATAAGAAGATATATGCGTTACTATTAAAGGACATGTTTACTGTTTAATGTGCTAAAACGTCTAGAACTATTGGCAACGTCGCTCCTAGTCTTCCGAATGAAAATGAGCCGTCCGTCCCACCACCCCTCGCCACGGCCCTTGGTTTGGTCCGTTATAGCGTACTACGTTTAGCTTACGGTGTGTTTGAAGTCGGAATCAAGTCCGAAGTGAACTTTTCAGTGTTTTCAGTAGTTTTTGTTTTTGTTTAACGTACTTTTGAATCTGCGAATTTTCAATATGGTACGACAGTATCAAGTGTGTGGAAAAATAAGCTCAAATTACCCGAATTTGTCTTTTCACAGGTAGGTACAAATTTCCGCCGTAATTGTACATAGGCGTCCCACAAGGGAGCCCCTTACAATTAAAATAATTTCTAATTATTTTTGTTGAATTTTGATCTATTAAAACAAGAACGTAGTAGCCGGTAATTGAATTATAATTCGTCTCAATTACTATCTAACTGTTGTAGATCATAACAAATTTGAATATAAACGTTGCATTTGAAACTTTATTATAAGCCAGAAAGTGACTTTTTTTTCTTAAGATTTGTCATATTTTGGTCATTATATACGATATTCTAAAGGAATTTTGCTCAACAAATAAACAAAGGTGTTTACCCGACCTTTTTTACATTTTACTGCTTTATTATATCTGCCCCTTCGGCGTTGTTTAGACAATTTTTACCACCGTACAAATACCTCTTCCTAGAGTTATTTGTACGGTGTGTTTACCTTTTTTTTAGAATGGGACGAACTGTAAATAATTTTTAGACTACTAGTTTTATACATACTTATATACAGAGTGACCCAGGCCTCCAAAAAGCTTTTTACCTATTACGTTTTTGGTTTGTGATTTTTATCTCAATTTTTTACACAAGATGCGGGCGCACATTTTCAATTGGTAACGCAAATTTTCAAAATATGTTTGTCAACATACAGGGTTATTCAAACCGCAATACATATGCTTAATACAGTTCATGAAGATTCAGACATTTAACTAAAATTTGATTTTCTGATAAAGCTACCTTTAAAAGTAATGGGTTTGTAAATAAACGTAATATTCATTATTATGCGACAGAAATCCCATACTGTAGCACACAGATTTGATACTTTCAATGATAAATGCCTTCTATTGAGAGACTAAAAGGTAATTGCTTCGTATCAAAGCCATCATAATACAAGAAGAAGACCGAAAGTCAAATTTTGTCTTATATTTTCAAAAAAACACAATTTTCTAATTAAATATTGATTTTAGGTATAGGAAGTTATTAATAATACAAGATTAAACAACTATTACACAGTATTTCACAGGAAGCTATCGATTGCGAACTAACTAAATCGTTACTAATTACTAATTTCGAAAAGTTCTTGGTTTGGTTTGGTCAACAGTTTTGATCAAAAAAGGTAAAACTAAAACCTAAACTATCATTTGAGATTAAACGGGAAGTTCTAAATAATGTTGCCTATTCTAAACAAGAAAAATTTATTTATAAGTTTTATAACATCTCTAATTAAATTTGGACGAAAAGAATATTTCTGTTTGCTGTAGGTAATTTTCTCAGGGAAAATACGTAAATAAAAATGACTTTTTAAGTCAAAAAAGTCAAAGGACAAGTTATTCCAAAAAAGGACTGTCCTTTTCAAAAAAGGACAGGTGGCAACCCTAGGTATTTCTGGAATGGAAGTTTAATAGTAAATCTACAACATTAGTTTGAAAATATGTTCCGGCCACCTATGTTTACAAAAATATATAAAATGTGCTTCACCATTGCCTCCATATTCTGAAAAAAAATTGAAAGAAAAGTCACCAACCACAAGCCTAATATAGAACTGTTTCAGAAACTTGAGTCACCCTGTAAATATTCAAAAGTAACTGAAAGTTTATATAGAAGTAACTGAAAGTTTAAAATGAAAATCGACGTTGGAGCGATTTTCAATTTAAACTAGTATATATGGGATATTAATTATATTATTATATTAGACCTTATAACAAAACTCATCTGACGAAAAAGTGTTGAAATGAAGTATATTAATATGGAGTAAAAATTTTACTAATTACTTTACTTTTATTTTACTAATTAAATTCCTTCCAAAAAACGATACGCCACTGGCCAGGAGAACAATCCAAATGCGCCTAGTTGCCGGGGTCGGAAATTTTAGACTTCCCTGTCTCTTCTGTCCTTGTTTGACACATTGGAATATTTGATACATTTCCAACGAGTATTTATGAATGAGATGTTCGGTCTATCTTTATAATGTCTTTGGTTTTATCGATTTTATGTCCAGCAGGGGGAAACAAGTTTGAAAGTTTCTTTTTCTCATTTCACATCATCATCACCATTTTCAGCTTATTCAACCATTTCGAATTAGGGTGTAGCCTCCCTCCCATACTCTCTTTGTAGTTGGGTTCATTGTTGTCTATTGGTGGCTATGCGGGCCCAAGTTATCCCGGCTAATTTCCTAATATATGCTAATATCAATATTCCCATCTCAAGTTCGGTCTTCTTCTAGGTCTCTTAATTCCTCGAGGGTACCATGCTGTAATTTTTGTGGTTCATCTTTTGACCGTTCTTCTTGCCAGGTGTCCTGCCCATTGCCATTTGAGGGATTTGACTCTGTGGATGACATCTATTACCTGGGTCTTTTGTCGTATCCACTCTATTCTTTTACGTTCTTTATTGGCTATTGGCTATTCCCAGCATATTTCGTTCTATTGAACGTTGTGCGACCTGCAGTTTCCTTATGATGTCCGTTTAAAGTGTTCAGGTTTCGCATGCATCGGTCATGACTGGTAGTACACATTGGTCGAATGTTTTCTTCTTATATATGTTATGGTTAAAGTCCGATGTCAGGTTAATGTTTGAGTTTGATTTTGTTTTTGGTTGTTTTGTATTGTATTATTCTCGAGATTAACCGGGTAATGTCGATATTAACCGAATATCTACTGAACTGTAACATATACATAAATAAATTGAAATTTGACGTAATATTCACAGAGTGTAGTGCCTCCTCATGATATGTAATATGTTATTTTTATTGTTCAAATAGCGCGGTTTTTAATATACATATCTATAATTTGAGATGCTACAATTCTTCAACTAATATCGCTAATATGTACTGCAGTAAGTGCAAGAAGAAAAAACATTTCGTCAAATAAACTTTGAAAAAAGGTGGCAGAGAAGCGAAAGTGATGCATTTTCAATTGCTAAAGAGCAATTCATTGCATTATTCAGGCTTTCTAAAGATATGGCCAAAAAGATAGTACTGTCAATATTGTTACCTCATTTGGAAATAGTAATTTAGCTATAGATCAAATACAGTGTATACTGTTAACATTGAACTATTTTGCAACGGGTTTATACCGAAGGGCTGCGGCTGTAGGAAATAATTTCTATTTTCCAACATGCCAGCAAAAAAAATTGTGTAAGCCATTTAATGCAAGATAATAAAACTCTGGTTATTAATGAGTGAGCTCAGGAATGGATTATTTTTCCAAGAGATACGTTCCATATGAATTAAGTAACAACTAGATTTATGAAAAAAATTTCAGGTGTAATTGGGGCTATTGATTGTAATCAGGTGAACATTATTGCTCTATCAGAAGAAAAACGACCTTATTCAAATCGGAAAGGATTCGTACAAATTGTAACTATTAACAATCGAGAAATATTTAAATAATGTAGTGAAGTTGTCAAAGTTATGAGAAGATATACGAAGCATAGTAGAAACGGAAATTCTCACTATCCGAGTCACTATCTTAAAGACCTCTGAGAATATACAGAGAAATATATTTAACGGTGCAAAAAAAACAATGAAAAAGAAAGATTCAATTCATGTGCTGCTTTAGAACATAGGACAAGTAGTATCTCAAATCTGTTAGAATAAAAGGTTCTACCATGAAAGGGCAAATGTACGCAGATATTATTAAAGTCAATTTATAAATCGGCGTTGCCGTTGCGGTGTTTCATTTCCATTGGCAATTTTCGGTTTTTAAATGAAACTTTATATTTACTTTCTGCCTTCCTATTATGGAGGTTTACAGATACATTTTTGTATAATTTAAACATTACTACTTCTAAATTTGCTCCAGTTAAGGTTTATGTGTTACCTGAGTATGTATTATTCGAGTTTTTCATTCTTAGTCCGATTGTGAAATTTTACACTTGTTTTGGAATGACATTTTTAACTTTCGAGGTTAGTTCTTTTAATACTGGTACAACTGAAGAGAAGAAAATGATAAAGAACTAGGGAGTTTGAAATATAGTATCACCCAAAACTGTCTCTGAGTTGAAATCTGCTGCGGTAAAAAGCAACGAAGAATTATAGAGCAAGGGGGTATACGCGCGGTTGCTTGAAAGGTATCCCCCTGGTCGTCAACAACAATTATGTATTACTCATGATAATTTAAAATACATCTTTGGTTACTGTGAGCCAGGGAGTTTCCCAGGGTTTCATGTCCCATTTTTGCGGGAGCTCTATAGAGCTTGTTCGCGTGCACTAGAGGTAATGCAAGAGTAGTGTAGGGAACATAGCGTACAAGAAAACCAAAATCAGACTTCTTACTTTTAGAAAAAAATAATCCGAACATTACCTCTAATCATCACGTTTTTGATATCAACTGTCCTTCGTATCAGCGATATATAAATCCTGTAAAAACAAAATAGGATATAATATATAGCCATTACAGCATATATAACTGCTATATATATATATAGCCTTGTCAATCATATATAGATATCAGCTTTACCAATCGGTTTTTCGATGTCTTCCGATGCCCCAGTCGCCATTGCTCCCTATCTAGCCAGGTGTTTTATCTGCTCATTTTAAGCATTTGCCCATATTTACAATGTGTATCCTCTTATTAGTTTATTATTAGAGTGCTGCGGTTTATCACTTTTCACAAAATAATTTGTAAATCACAAATTTTCAAAATGGAAGAATCCCATCCAAAAGAAAAAAAATAAAATTAAATAAATTAATAGGTTTGGAACTGAATACGGAACATATGAATTAGATGATTTGCTTCTCCAAATTTCCCTGTTGCTGAGAGATCAATTTTTAGTAGGGTAAAGTAAAATTGCCGATACAACATTATAACAGCAATGAATCGAACTGAGGGAGCAAGCATCTCTGAAATTTAGTGGAAAACGTATAAAATATAGTTTTAAGTTAAAGACGATTGTGTAATGTATTATTGTTATTTCTAGCTAGATGGTTCAAATTTTAAAACCGAAGTGGACATCGTAATTGAAGGGGATAGAGTACACCGTTTTGATACAACCAAGTATCAAAGTGACAGAAAAAAATAAAGGTTAAAATATACAGGCTAAATAAAATTCGACTTTAATGGTGTTTTTCCTGCTCATTTTAGGCATTTGCCAACAGTTACAATGTCTATACTCCTATTAGTTTCAGTGCTGCTATTCATCACTTGCGACAAAATACTTCATAAATTAAAAATTTTCAAAATAGAAAAATCCAACAAAAGGATCCATTTGTCAACTGATGGTGATAAAACGCTAACACTAGCAAGAGAAAATACTGCGTCAAAATTATTATGATGATTCAAGGTGGACTTTAACTCAATTTAATATTCTACAAATAACAGGGAAAATATAGTTGTTAGAACGTTGAAAGATAGAATCAGAAATTTGGTCAATAAATGTCTTAACAAAGAAAAAAAAACAACAATACAGGTAAGTTTCAAACAAAAAAAATTATACCGAGTAATTAATTTACTTTTAATAAGATCTGGAATTGAAGAAGAAACATATGAATTAGATGATTGGCTTCTACAAATTTCCATATTAGTGAGAGAACAATATTCAGTAGGTAATAATAAAATTGCTGATACAATATCATACCAGCAGGGAATCGAATAGAAGCAGCAAGCAACTTTGAAATTTAGTCGAGAAGGTATAAAATATAGTTTTAGTTTAAAAATGATTGTCAAGTAGTATTTTTACTATTATTTCTAGCGCATGGTCCAAATTCTGAAACTAGAAGATACGGTACAACTTTCGTACAACTAAATCCCAGTAAACTGGGTAGGTAGTGAAAAAGATGATACTATTAATAAAGAAACTCAGAATAAAGGAACAGCACAAAGAAGTGTTTTGAGTAAGGCCGCTATTCCACTATCAAATTTCTTTGTCAAAGATCTTTTGATGAAAAATTTGACAGTGTTAATAGACAATCTTTTATAAAATCACCAATATTACACTCTCAAATTATTTTATATTAAATAAAATCTTTGGCATAGAAATTAGATAGCGTAATAGTAGCCTAAGTCATAAAAACTACATATTATGAATATTTTTATATAATATAATCATAATGTGTTGTTTTTTTCTTAAAGGAACCCTACACGCAACGATTTGATCTGCATACCAAATTACACAGTTCAGATCTTAACAAATCGATAGCAATCCTTTCATACACGTTCAGGTTTTGTAAAAGTTAATTTCGTCAGTCTATAGTTATATAAATCTGTGGTCTGTGCAGTTAAAAATATTCAGCATGTTGAAAGATCGCAGATCTAGTCTCTTCAATGAGATCCTTATCGAAACCGCAACTACACGTTGAGATTTCGACTGAACCGAAGGACTGTACAGTTCAAATCTCTGAGGTATCGTTGCGTGTAGGACCCTTTTTATTTATTTGTCGTGAAATACTGTTGAATGAATACATTTCTACAAAAAAAAATGAATACATTTCTACCATAAAATTAGTATATTATTCAACGAGCATATAATGGCCATTATATGCGAGTAGAATACTATAGTTTATCCAGGACTATCAAAAAAAAATTAGATAATATTAATATGAGTTTTTATTTTTAAAAAACAACTTTTGAAACCCCCCATAGATGAATGCAAAAAGTTACATTTAAAACTTCAAATTATTAATTCGAATTTTAGAGTAGAAAATGAGGGAATTTTAACATTGTTTCTCCGTAATGGTGTTTAATAATTTGTTTACACGTCGAGATATAACATGAGAGACTTACTAAAAAGGAAAAAATATTTTAAAAATCTTATGACAAGAAAAAAAACTTTTGAAACACCCCATAAATAAATGCAAAAAGTGACATTGAAAACATCAAATAGCTCTTGTTTGGAGTTTGGATCGAGATATCAGTGGAAGCGGTGAATAAAGAAGCCATTATTCACTAGTGAATAATGAATATTATTATTATTTCATAAACTCATGTATAATAATAAAATTATAGGCGAGTCGTGGATAACCTTGATTATTAAATATATACAGGTTACCTGATATGTATGGGAACGGTCGATTATTAGGTTAAATATAAGAGGAACCGCAAAATGTTAAATATAAAAATTATAAGGTTTTTAAATATCTATTCATAGCTTCATAATTTGGAAATTGTGGAATTTAGGTACATTATGTGCATTACGATTATGTTTCTAAAGTCAACAATTTGCGCATTATGAAGTTTTGATTTTGAAATGTTAAACGAAAATTTTTGTAATTTCCAGACTTGATATAATCTCATTTTATACAACTATAAATGCTAACTTGAAAACTAATGTCAAATATTAAGTATCACAATTTCCGCAGAATGGCATCGTTAAATGAAAACAAACACATCGAAATTAATTAAATTGAATTGTTTAAGTGATATTTTCAAAAGTCAATAACTCGGAGACGGTTGGTTTGAGGTACATTGAGTATATCTCGATGATTGCTTAGAATTATAAAGAAGAATATTAAATTATTTTAATTAATAATTTATTGTTTCGATTGTTATTGCACATAATTATGCAGGAATGCAGCACTCAGTCTCATTATACAAAGGTTTATTAATTGTTCTATTTATAGATCCTTCAAGGGAAAAATATTAAATTCTGGTACAATAAAGGAGACAGCAATAAATTATTTACCGTTTAAATGAAAAAATAATCACGAGACAGGAAGTCGTGAAATTAAACTGCACGAAGAGAACAGATATTAAAAGAAAAACCGTTTGAAATGGAAAAGTTGGACAGAAAACAAAATATAGAATTACAGACAAAAAAATTAAATATTGAGATGGGCATCTTAAAAAGCCAACAATCTTATACAGGGTGGCCCATCGAAAACGTTTCGCAAGGCATAACGGCCAGGGGGTCAATTTTTGGAATTGATCGTTTGCATGCGAACGCGCAACTTTGCGAGTGTTAGAAAACGAATGCGTTTTAAAAATTCAATTTTTCAGCCATCTTCGCATCTTAATTTGCGATAGTCGTGAGCGTACGCAAAATTACGAGCCGGAGTTGTGGCAACGTCGACAAACCACAGTGAAAAAACTAAATTCTTTCCAGTTTAACCGTATTTTTTACTGTTTATTTACTTTTCATTACTTGTTGTCGATACTCGAGGTTTGTTGGTCAAGTGGGTTAATATGGAAAAAAAACGTGGAACTAATATTACAGAAAAGCAAAAAGCAACATTAATAGAATTTGTAAAGAAGAGGCCGCTTTTAATTAGTGGAAAGCAAACTAGCCATTACACTGCAAAAGATGCAGCAAAGGACTGGCAGGATATTTCAGCTATTTTAAATAGTATGCCGGGAGCCGAGAAAGATTGGAAAAGTTGGCGAAAAGTAAGTACCTACTGCCTGTTTTAAATAATTTCTCGGTTATTGATACAGCTTATACCAGAGTTGACTTGAAACATGAAAATTGGAGAAATATGAGGGGTATTTTGAAAGTTTTTTTTTTATCTTGAAAACGATAAGCAATTTAGTGCAATTTAGTAGCGGTGGGCATAGAAGGAAGGAAAAAGTTGTGTTCTACGGGAAATTCAAATAAACGAAATATAGTCTAAAGTCTGAAATCTAATAAGATAAATGCCCCTCCTCATCGATTCTTCTTTTTTTTCTAGAGTAATACATATTCATTCATATTTTTAGGCTTGGCAAGACCTCCGAAGTCGCACGAAAAGTAAGCAAGCCAAGAACCAAATGTATGCAAATGGAACAGGGGGTGGCAAGAAAATTGACGATTCCTTAACCAGTGTAGAGGAGGAAGTTCTCGCTATAATAAAGAAGGTTTCAGTCGAGGGGCATGATGTCGCAGAGTCAACAGTTACAAATTTTATCGTTAACGAACAAGAACGTATAAAAAATGTCACCAGTAATGAGCAAGCACAAAACCATGTATTTGAAGAAATGAAGACCCATACTACAAATGCTTATACAACATCTACAGATATAGAGAGTGAAACAGATAGGGAACTGTTGTCGCCCTTAGCAAATATATCTGAATTACAACCACAAAAACAACTTCCGGAGAAGAAAGAAAATGAAAAAGGCAAATTACCAAAAAAACTTGATAACCTCATAAACTCAGCAGTGGCGGCCACCACTTTTGAATCAAATTTAAAACAGAAGATCACTTTAAAGCAAGAGTATTATGCTGAAAAACTGGCAATACTGAGAAGAATGGCCGAGGCTGAAGAAAGGAAAGCAGATTCATTGCAAAGGATCGCTACAGCTATTGAAGGAAAGCAAGGAATGCTTGCAGACCTACCCAGATATCTTAATTTAGATTAATTTAGTAAATTTTCATTTAGTTTTGTTTCAGTATCTTTATTTGTATAAATTGTTAATGCATTACTTAAAAAATAGGAAACATAAAAATAAATTATAATTGATTTGGTCTTTGAAAACTTCTTGCAACTGTGATTCTAGCTCTTTGCCCATCAGCTAGTTCAGGATTAATTGATCTCGCTACATGCAGGTCTTGGTCTTCTATTATATCATTTATGATTCCAAAATCGACTTCTATGCCCTTGCCTTCATCAGGATCCTCAGGCGGCAAGGGTACATTATACTCGATGCATATATTGTGCAGAACAACACATGCATTAATAATTTCGCAGGCCTTCCTTGGTTTATAATGAAGCACTCTGTGCTTTAATAAACAACGGAATCTGGCTTTTAAAACTCCATTACAACATTCTATTTTGACACGTGTGTGTTTATGTCTCTCGTTATAAGAGCTTTCAATGGTATTGGGTTCCACATTTTGAAAGGGGATTAGTAACCATGTACGAAGCGGGTATCCAGAATCTCCTAAAAAAACATTTTTATTAAAAATAATTTACAAAATTATTATGAACAAATACTTACCCAAAAGGAAGTAGTCAGTGTGACCTGCTGCATGTAAGTCTCTCAAAAATGGTAGTACATTTGATCTACTCCATATGTAAGCATCGTTCGTGCTTCCTGGGTACTTTGCATTCACATGTAAAATCTTGAGATTTGCGTCACATATCTAAAACAAATTTGTTACTTGTTAGTAAACCAATGACACATAAACATTACCAATTGGACATTTATCGAATGATAATGCTTTCGGTTAACGTAAATATGTTCTGGATACTCGGGATCCTCGATGTTTGGTGGTACAATGGCAACATGTGTACAATCTACACATCCTATCACTCCCGGGAACCTATGTATTCGAAAAAATCTACAATGATAATACGTAATTATGCAATAAATACCCGTATTGCAAAACCATACTGTTCTCTAATTCTGTTGAGTTTTTCAAAATTATTTGGAAATTCAACCCATTGATCGAATATCTCTGGATGGTTTAGAGCGTTGGTAACTTCATCAATTGAATGAGAAACCGAGGCTTGGCACATATCGATGTATTTATTTAAAGCAACATCCGGCTGATAACAACCACTTCCGTAAAATTTCAAAGCAGCTAAAATCTGAAATTTAATGTTACTTAATAGATATACAATAAGAGAGAAAAATGTTACCCGGCTTTGCACATCCAAATCAGTCTCTCTTCTTTGTGGTCGCATGTACGGCTCAAGTAACTGAATTAAAAAACGGCACAAATCTTTAGATAACCGAAATATTTTAATAAATTGCCTTTCACTCAGTTCTATGAACGCATTCCCCGGATTGCGCAAAACATTACGGCGGTATTGCAATTCTGCATTTTCTAGGTTTCGAATGGCCAAAACGTTCATTAAGTCATCCATTACTATTATTTTTACACCTAAACCCAACTACAAACTTGGAACTATCAAATCTACTATGCGCACTTAAAAAACATATACTTACACGATGCTGTCGATCCGCTCGCAAGACAACGCAGGGAAATTTGCTAATACGCAAAAATGCGAACACTTAAAAATTGGATTTTAGTGTTGATCGAAAAGTTGCGAACAATATGCAAGGAAACGAATGGTCAAAAATTGCCCCGGGTATTTTTTTTTCCAAAAAATCCAAAAACACGTCAATTTTATTTGTGAGGGGGACAACTTTTGCCCCAAAAATAATTGCAAAATCTTCAACCCTCTAAGCGGGGGTGTCATCCCCCAACTTTTTTCAAATGGGAAGGGGGGTCAAGTGGCGCCGAAATGAAAAGAGCTTTCTATTCTCTATATTTTCCCGCCTCGTTTTTGAAAATCGATCGAGTCATTGAGAAAATATGAAGGATTGAAATTTGAAAAGTTTATTTAAACATTTATCAGAGTAAATGATAAGGATAAATTCTCGGATAAATTCCTTCGACCAATTTGAGGTTTTTTCTTATTATTTCTAGATGTTTACGCATTTTTTCACTTGCCACAAGGTTTGAAATTTAAAAAGTTTATTAGAGTAAATGATAAGGATAAATTCCTTCGACCAATTTGAGGTTTTTTCTTATTATTTCTAGATTTTTGCGCATTTTTTCACTTGCCACAAGGTTGAACGATCAGGTGCGGTAGTTGCTAGATAGCTGTTCTGTGTCTTGTGCGTTGAAGTTCTTCTCAATATCGTTAAACTGACCCACAATAAAATTTCCAAAAATACCAGCCCTCACGTTCAATTTCTGGGGGTTTTGTGTGTGCACCTCGTGAAAAACTCTGGGGTTGTCCTCAGCCCAGTACCGACAGTTGTGCCGATTAACTACACCGTTCAAAAAGAGTTCAGAAAAACTCATCCGAAAAACAAACATTAAATAGAAAATTATTATCATTTGCCACTCGTTCACTCATAGTTTAACAAAATTGCAAGCGACGATCAAAATCGTCTTCGTTGAGTTCTTGTACCAACTGAATTTTGTACGGGTGTAACTTGTGTTTTTTTAATATCCTTTGGACACTTGTACGATTCACGCCGGTCTCATTGGCTAATTTTCTTGTACTCAGCGTACTATTTATGGCAACTAGGCCCAATACGAATACCTCCATAGCTTCATTTACTACAGGATTTTCCTTCTGCCTCATTTTATTCATAACGGAACCAGTTTCGCGAAATTTTGCTACTAACTCGCGAACAATTTTGCCATAAAGGTGTTTGTCAGGATGGCGTTCATTGAATATCTGCGCAACCCTATTACCACATTCATTATTTTTAAAATAAAGTTCGATTATTTCTACTTTTTCTGCAAGTGAGTACACCAAAATTATTAAAAAGTTTAACGATATTGAGAACTTTAACGCATAAGTCACAGAACAGCTATCTAGCAACTACCGCACCTGATCGTTCAATCTTGTGGCAAGTGAAAAAATGCGTAAACATCTAGAAATAATAAGAAAAAACAGCAAATTGGTCGAAGGAATTTATCCATATCATTTACTCTGATAAATATTTAAATAAACGTTTCAAATTTCAATCTGTCATATTTTCTCAATGACACGACCGATTTTCAAAAACGAAGCGGGAAAGTATAGAGAATAGAAAACCCTTTTCATTGCGGTACCACTTGACCCCCCTTCCCATTTGAAAAAAATTGGGGGATGACACCCCCGTTTCGCATGTCAACATATCAAATTCTAACGTATTTTTCTCCACTTATTTGTTCAAAGTAATATCGAATAAGGGGTTTTTACCGATTAAAATCACTATTAAGTCATCATATGAGTTGTAAATCAATGTTTTTAAATGAACTGTTGCCAAAATCTCCCAGAATTAGTGATAAACGACAAAAAGAAAACCCAAAAGGAAGCCGAAAAATAATCGCGGTTAAACTGGTCTTGGGATTTAATCACTTATCTAAAGAAAGTTTATTCGAAAAATTAGATTAGCTGATTGGATTTTACGATGAGGGAAATAATCTATTTAAGAAATAATTCGATGAATTTCAAAAAACTAATAAAATAAAATCGCTACTGTATATAATTTATTTTTGATGTAATAAAAAATTATTTGTAAATTAGCGTTTTATTTGTTTAAATTATATTAGTTTACATTCCAAATATAAACATTTTTCGAAATCAAAACGACCATATACAGATTTATTTCCCAGTGTATCTTTATCGTAAAGAATATGTAAAATAGTAGCTTCCATAAAACCACCATCCTCATTATTTGAACGATCTAGTGCAGCAGCAAGTCATAAATTATCCATACTAATTATTTTACGGGGCAACAAATATAAAATAAAAACTATTAAAAACGATCAGTAATTTCGCCAACATGCCAGTTATGTGCTTTATATGTGAAAAGGTTTTTGTCAGCCAGTCTTATAATAGATATGTGAGTGAAGTTCACAACGTTTATCCAAAATCATGCACTGAGAAAAAGAGACTTGAACTAAAGTTGTCATCGTTCTTGAAAAAAAAAATTTAGTGGCCAGAGAATTTATTTTAGCGTAAAAGAAAATATTTTGCCTGAAGAAAAACTCTCTTAACTCAAGAAAACTGGTTCTCTTGAAAAATTCGAAAATTTCTCTTGAATCTATTTTCATTCAACCAAGTGCAAGTTACTTTGTTTAAAGATATAAGAAAAATAAGGCAGGAAGTACTTCATTCAAGAAACATGGCAATTTTTCCAACAGCTAAATACTCTTTTGATCAAAAATAATAACGACACCAAAGTCGGACATCATAGTACGTACGGGTTTTGTTGCTTGGAATTTTCCACTTGGAATTTTGCATAATTTGCCTTTTAAACGCATATCGTATAACAAATTAGTGATCGTTATTAACATGCATTTGTCATTTTTTATGGACAAATTTTAGGATATATGGATTCTTTAAAGGAGTTTCTGAAAAAATGGAAATTAGAGCATTTATTTGCTATATTTGAAGGTAAAAGACATTTACCTAATGCACCTGTTTAGATAATGCATGCGTGACTATAGATAGAATAAGAATATAGGTATCGATTTTATTATGCAAATAATTACAAAAAATTTAGAATTTCAAGTCGTCGTATTAAAAAATTCAAAATGTGACCAAAGCTTATAATTTTAATTTATTTGCTTTACTTTGATTAATCGTGATGTAACATTTTTTTGTAATTTGTAGAGTGATGAACCACCCCAAAAAATACCAAGGAGTGAAGAAGCGGAAATAACTACTGTCGAGGAAAATAATATCACTTTACTTACTACAGACAAAGCTATAGACCAGGAAAACCTAAATTTATCAGAAAATAATATACTTCGTAATATGCCTGTATATGATGTATAGACTTCTCTTAGATCAAAATAAATTTTAGTTGAGTCAATAGTATTCGCTATTGTTTTAAGAAAAGTATCTCTTTAATCAAGAAATGTCCCTTTTCAATCAAGAATTTTTGCATAAATCAAAGAGACTATTGTTCTTGTAGAAAGAACACATATTAATTTTGGGTCAAGAGTGAAATACTTTGGACAGATAGATTCTTCTATTCTCTAAAGTAATTTTTTAAAGCTTATGAAAAGATAGTTAATGCTTTGGGCAAAGAAACGTCGTTCTTGGCCCTATTGAAAAGCGCCAATCTATTGGGTCAAAGTCATATTCATTTCGACTGAGAGATACTTTTTTTCAGTGTGGTTCTATGGAAAATATAGAAGATGGAGCACTTCTTGTTTGGAAGAAAATTGTGATAATACTTTTAGAAATAAAGAACATTGATTTCCTATTTGGTAAAGAACCATTTCATGAAATTTGAAACGCTATTTGCTAAGTGACTGAAACTGAGTAATAAATGAAACCAAAAGTAGGGATGTTCGGTCCTAAGATTTCAGTACCGGTATCCAGTATCACGAAGTACCGGTCCTACAACCGGTATACCGGTTCCAACAATTAGATCGGTGGAACCGATACTGAACCGGTATACCGGCTGGACCGGAAGACCGGTTGGACCAGAAGACCGGATGGACCGAAAGACCGGTTGGACCGGAAGACCGGATAAACCGAAATATTGGAAAGACTGGAATAATAGTTTTGGTTGTTGTGCCAGTGGGCATATACCTCATGAAAAGAAAGTTCTCGTGTCTTTAACGTTAAGTCAATACGGTAACGTAATAAATACGGTATTTTGAGGGATAAATTAGATTTCTCAGAATATGCCGTAAATCTATCCGGTACCCTTATAACGTTATTGATCTAACTTAAAATTCTCATTGTTTATGTTCACATATCCTGCATATTCTTGATTTCTTGTCCAACATTCTTACTACTTTTTTGATGAAAAATGGAAAAAGTACTGGAAGCTGCTGTTTTTGGAGGTATAAATGAAACGGAAATAAGATGCTATTTTACCTATTTTATATAGAGTAGACGCTATTGAATATCGGCCTGTTTGCTGGTGTTGCCACTATTGAGTTTTACAGACATTTTTTAATTTATATAATATACATGAGTGACCCATGAGTAAGACGCTTTACTTGAATTTTAGATGTAGTAAAAAGAAGACTAGATTACTAGACCAAACTAGACTAGCAATGCCTTAAACATACATCAAAATAAATTATATTGCATGTTCCTGACCGTATTATACCGAATGATCTAAAAAACGGCGTCCAATCGGCTTGGAAATGAACATCGATTACATTCCCCATATAATTTTACATATATAAAATTACAGCGATGTTCATTTCATAGCCATCGCCGACGCAGTTTTTTTTCGATCATACGGTACCTAGAGAAGGAGAACACAAACAGCTTTGCATATAAACCGGTACCGAAATCGTTTTTTTACAGGTTTTATGATTTTCATATTATCATGAATCTATTTTTCTGTACCGATTGAAACCGGTCTTTCGGGACCGATTTAAACATGTTTTTTATACAGGTACCGAAACCGGTATACCGGTCTTGTAAAAGACGATATCGATACCGGCATAACTCAAAAGTACCGATCCTGGTATATCGGAAGACCGAACATGCCTAACCAAAAGCTTTGGGAATTACTTCAAAAACACATACAGCTACATTATTAGGAAGTGGGCTTATTGTTTCAGGCAAATTTCTCAATTAATAATAATATACATTTGGAGTCTGTAGAGAAGATAGTCATAGAATGTATAGCCATTAAGTACGTTTACTTAGAAAGAAAAACTATGTTTGGAAACAACGCTTGGAAGAGGGCTTCACTGTTTTTTATTTATTCTTGTCGTTCGGAATCTTTTCTTTGTGCTAACTCAATTGTTATGTAGTATTATGGCTGCTTCTAGTTGCTATAATTAAACAAAAAAATTACAATTAAAGTTAAAAATTCAAGTTAGATTTATTTATTTAGCCGAATTTTCTTACTGAGATATATTTTTTTTTCAATTACAGGTAAAGATCTAAACGGCTCAACAAACGATAGTCAGCCCAATTACTTGTTAAGACAATTAGACAAGTCAATACTTGATCAGTTATTGTAAGTAGCGAATAAGATTAATTAATTTTGTTTTTAAATATTTTCTTTTGTATTTATTAAACTCAATTTTCTTGTTTATTACAAAATCGATTAAACGGATCAAAAGATATGACGTCATAAAAAGTAGCAAAAATTATTCTCGTTTCGTATGTTCACAGCACTGTATTATATTCTTCACCTCATAAAATAATCTCCAGCATTCTAATATCAGTCTTTTATTCCAAACATAGAAAATAATCATTAATATGAAACTTGTTCTTCTTACCATGCAAAAGTGTTTCACTCTGTATTAACAATTTATGTGCCAATAATATAAGGCAAAGTAACGGAACAGAGTTCTTAAAAATTTATTTAATTGATATTCTAATCGAATGACATTGGCGTTGAAGCATATTGAGAAACAAACGATTAACAAATAATAATATTTTTATTCTTATTGTAAAATATGTCAATTATAAATATAGTACCAGCAGCTACTATTAAATATACAATGATATACATAAAATTTGCATCGCCTTTTCTATTCGTGGCTTAGGTTGAATGAAAAATTTAACAATTCAATTCAGTATCAATTCGATTTGGTATGTTAGAAAATAATCCAATTAAAAAATATACAATAATTGTCCCCAATTATTAAGTTTATTTTAAAATGATGTTTCATTCTTCTTCATTATCATAATTATAATAATAATAATTTTCAAATTCACTATTCATAATGAGATAATTATACTATAGGGTAGCGTATAAATCTAGTCTACCATATACAGGGTGTTCTATTAAAAAAAACAAAGAAAAATTATTTTATATTTTAAAAAGTTTGGCGTTCAATTATGAACATTATGTATGATTTAAGATTAGAATTATATTTATAGCAAAGTAAGTACAGACCATCTAAAGTAAATACCAAATATAGTTTTGATTTCAGAACAGTTCTTGTATTTCTAATATATAAAGATATATTTCCTTATATCTTAAGATTATGTAAATGATCTGAAAGGAAGCCAAAAATGCAATAATATACAGGGTGTTGGATTTAAAAAAAATCATCCCGATCCACTCACACTTTTTTGAGCCACGTCGTAGAAGTTAAAATATTTTCCTGAAATACATCCTAGTACATACTTTAGGTTTGCACTTAAACAAAATTCCCAAGTTGTTTTTTGCTCTAGGAGCTACAGATGCCGATGCACACTGATAAAAAAAGATAGACTTGAACTAAAGTCGTCATCGTTCTTGAAAAAAATAGTGGCAAGAGAATTTATTTTAGAGTAAAAGAAAATATTTTGCCTGAAGAAAAGCTCTCTTAAATCAAGAAAACTTGTTCTCTTGAAAAATTCGAAAATTTCTCTTTTCATTCAACAAGTGCAAGTTACTTTGTTTCAAGATAATAAGAAAAATACGCTAGGAAGTACTTCATTCAAGAAACATGGCCATTTTTCCAATAGCTAAATACTCTTTTGATGAAAAATAATAACGACATGCAAAGACGATGACGAAGGACGGTATATACAATCAGTCGGCATGGCATAGCAGTCCGATCAGTCGTACGTCGCATTTCATAGGTCGCACATCATAGTACGCACGGGTTTTGTTGCTTGGAATTTTGCATAATTTTCTTTTTAAACGCATATCGTATAACAAATTAGTGATCGTTATTAACATGCATTTGTCATTTTTATGGACAAATTTTAGGATATATGGATTCTTTAAAGGATTTTCTGAAAAAAATGGAAATTAGAGCATTTATTTGCTATATTTGAAGGTAAGAGACATTTACCTAATGCACCTGTTTAGATAATGCATGCGTGAGTAAGATTAGAAAGATTATTTACACATAGTATGAAAGTCGTATTTGCTTTGGTTTGTATTTATAGTATTTCAATATGAAATGTTAAATTATTAAAATGGCGCGTGCTGGCGTCGTTATAACTAAAGCTCAAGTCGTATACCATATTCAGGTCTCGATAACCTTTAAAGCCCAGTTCTTTAAAAGTTAAATTATTTATAAGTCAAAATTGACCCATATCTAGCTAAGACACTTATTCTTCAACCAAAATTGCCAGGCTTTGAACTAAAAACTCATGAACTAAAAAGTCAATATTTTAAAATGATGTTTCTTTCTTCTTCATTATCATAATTATAATAATAATAATTTTTAAATTCACTATTCATAATGAGATAATTATACTATAGGGTAGCGTATAAATCTAGTCTACCATATACAGGGTGTACAATTAAAAAAAACAAAGAAAAATTATTTTATATTTTAGAAAGTTTGGCGTTCAATTATGAACATTATGTATGATTTAAGATTAGAATTATATTTATAGTAAAGTAAGTACATACCATCTAAAGTAAATACCAAATATAGTTTTGATTTCAGAACAGTTCTTGTATTTCTAATATATAAAGATATATTTCCTTATATCTTAAGATTATGTAAATGATCTGAAAGGAAGCCAAAAATGCAATAATATACAGGGTGTTGGATTTAAAAAAAATCATCCCGATCCACTCACACTTTTTTGAGCCACGTTGTAAAAGTTAAAATATTTTCCTGAAATACATCCTAGTACATACTTTAGGTTTGCACTTAAACAAAATTCCAAGTTGTGTTTTTTGCTCTGGGAGCTACAGATGCCGATGCACACTGATAAAAAAGATAGACTTGAACTAAAGTCGTCATCGTTCTTGAAAAAAATAGTGGCAAGAGAATTTATTTTAGAGTAAAAGAAAATATTTTGCCTGAAGAAAAGCTCTCTTAAATCAAGAAAACTTGTTCTCTTGAAAAATTCGAAAATTTCTCTTTTCATTCAACCAAGTGCAAGTTACTTTGTTTTAAGATAATAACAAAAATACGCTAGGAAGTACTTCATTGAAGAAACATGGCCATTTTTTCCAATAGCTAAATACTCTTTTGATGAAAAATAATAACGACACGCAAAGACGATGACGAAGGACGATATATACAATCAATCGACAGTCCGATCAGTCGCATGTCGCATGTCGCATGTCGCGTTTCATAGGTCGCACATCATAGTACGCACGGGTTTTGTTGCTTGGAATTTTGCATAATTTTCTTTTTAAACGCATATCGTATAACAAATTAGTGATCGTTATTAACATGCATTTATCATGGACAAATTTTAGGATAGATGGATTCTTTAAAGGATTTTCTGAAAAAAATGGAAATTAGAGCATTTATTTGCTATATTTGAAGGTAAGAGACATTTACCTAATGCACCTGTTTAGATAATGCATGTGTGAGTAAGATTAGAAAGATTATTTACACATAGTATGAAAGTCGTATTTGCTGTGGTTTGTATTTATAGTATTTCAATATGAAATGTTAAATTATTAAAATGGCGCGTGCTGGCGTCGTTATAACTAAAGCTCAAGTCGTATACCATATTCAGGTCTCGATAACCTTTAAAGCCCAGTTCTTTAAAAGTTAAATTATTTATAAGTCAAAATTAACCCATATCTAGCTAAGACACTTATTCTTCAACCAAAATTGCCAGGCTTTGAACTAAAAACTCATGAACTAAAAAGCCATTAGTCAATATATTAGTCATTTTTGTGTATAATTAGAATTAGTGTGAGATTTATAATAAAACTGATGAAAACCATTTTTTTAGAACAGAAAATTGATGAATCTCTATTCGAGCATTTAAATGATGACCAGGTTAACTTTTTGACCCCTAACATAGGTGAACGGATAAGACTACAAAGAGCTATTTCTAGCATTAAGTCTGCTGATTAAGTCTGATGATTAGTCTGCAATAAGTCTGATGATGAAGTCTATATTATACAACATAATATAGGTATCGATTTTTTTATATTTCTTTAGACATATAGGCTATACAGTCTATTAGCTTTATGTGTTCTTTTGTTTCATTTGTTTTGTTATACATATATGACCTACATTTTTAGTGTTCAATAAATTTTTAATTTTTTTATGGTTGTTTTATTGACGATGTGAAGCTTTTGGATAAACCAATATTATAGGTTTCAATTAAAGCCATAATACTATTGGACTAAGCGATATTTTCTCTTTAGTCAAAATCGTAAACCCTTAAATAAATTGAAAGAAGTTTTTTAATCAAATTATAATACTATTAAAACAAGAATGAAGTATTTTCCTTGGATGAAAAAATATGAGTTTAAAAAATAAAATCTAATGCTAATGAAAGAAGAGAGAGAAGATTAAAATAAATTTTAGTTCTCTTAGATTAAAATAAATTTTAGTTGAGTCAATGGTATTCGCTATTGGTTAAGAAAAGTGTGTCTTTAATCAAGAAATGTCTCTTTTGAATTGAATCAAAGAGACTATTGTTCTTGTTATTTAACTTTTATTCTATTGTTCTCTTAGATTAAAATAAATTTTAGTTGAGTCAATGGTATTCGCTATTGGTTAAGAAAAGTGTGTCTTTAATCAAGAAATGTCTCTTTTGAATTGAATCAAAGAGACTATTGTTCTTGTAGCAAGAACTGCGTTGCATATTAATTTTGGGTCAAGAGTGAAATACTTTGGAGAGATAGATTCTTCTATTCCCTAAAGTAATTTTTTAAAGCTTATGAAAAGATAGTTAATTCTTTGGGTAAAGAATCGTCGTTCTTGGCCCTATTGAAAAGCGCCAATCCTTTGGGTCAAAGTCATATTCATTTCGACTGAGAGATCCTTTTTTTCAGTGCACTATTACCGGACCCTCGTGTATTAACATGTCAAATCTCATTTGATTATCTAAAAATTAAAAAAAATTATAAGAGTAAACTACATTTGAAAAAGACCCAGTATAAGGGACAATTAGCAATTAAAATAAACTATACATTAACATATAAAGTAAGGAACTTTATACTAAACTTTAAATATCTGGTCTGGAGAATACGTCACCGCATAAAACACAGATATTGAATTTCTAAGAATCTAACCCCACCTCGTGAGTAAATCTTTATTTTAAATACGCTCTTTCTAGCGTAAAATCAGATTTAAGTCTATTGCGACGTAGGGGCCCAGTCAGTTACACGCTAGTGTGGGTTTTGTATCCAGCAAAACATTTTGTCGCTCCTGGTAATTTTTATTATTATAATATATTTAGAGGTTATCAAAAAGTGTTTGAGTAAGAATGTGTATAGTGAACTGTTATGTGTGGTAATTTTATTTAGTTTCACTTTTAACTGTCTATAACTTTTTTTTTTATTTTTGGATGCTGAACATTCAAAACAAACAACGCTTTATTGTGCAAAAAGCCAAAACAGCTTCAAAAGACGAAAAAAAAATCAGTCAAATATTATCGATATGGGTATTAGGGATTTACTGGAAATCATAGATTTAGGAAGAACAGATATCACATTATGCATTTTAACCCGATCAAACATTCGGAGGTTGACTACGTAAAAACCAACTGAAATAGAGAAGGCGACATTGCCACATATCAAATTTGCGCCTATCTACTTAGTTTGATTTGCAGAAAAGGTTACTTTAAAACCTTCACCGGATATCAATAAATCTCAATTTCTTAATTAAATTAATAGTTTATTTTTAAAGGAGCATGTGTAATAATATGTTATTAACCAGAGGATATATGCGTTACTATTAAAGGACATGTTTACTGTTTAATGTGCTGAAACGTCTAGAACTATTGGCAACGTTGCTGCTAGTCTTCCAGAATGAAATGAGCCGTCCGTCCCACCACCCCTCGCGACGGCCCATGGTCCGTTATAGCGTACTACGTTTAGCTTACGGTGTGTTTGAAGTCGGAATCAAGTCCAAAGTGAACTTTTCAGTGTTTTTCAGTAGTTTTTGTTTATGTTTAATGTACTTTTGAATCTGCGAATTTTCAATATGGTACGACAGTGTCAAATGTGTGGACAAATAAGCTCAAATTACCCGAATTTGGCTTTCTACAGGTAGGTATTGTTTCCGCCGCGTCGTAATCGTACATAGGCGTCCCACAAGGGAGCCTCTCACAATTAAAATAATTTCTAATTATATTTGTTGAATTTTGATCTACTAAAACAAGAACGTAGTAGCCGGTAATTGAATTATAATTTGTCTCAATTACTACCTAACTGTTGTAGATCATAACAAATTTAAATATAAACGTTACATTTGAAACTTTATTATAAGCCAGAAAGTGACATTTTTTTCTTAAAATTGCGTCCTATTTTGGTCATTATATACGTTATTCTAAAGGAATTTTGCTCAATAAATAAACATAGGTGTTTACCCGTCCTTTTTACATTTTATTGCTTTATTATATCTGCCCCTTCGGCCTTGTTTAGACAATTTTTTACCACCGTACAAATACATCTTCCTAGAGTTATTTGTACGGTGTGTTTAACTTTTTTTAGAATGGGACGAACTGTAAATAATTCTTAGGCTACTAGTTTTATACATATCTATATAGAGAGTGACCCAGGCCTCCAAAAATGTTTTTACCTATTACGTTTTTGGTTTGTGATTTTTATTTCAATTTTTTACATAAGATGGGGGTCATTGTAACGGATATTTTCAAAATATTTTTGTCAACATACAGGGTGATTCAAACGGCAATACATATGCTTAATACAGTTCATGAAGATTAGGGCACTTAACTAAAATTTGATTATCTGATGAAGCTACCTTTAAAAGTAATGGATTTGTAAATAAACGTAATAGGTATTTATTATTATGCAGAAATTCCATACTGTAGCACACAGATTTTATAATTTTAATGATAAATGCCTTCTATTGCGAGACTAAAAGGCAATTGCCTCGTATCAGAGCCATCATAATACAAGAAGAAGACCGAAAGAGTCAAATCTTGTCTTATATTTTCAAAAAAAACACAATTTTCTCATTAAATATTGATTTTAGGTATACGAAGTTATTAATAATACAAGATTAAACAACTATTACACAGTACTTCACAGGAAGCTATCGATTGCGAACTAACTAAATCGTTACTAATTAGGTACTAATTTTGAAAAGTTCTTTTTAAGATAAAAAAAGGTAAAACTAAAACCTAAACTATCATTTGAGATTAAACGGGAAGTTCTAATTAATGTTGCCTATTCTAAACAAGAAAAATTTATTTATAAGTTAAGTTTTATAACATTCCTAACAACTTTGGTTTGAAAATATGTTCCGGCCACCTATGTTTACAAAAATGTCTAAAATGTGCCTAAATGCCTCCATATTCTGAAAAAAAAATTGAAAGAAAAGTCACCAACCACAAACCTAATATAGAACTGTTTCGGAAGCCTGAGTCACCCTGTAAATATTCAAAAGTAACTGAAAGTTTATATAGAAGTAACTGAAAGTTTAAATTGAAAATCGACGTAGGAGTGATTTTCGAAAACTACTAACGTTTCAACATAAGTATATGTGGGATATTAATTGTATTATTATATTAGACCTTATAACAAAACTCATCTGACGAAAAAGTGTTAATGTAGTATATTAATATGGAGTAAAAATTTTACTAATTACTTTACTTTTACTTTACTAATTAAATTCGTTCCAAAAAACGATACGCCACTGGCCATTAGAACAATCCAAATGCGCCTAGTTGCCGGGGTCGGAAATTTTAAACTTCTCTGTCTCTTCTGTCCTTGTTTGACACATTGGAATGTTTGATACACTACCAACGAGTATTTATGAATGAGATGTTCGGTCTATCTTTATAATGTCTTTGCTGGAAATCGATATCACATAATAGTGTATAGTACTCGTTGGACTATAATGATGAATGACGTCAACAAACTCAGTGACAAAATTAAGAGTCTATACAGGGTGCTACAAATTCGAGGTACGAGCATTGGTATCTCGGTAACCGTAATAGATACGAACATGGTTAAATTGGGGCAACAGTTGCGCTTTGGGATGTTCACCAAAATGCCATCAAAAAAGTTTTAAAAATTTCAAGGATTGCTGAGTTTTTTGAAAAAAACTGATTTTTTTTAAAAATCAATTTTATTTTTTCCTGTCGTTAGTTTTTGGTGCTACAAATGCTCGTACTTCGAATTTGTAGCACCCTGTATAACTATTTCAACAGATCTTAAAGTTAAAAATGAAAAATTCGAACACGAATGCTATTAGTATCACTCCGGTTCCTTCAACATAGGCAGAAATTCTGTTGTCGTGGAAGCCTGTTTCTTAAACTAAAACTTAAATCATCAGATCAAGAAAAAGAGTGCATCTACCAGGGACCTTGCGAGTGCGGTGAGTCGTATATTAGAGAGAAAAAGGTCCTCTACATGTACGAGTTGACGAAGAACAAAAAAACATACGCAAAGAGGTGACAATGAAGTCAGGCATTGCAGATCAGGTGTGGTCCAAGCACCACAACATGAAATGGTCGGAAGCCCGGGTTGTCCACAAAGAACCCCATTGGAAAAAAGCGCAAATTTAAAGAGGCCGTATTCATTTCTAACAATAATAAAATCCTTAGCGATCCTAGTATGAAAATTTCAACAATATGGCAACCACTCATAAAACCCTCCAATGCCGGTACATTCTTAGTAAACAACCTCATGTTTCAATGCGCCCAACTAATTTACGGGTGAATGACCGGCTCTAGTATATTGTTAGATTTTTTGCGTGGAGGTACCAAAATAAGGAGGCTCCAGTTTCAGGTCTGTAACCTGACTGACCCAGACTCCTTTTCCCACCAAAAATATGCCTTCCTCATCAATACTCGTGAACGTCGCCAGACGGACCTAATCACTTTTTATAAACAATAACACATCGTATCAATTTCAAACCATGCCGCATTTACCTACTTAAAAATGGTATCGTGATATATAAATCTAACACGGCCAAACTGACAACATTCCGCTCTCGGAATGCATTTTTCAACAGATACGTAAAGTATTGATAAATCAATAAAATCATGCTTTTCAGAAGAGAGACATCTCGTATTTTATTAGATACCAAACAAAACATATAAGCACCGTATGTCTTCGTCAGTTCAGGGACGGCCTCGAAGCAAAAACTAAATTATGAGCACCGTGTAACTTCATCAGTTCAGGGACGGCCTCGAAGCAAAAACTAAATTATGAGCACCGTGTAACTTCATCAGTTCAGGGACGGCCTCGAAGCAAAAACTAAATTATGAGCACCGTGTAACTGCGTCAGTTCAGGGACGGCCTCGAAGCAAAATCTAAATTACGAGCACCGTGTAACTATGTCAGTTCAGGGACGGCCTCGAAGCACAAAATTACGAGCACCGTGTAACTACGTCAGTTCAGGGACGGCCTCGAAGCACAAATTAAATTATGAGCACCGTATAACTCCGGGAGTTCAGTGACGGCCTCTAAACACAAACTTAATTATGAGCACCGTATAACTCTGGGAGTTCAGTGACGGCCTCGACACACAAACTTAATTATGAGCACCGTATAACTCTGGGAGTTCAGTGACGGCCTCGAAACACAAACTTAATTATGAGCACCGTATAACTCTGGGAGTTCAGTGACGGCCTCGACACACAAACTTAATTATGAGCACCGTATAACTCTGGGAGTTCAGTGACGGCTTCTAAACACAAACTTAATTATGAGCACCGTATAACTCTGGGAGTTCAGGGACGGTTTCGAAACACAAACTTGGGCACCGTATAACTGCAAGTTCAGGGACGGTCTCCAAACACAAACTAAATACTTGAGCACCGTATTCTGCGAGGATATCATTGCAAAGAAAAGGAAAAGATTATGAATATGAAATTAAGCAAAACCTTTTCTTTCTACCTTCTCCTTGTGAGCTCTACCTTTTACTTCTACCTTTACCTTTGAAGGAAATACTTCATTTTTATAAATATGGCCTAATGGAAGTCCGAAATTCTTTTAGTATTAATACTGAATCATTGTCTACCACATTCAAAGTAACGAACAAAACATTGTTGTAATACAGATGAAATATTGAATAATATAGAGGTTTTCAAATATAAAGCGGATGTTATGGGTGCATTATATCCGCAGTTCTCGGCAGCCATGAGGCAATAACGGACGGTTTCGGAACAAGCAATTAAAATTGAATGTCTCATTAACAGACATGCGAAAGGTATTTGCTTAAATTTTCGTTTCATCGGATCGGTGCCAACGGACTAATTTTTAATTAAAAGTGCAGCATCCAGCACGAATCATTATCGATCGCAATTTTTTTTCTATTTTCAATTTCTTTTTTCTACTCTCTCGATGAGATCAGAGACAAAACCCGACATTGACCAGTGAAAAGTTGGCCAACAATCTATTTTTTTTATTCCATAGTAATTTGTTAATTTTATAATATTTCTTTTATTTTCTTTCGCAAATTATTACGAAACGCAAAGTAAACTGCACATATACACATCTCATTATAAACTTATTTTAATCGCAAACATTGGAAAAATTACAATATAAAATAATACCATGTCATGAGAGAATAAAATAGAAAAAAATAAATAAAATAAAAGAAGAAAGTTAAATAATACAAAAGTATTTACTAATACAAAAGGGTAATTACTAAAAAGAGCGCCAATTTGTCACGTGGAATGATAACTAACTAAATTATCTAAAGATATCAACACTATTTTGTCATATGGCAACCTCCCAAAAAAATTTCTAAATATGTTACTCGGTAATTTCTATAAAGATATCTGCACCTGTAAATATTCGACTTGCAGAATGTACAGGGTGTCCCACTAAGAATAGCTCTCGATTGTATCTCGGAAAGTATTAGCCGTAGCGGCTGCGGAAAAAAAATATTTGTAACTAAAGAGGCTATGGGAAATTGCTGGAAATTATTTTCAAGTTTGTAGAACGACCGCTAGGGGGCGCAACTGCAACAAAAAATAAGAAAACGGAGTTTTTACGCAATTTTGCCTAGATAAGGTGTACTATAGGTAACAGCTTCATAATCTTCAGTAAATTTTGAATATTTTTTGTTAAAGCCATTTTCCCCCATCTACAAAAACAAAGTGGTGGGAGAAGGTTAGATATGTTTTTATTTGAATATTAATAACTCTGGACTGGATGATCGGAATCCAACAAGCGAGGGCTCGTTTAAAAGATCGTTTCTTACTCTATATTGTACGATATAAACAATAATAATAAGCTTTTGAACGTAGATGCTAGGGGGCGTTGTCTTACAATTTAACAAATATTGCGCGTTTTCAAAAAAATTAAATGCAATAGTATATGTAATTTTAGCTGATACTAAAGAGTAGTAAAAGCTTAAAAAGTCAGCGAAAACCGCATCTTGATATCTTCTTTCAAACCGAAGATATTAGAAAAATTATAATAAATACCAAAAAATAAGCTCTTAATTACCTTATTTTTACAACACGGTATCAGTAGCCCTCTTGATTATGCCCATTCTAACCTAAAAATAAGATAGAAACAGTTAGTTTGTTTTAAAATTGACGATATACCAGAATATCATAATATCAGATGTATTGATATCTAATAATTAAGATATTTAATAGTGAACAAGAAACGATGATTCAGTGAAGTCATGGTAGGCTTTGGAAAAAAGTTGCTTTTAACGTAATAGTATAAACGTCAAATCGTTATTAGATCAACATTTTGATAGTCTTAGCAGTGTTTTTTTATATTTTGATTGCTTTTTCAAAATGCCCCAACAACTTCAACTACTTCAAATAATAAAGGCATTTTGAAAAAGCATTTAAAAGATAAAAAATGCTGCAAAGACTATCAAAATGTTGATCTAATAACAATTTGACGTTTATAATATTACGAGAAAAGCAACTTTTTTCCGAAGCCTACCATGACTTCCCTGAATCATCGTTTCTTGTTCACTATTATTAATATCTTAATTATTAGATATTAATACATCTGGTATTATATGGTATTCTGGTATTTCGTCGATTTTAAAATAAACTAACTGTTTCTATCTTATTTTTTTATTAGAATGGGCCTAATCAAGAAGGCTACTGATACTGTATTGTAAAAATAAGGTAATTAAGGGCTTATTTTTTGGTATTTATTATAATTTTGCCAATATCTTCGGTTTGAAAGAAGATCTCAAGATGCAGTTTTCGCTGACTTTTTAAGCTTTTACTACTCTGTGCTATCAGCTAAAATAACACATACTATCGTATAGTTGCGGACCCGTGTGGACTCGACCTAACCTAACTATATGTCCCGCCCTCAGATGACCTTAACATCGCATTAAAGAATAGACACCGTAATGATTCATTCGTTCGAGAAGAATCGAGTCCCACTGGAATGGACTAGTACATACGAGAACATTCGAAAACCTTCTCTATGCACCTAACGATCTATGGACTGTTCTAAATTTCTTTTGCTGTAGGTATAAAAGCCGGCGGCTGTGGCCTAGAGAGGGCAGTTATAAATAGACAAGTGCAGTTGACGCGCTAAAATTCAAAATAAATTCTTAGTTATAAATCGTTTGTAAATAGTTCTATAAGTCTTTTATCGTTATTGTTAATTAGTGTTAAATAAATAGTGTTTAAATAAATTGTGACTTTCTATCCACACGGAACCGACGAAAAACGTAACAGTATTTAATTTTTTTGAAAACACGCGCTATATTTGTTAAATTGTAAGAAAGCGCCCCCTAGCGTCTACGTTCAAAACCTTATTATTATTATTTTTATTGTATAATATAGAGTAAGACACGCTCTTTTAAACGGGTCCTCGTTTGTTGGATTCTGATCATCCAGTCTGGAGTTACTAACATTTAAATAAAGATAGATCTAACCTTCCCCCACCACTTTATTTTAGCAGATAGGGGAAAATGGTTCTAACAAAAAAAGTCCAAAATTTACTGAAGATTATGAAGCTGTTATTTATAGTACCCATTATCTAGGCAAAATTCTGTAAAAAATCTATTTTCTTATTTTCCATAGCAGTTGCGCCACCTAGCGGCCGTTTTACAAACTTGAAAGTAATTTCCAGCAATTTATCATAGCTCCTTTAGTTAAAAATATTTTTTTCCGCAGCCGCTACGGCTAATACTTTCCGAGATACAGCCGAGAGCTATTCAGTGGGACACCCGGTACAAGTTAACTAAGATAATCTAGTTTTAAAATCATTTTTATGTATCTATTTATATAAATTATTGTTTGAAACCTAACTTGATTTTGATGGTAAATAAAAGTACCTACTTAAGAAAATGGGAGACATTCCCCACATTTCATTATTGTTTGTCTGCTAAGATTTTAGGGAGCCCTGGCATTTTTTGGAAAGTGTCATTGTTCGCATTTGAACAATAAAAGGTCTGAAGCGCTCTTTGAGAGAATTATAAATTTTGCTGCAAAGACCCCTCGAGCTGCAAAGGACTCGACTTTTAAGTAACAACTCGAAATTTATTCTATAAACGGAGTTACAGCAACGATTCTTAAAGAGAGTATTTACATTCCCGTAATTCATAATTTACATAAAATATTTTAAACACATTGACTTATTGAAAGATTTAATTTGTACAGTGTCTGGAGAATTTGAGCCTTGAACTATGGAGGCACTTCAATCCTGAAAACGTCAGTAGTAGAAAATTGGGCCAAACACATCAGTCCTGATACCTAGATTATATATTGGATTCGACAAAAGGGATTTGACTCTCGTCTTCGGCACACATCATAAAAGACAGAACTATTGGCATCATATAGACTCATTTTCAAGGATTTAAATTTTTCTGGTCATTTTCTAAAGTAGAATACCATTGTCGTATGAAAGATTTAAAATACTATATTTGTCACCAGATTTGAATTTAAAATCATCTGCAGGGTGTCCCATTTTGCTAAAAATCATACGGTATCTCCGTTATTACTGAAAATAGAACCATGCGGTTTGCACAAACCTGTTCCATTTTTTGCCAAAGGAAAGATGCTGCAAACAAAATTCTGATAGTCCTCTTTGATTCTGAGCTGCAAGGTCTTTTTGAAAATTTTGCAATATGGGTCATATGACCTCCGTATCTCTGTTAAGGAACCCATTCACGTTCAGTTGGCCGGCCGATTATCGCCGAACTGGCCAATACCGGCCGGCAGGTTTTCAGTACACACGTGCAGGTAGATCACAGGCAGTAACCTGCCGTTTTTCGTTTGTTGATAAAAACCCAGCGTGTGTAGTGGTTCGCCGGACGATAGTGGACTGCCGGCACAATTTTAGTTTGGCTAAAAATTTTATTCTCCGTTCAGTTCAGATAATCAATATGGCCAATCAACCATCTTTCATAAAAATTCTTTATTGAAATTTACCGTAAACATAAATGTTTATGGCAAGTAAAGAGCCCTGCATATGCCAATAGAACCAAATATATGTATTTGCAAGTCTCTGGAATAATATTTCCCAGCGCTTGTGGTGAAATAACAGCACTGAATTTTAAGTCTTCCATACTGCGACCAGTGGCCAAATATCTTAATGTTGACTAATAAGCTTTTTCATGTAACATAATCGGTCATTTATACAGAATACGGAATCGATACAGGGAATATGTTTTTGTTGTCCGCAGGCCATATTCTCAATGATTTGGCCTGCACCGAGGCGGAAAGATTGGTACTTTATTCAAGACGCTCTTCGTGATAGAACACTTACCGCAAGAAACCTACAAAATATTTTTACTATCGCCATAGGAACTTCAATTTCAGTACGGATTGAAAGAAATAGGTTACATGAAGTTAACATTCGATAAAGGCGAGCAGCTGTTGTGTCGCTAATCATCGTAGGGCACGAAGGATATTTGATCAAGAACATCATTATTGGGTCGTGGATCAGTGAAGATACATCCTTTTTGCAGACGAGTCCCGTTTTTGACTAAGTCATAATGATGGCCGGCGCCGAGTATACAGACGACCGAATAAACGGTATCTGGATGCAACAGTCAGAGAAACAATTATATTTGTGGAGGTTCCGTCATAGTATGGGGAGGATATAACTTTAAACGCACGAACAAACTTGTACGTATTTCTAAACGGCACAGGTAATGCCGAATGATACAAAGATGAGAGTTCGCAAACTTAATTTATTCGATTTGCTGCTCAGCATGATCCAGAGTTCATCATATAACAGGATAATGCCAGGCCTCATAATGTAAGAGTAGTTACTCGATATCTTCACGACTCCAATATCACAATTGTGGTTGGCCTGCTAATAGCCCTGATCTCAATCCTAGTCAGCATTTTGGAACCTATTAAAGAGAAGACTACAAAGTAGATCACAAGCACCAAACGTTCGCAGAAAATTTTCGAGAGGAGTGGTATGCCTTTTCTCAAGAGATTATTCGGAGCCTTATTCAGTCTATGCCAAATCAATGTGCAGAAGTGCGCAAAAACCACGGAGGACACACGCACTATTAAGAAAAAAATTCTTTCCTTGGACAATTTAGGTAAAATTGCTTAGAATTGATTTCGGTACATATTGTCGTCATTCATAACGTCATAAAATTATATTCTTTTAGCAATTTGACAACTTTTCTCTTTCTGAATACCAAGGTGCATACACTACATTCAAACTTAATGCCTAAGGAACATATTGCAAAGTTTATTTGTTAAAATAAATATATTTTCTTTATCTAAACGAAATTTATCAAAGTGATCCATAATTCGTTTTGAGTAGTTTATATATAAAATCTAGTGATGTATCGGTATTGAGTAACGCGATTTTGGGGCGGTATATTTTTGTAACGTCGGATCGTCTCGCGCTCCAAAACGGATCAGGAACTTGTTACTGAAGAACGACGATCATAATAACGACAAAACTATAAATTATTTATAATCTGCAAATAATTTATTTATAATCTCTCTTGGAGTTAGTTCGAACCACAGTAAACGCATAGCGCCATGTTTCGCTCCAGCCGTCATGATTTCGTCGGTCGGGAACAGTAGTAACTGGAACTGGTAAATACGTAGTCGCGAAGATATGTAACTGTTAACGACCTAATATCGCGACATAGTTCGCTCTATATAAAGTAAGACTGATTTTATTTTAATTATCTTACAAAATGTATATATTTTAATTTAAATTCTAACGGTTAAAAGGTGTACCAGAAGAATATAAATCTAAATATTATTGGCAAAAATATAAAACTTATAAAAAGCTATTCTTCAGTCTGAAGAAAAGATGGCGAATAAAAGGTACTGAATAACAATAAATTATATTTTTATGACGCACTAAAATTTTTATTATTTAATAGTTTTATTTTCAAAATTAAAAGCTATCAACTAAATTATTCTAGCTATCTACATGTTGTTTATTACATATTTGGGGGGTTTATAAATTCTTATTATTTATGAATTTGCACGGACACAGAGATAACGACAGGGAGAGGAGTTAGGTAGGTACAGTGATCAAAAATACCGCATAGGCGGGAAAAGTGACACTTTGGAAGCCAGATTCTCTGGAACGATGGCTATTGTAATGCGACAAATGTGGAACCGGTATTCACATCACTAATAAAAACTAAATATTTGTGGGTTGTGGCGATAAACTAACATAAACATAAACAATTTCTTTAAAAATTCTTCGTCACTATGTTAATTACATTTATTTCTCTAAAGCTAATTATCACTGCTAAAATAAATACCTAATGGCTACTTTCGATATAAAAGTACTAAATACAAAACAACCGCATTAGTTACGTTATCGTTCATCTCGTGGATAGCCTCGTAAAAGACGAATATACCCCAATTTCATCGCCACTCTCCCATAGGCCGATGTTCGATTATTTTCGGATTTAATGCTTTAAGGCGCCTGTTCAAGACATCCATCAACAGATCCTTATACATTCGCCCACCATTACTCAGAATAGAACGCAAACATTTACCTTAAGGAATTAGAGAGTGTATATAATTAATAGCCCCTCTATAAAAAAATAATTACGGACTAGAGGCTTTTTATGGGTCTAGCTTTACGGTTCATAAAACGACAATCTAGGATTTGTTTAATCGTGGGCATTATGCGGCACTTAAATACATTAATTTGTTTTAGAAAAGGAGTAAAAATATATTTTGGGGACGTAAGATAAATTAAATTGCGTGATATTCTTTTAATTTCAAAGGTAACTACTTACTGCGTGGTCGAATGAAAACGACGTCACAGCAGTAGTAATATCATATGAATTAAAGCCTTACTATTTTTATTGCTGAGTTCAAGTTAGATAAATCGAATTAGTTAAATCGAATTTGTTGTCATGATCGTGATCTATTTGAAATTCTTATCAGACCAATATAAAATATCGAAAATATATATTTTTTTCAAACGTCACAAAAGTATTCATTTTGACGTGATTGATAATATAAAAAAGTAATTTCAACGCCTAGGCATTAAAGTAAATCACTTTTAGCCCTAAGCACAAAAGTACGAAAATATATTAATAAACTGACATAAAGTGTCAAAATCAATGAGTGTAGCCAGAACTTCTCGTTATACAGGGTGAGTCTTAAATAAGTGCAAATATTTTCAGGGCTGGTAGATCTCGATAAAAGAAACTTATTTTCTCCTTACAGTTTTTCAAATAAGTCCAAAAAATAACCGAGTTATTTAAGTTTCAAAAGTAAAAAAACGATTTTTTTTATTTTGAGAGCCACCGGATTTTTTCTGTAATTTGTTTCTATAATTTTAAACTACTACCGATGTTGTCACGTTTTTAAGATATTAATTTTTTAAACTGAAAATTTCAAAATTTCACCTAAATGGTAAATATTTATTACACGCCACCCAAATTGTATTGAAAAGGCGCGTTTCTTATTTAATGGTGTTTGCTAGTAGCACTGTTATCTCACACAATAAATAGAAAAAGCTTACTTCTAATATTTAAATGGGATATTAATTATATTATATTATATTATATAGGCTATTAAGTTATTATTTATTATAACGTGAAAGTCCTGCCTTATCTGTAGCACTCACGAAACGTACGCATTTACTAACAAAATATATCTTGGTAAAATCGTCTTTAAAATTATTGCACCTTTTTTATGTCAGCATATGATATGGTAAAAAGTTTGCCTTTGTTGGCTTATTGTTTTAGAGACTTCACTCTTGATGGATATATCTACTTGGAATCTTCGTTAAAGCATTTTTTTTCTTTAAATTATAAATAAAAATGAATTGTATTAACTTAAAAACAATTTGAAACTAGTAAAAATATTATTTCTAAACCGTAACATTCTGTGGTCTGTGGTTTCAGCTGTTTTATGGGTTTTATTTATTTTATGGTGAAATTAAAGATGAAAGGATACATAAAAATGTATTAAAATATGTTCTAGGACTATGAAATGTTGTACAAAGGTTCCTCTAAAATATTTATACAAACTTTCACCCCTTATTAAACCCTCTTAAGTGATATATCTGAGCACCACTAAGCAATTTTTCGAAATTCTAAGGGTCGAATTTCGAAAAATTGCTTAGTGGTGCTCAGATATATCACTTAAGAGGGTTTAATAAGGGGTGAAAGTTTGTATAAATATTTTAGAGATCTGTTCTAGGAGTACGAAATTTGGAACATAAGTTCCTTGAGGGATGTAAGTGAGCACTAAGAAGGTATTTTTGAAAATACGACCCCTAAGGGGGTAAAATCAGGGATGAATGATTGTGTAAAAATTTGTTCTGTGACTATGAAATTTTTCACAGGTGCTTGTTGGTAGAAACAAAAGTTTTTTATTGGAAAAAAAACGCAATAATGATTAAAAAATGTGTTTTCTTAAATACCTACCCTCTACTACACTGGTCGCCCAAAAATATCAAAAGTTCATAATTATTGTCAGTGGACAACAGAATTGAACGAACGCTTAAGTGTATCTGAGTGTATTTACAAGTTGTTAGGTTATAGTTCAGTTTCGGTAGCATAGATTAGTCGTATCATAATGATCTCAACAAAAAGTGTATTAGAATATCTCGAAGACAGTAGCTCGGATAGTGATAATAGTGTTTTTTTTTAAATGTCGAAACCTTTTTCTCGGAGTCGAGTGATGATGATTTTGACTTGTTTGTAGAAGCTAGAAGTCGTATATGTAAAAAATCCAAACGGACTGACAAAAAAATTGAAAATTCGGAATTTTTTGAAAAAAATTGAAATATTTCTTAATTTTTAGTTAAAAAACATAATATGGCAACGTAGGTAGTAGATTAAATTTACAAGAAAGAAAACCCAGAAAAGAACCAGGGGTCCTGAAAATTTAAGCAAAAAATTTATTTTTTTATTTTTTTAAAGTTAAATATTTCGGTTATCGGTATATATTTCAGTTTTTAAAAACTTGTAAAATTTGTAAAGAAAAAATATGTTTCTTTTATCGAGATTTACCAGCCCAGAAAATATTTGCACTTATTTAAGACACCCCTGTATATTAGCAAAGAAGAATTAATTCTTGATATAACAAATTCTAAATTAACAATATCAGTTAAACGAGATTTAACTCATGAATTAGAGTTTCAAGAACAGTGGGCAAAAAGTGTAGACTTTACAGATAGCTTTTATAGGTATACCTGTATTAACGTACTATAAAAGTATTATCTTTAAATATCTCCACAGCTAACGACACAAATTACTATTTTTGTTACTCTTTCGTGATAATATAAAAATGTGTACTAGCATTATTCCATAAGTAAATAGCTTTAGGAAAGATTTACTCTTTTCATCAACCTAGTAACCTTTTCTCTGCCTTTATAGTTTTGTAAACGGTATAACTGTAAAATATAACTTGCAACTTTGGATTCGAGTCACGCATACCTAGGAAAATACAAACAGTCATAAATTTTATTCCTGTATAAAAACAAACTTAAATTTGTAGAAATCTGCTACAGTAATTTATTAGAAATACTGGGTGACAATTTAAAAACGAAAAGTATTTAATATTGCCTCTACCGATGATAGTATGAAAATTTGGCGAAACACGTCAATTTACATATCAAGGGAGACAATTTTTGAGGCATTTGTTGTCGTGTTACTTTCAACCCCTTGACCCCCAGGGCACCTATCCCTAAAATTTTAAATAGCAACCCCTATTTCTTTTACCATTTTTGTGTTTCTTATAGAATTCTACATAATTCAGAATTCTGGATACTTTTTGGAATCAAAAATGCATGATAGATAGAAAAAATTATTAATTATAACTGAATTAAAGAATTGATTAAGCTTCTGTTATTAGAATCGTTTTAAACAAGTTTATTTTACTATTTTGCTTTCTGAAAAATTATTTTTATATATTTATTTACATTTTCAAGTTTTTGTTTTGTAAGTTATTAAGTTTCAGTTACTTAGGTAGTTATTTTTTTTTTATTAATATTTTTAAATATATGTACTTTCATTGTTTTTGCTACGTTTTAAAACTCCTCAAAGACAATTTTACTTGCCTACCATCAAGACTTAAAAAATTACTTAATAAATAAATATGAAGATTTTTATAATTTTACTACAATTTGGACAATATTTATGCTCTTTTAGATGTTTAAAATTAAAGTCAAAAAATAACAGAAGCCTGTTATTTTAAGCTGTTATAAATAAATAACAGTAACAGAATTGTTATTTAAAAATAACGGTTTTGCCCACCACTATTTAATATAAATATTTCACACAGTCTGTACAATTTCAGTCAGCAAAATAACGTTAACAATTAGCTTAGCGGCAATACATCGTAAAAGTTAAATTAGAGAAATGCTCAAGAATCGGGAAATTAAAAAATTTATACTCATTCTCGAGAGTATATCCGCTGGCGCAAAAAGATTTAAAACCACTGCAGCGTCTAAAAGCTCCGTAATCAATATTTAATTAGGAATTTCGTCTCTGGAATTACAATTCGCAATGCCTTTATTTTCCTAGGCTAAACCGCTTTGAACTTAAAAATTCCTATTAGGATATTGGTATTTTCAGATTAGATAATTTTGTTAATGTTAGATAGTTTGCTTCATAATAACTGCATTACATGGGTTACATAGTTTAGCAAAATTCCTGTAAGCGGTTCTTCATTACTTTGTCATCGCAATTCCACATGCTAGATTTAAGCTTGGCTCTGGCAATATCTACAGGCTCTGGCACAGTATATATGAAAAGCTTTAACAAGCTTGCTTCATCTAGTTAACCGTAGATGGAACTAAAAGCAAAGTAGGGTTCTATATTAAATAAAATAGTATACAGAGAAACTAAAAACGCTTTAACCCCCAAGTATGCTAATTTCTTCACCAGTCCGAAGGAGAGAACCACCCGACTACCATGTTTCAGGATTATTCCTATCACCAGGCCAACTTGTAGCAATGTAGTTGATCTAGCAAATCTAGAAATTTGGCATTTTATTTACGAATTTAAAACATACCTTCCATTTTGTTTTGTAAAGGGTGGATCAAATTGGATCTTTTTAAAGGAAAACTATATACTAATATCGGTGTCTGGAGCTTAATTTTTATCAAAAATATGATGATGAATACCGTACATCATTATCAACAGATAAATTAATTTTTCATTTGGGATACCAATTAACTGAGAAGAACTTAAAATTACCTTTCCAAAAATATAGCACACTTGATAATTTGTTATAGTCCTCTTCGAAATACACAATTTTCAAGTTCGCCACTTTTAACTAGTAGGCTTTGGACCCCTTATTGATGATCTGCATCCAATGGAACTAGGAAATATATTTTTCGAGCAAGACGACGCACCGCCTCAGAACGTTGAAGTTATGAGCAAATTTTTTCAGCCAATTTCGAGAATAATTGAATAGCTAACCATGATCCCAGTAGTTGGCCGTCGAGGCCGCCGGACTTTGTGCCTATGGATTTTTATCTTTGCGGAAAAATAAAGGTTCTTATTTTTAAATTGCCCGTATAACCTAGACAAGAATTAGAAGTACATAGCGGTTATGCGAGGGTATCTTTCACCCCACTGAGTTAATGAGTTCCTTGAAAAATGTTCAAAAACGGTTCCGTCTGTCCATAACAGAAGACGGTCCACATGTCGAACACGTGAAGCAAAATCTCATGACATGGTTTGTTATTAATTGTTATTGCTATTAGATTTTAGTTTAAATGTGTTGATGTTAAATATAGTTTAAATTGTTATAAAATTCTGCATCTCTCATTGTAAATATTTTAATTTTAATTGCTACTCACAGCTAGAATTTTTTTGCGTTACAGCCGGCGCCGTTCAAAGCCTATACTTATTCAAAGTGGGCGAATTATGAACTCTATATCTCGAAGAGGAATCGAGTAAAATATCAAGTGTGCTATATTTTTAGAAAGGAAATTTTAAATTCTTTTCAATAAATTAAAAATAAAGAAAAGATATTATCGTGGGTACTGTAATAAAAAAGAAGAAAGAATTTATTGGGCAAGCCTACAGTAAGATTAGTCATGAGACATACACACAACCAAACTTATATGAAATCATCTATTATTTTTCATAATTTTTGAGATGTATGAAAAGTTTGTGTTTATGAATAAAACTCAGTTCTTACCAATGACTTTTAATGAAAAATAATCCATATGGCAATAACAAAATATTAATCAGTTCCCAAAATAAACAAAATGGTATTTTTTGGTTTCTGAAACGAACTTAAGATTTAAATTTTTAATGGCCAAAAAGCACAAACAAAAAGAAAATTGATATTTTAATATTCCTTGTTGCCACCTATAGCCCATATGCAAGCTTCTTATTAAATTATCCACGTTGTCTTGATGTATGTTTTCCCATTCTGCTAATGCTGCATCAATAAGCTGTGCGAGATTTCTTGGATTGTTTCGACGAGCTCTAACCCTTCTTATGAGCTAGTCCCACAATTGTTCGATAGGGTTTAGATCTGGCAAATAGGTAGGCCAGTCCAAAACTATGACACCTTCCGTTTCAAGACATTCTCTAGTCACTCTGCTGGTATGGGGAGGTGCATTATCGTGCATGAAGTTAAAATTATCCCCAATTGCAGCTCTCCCAAGACTAACGATTGGTTCTAGCACCAAATCAACATATTCCCGACCCGTTAAAATTTGTTGAAGTGGTAACAATAGAGTTTTTGCTCCCAGAACATTACAGTTCCTCCTTTATATCTTGGTACAGATTTGGCAGCCTGAAGTCTCTCACTTGTCTTCCTGGAGCTCTGAGAACCCGAATTCGATGGTTCTATGATCTGAGGCCAATTCTGGTCTCATCCAAAAAAAGAACATTTTGCCAATTCTCAGTTGTCCAGTTTTGATGTTGAAGACATCAATTTAACTGGTCAATTTTATTTTGCCGAGGTAACTGTGAGATCCCTAACTCTTTCCTACTGTAAAACCCTCGTGCACGAAGCCTTTTTCTTATGGTTTCAACTGAAATGTTCACACTTGTAGCTGCCAGTAGTTGTCTTTGTAGCTCTGGATGAGAAACATTGTGATATATTCTAGCAATTTAGCACACAAGGCGGTCTTGTTGTTCAGTTATGACTCTTTGACGACTTTGTATGGGCCTATCCTTGTGTGTTCCTAATTCCAAGTATCTTGCATATGTTTTCGATACAACACCCTGGATAACGCCTACTATCTCTGCTGCGTCTCTCTGGAACAGTCCTTGTTCGGTGAGAGCAATCATTCTTCCCCTCTGTAACATCTGTTAATCCAAGATAAGGCATTTTTTAATTTTTTTGGATTGAATGAAAATTACCGGAGAATCGTGATTTTACTACTAAACACAAAATTCAAAAGAAAAGAGATTGCAGCAGTCGTTTATTCTTTATTATCATGTTTATTTACAACAAAAAGCCTTATCTTAAAGTTGTATACCATTTTCTATCCTTGCAAGAAATTTAGTCAGAAATAAAGAGTGATTACATATAAGTTTGGTTGTGTGTATATCAAGTATGATATATTTTTGGAAAGGTAATTTTAAATGGTTTCCAATGAATTAAATATACACAGGGTATCCCATATAAAAAATCTACCCTACCATAGTATAAAAAATCAAATTTTCTGTTGAGAATTTTTAAATTATTAATTTTAAAAAAATTATACTTCAACCATTAAATTCTACGTAAAAAGGTGCTTTGGAAATATTTTCATAAAAATAGAAAATTTTCCATTGCAAAAAAGTTACAGCGATTTGTTAAAAATGCACATTTTTGAAAAACACCCCGTAATGTCGATGTGCGGTTTGTAACATCATATTTTTGATAAAAACTGAGCTCCAGACATCGATATTAGTTTTCGTCTGTCCCCTATAGAAAAGGGTGTTTTCCTTTAAAAGCGTCCAATTTGGCCCACCCTGTACATATTTTCATTTTAAAGATTTTCCAAAAACCAGTACTGTTTATATGTGTTTTAATCTTAATGAAAGTTTATGACTGATGATATATTGTTACCTCTTGAAATTATTCAATACTTACTAACGTAACTTCGTACTGATATCACAGCTAAATTATTTTTCCATATGTAAACATACCTGTAAACAAAAAAAATATACAATGTGTGAATATACGTACTCAAAATGGTATATTATTGGAAAACGGGTCTGATTTGTTCAGGATTAACTAATTATTCATTGGCATTCGCGTTAACGTAGGTAATGTAATTAATATTCTGAGCAACAAGTACGTTCATAATTTAGAATCGCAAACCAATTATCCTGGTAATATCTGCAGTTTGCAGTCGATTCTCAAAGGCATAACAAGGATTTACATTAACAAGTGTGAATTCGCTAGATTGATTTTCAAATATTAATAAGTAATATTAAAACTATAATTAATGATTTCATCTAATACACAAAAATTAAAGTACCTACACTATAAAAATATAGAGATATAAAGATAATAAAACAAGTTGAGGAAAAGATGTTTTAATTGAAAATTGTTTCTAAATTACCTTTAATTTCTAGTGAATAAGATAAATGTAATGTCCACCATCTCCCCGTTTTCTCTTTTGAAATTATAATGTTGGAACCTATCCCTTCCTCCCATCCTTCACCCGAAAAAACCTAAGTGGGCACGTACTCAGCGAGAAGCAGACAGACAAGATCGACCGAGTATGTAGTGTGTACCCCACGAGCACGCGCTATTCTCCAGTGTTTTATTACCAAAACCACCAAGTACGCATCCAGAACGGGAATAAAGGTGAGTGCCCACTATCCCTATATTTCTCGCCCGTAATGTATAAGATGTGTCTATTATTGAGTCATTTATTTAATTTTTCTAAAAATATATACTTAAACAATTTGTAATACTTTTGACTATATGTAATTTTATTTGTCTTTGTATTACTTCACTTTTTTTACTGTTTTTATAAAGGTTTTTACTTCTTTTCTTTCTTTTCTTTGATATTTTTAGCTTGGGCCTGAAAATGAGACTTCACCGTCTCGAAACATGTCGCTATTTGTAAAAAAATTAAATACACATTCTTTTAATATAAGATTGTGAGAATACTCTGTCTATTATTCCCTCACTGGAGGATGTTCATTAAAATAAATATATTGTCACAAAACCAAAAATTGTTTATTAGCCTATACTTGTAGTGTTTGGTTTGGTTATAAAGTTTTTAGTGTTGTTTTGTAAATAAACTTCGTAAAAAATAAATAAGACTTTGAATTATCCACACGAAACCGAGTGATAACGTAACAATATAATGTCATCTCAAATATCGAACTATCCTGTTTTGCCTAAATAAGTATATGTTCGGTCCTTTACCTGTGAACTGATGAGTTGATGGAGGCTCTGTACTACTGCTGTACAGGGTGGGTCAAATTCGACGCTTTTAAATGGAAACACCCTTTTCTATAGGAGATAGACAAAAACTAATATCGGTGTCTGGAGCTCAATTTTTGTCAAAAACATGATGGTGAAAACAGCATATCGATATCTGTTACCGTTTCGGAGTTACGGGGTGTTTTTCAAAAATATGCATTTTTAACAAATCGCTGTATCGGAAAATTTTGTATTTTTATGAAAACATTTCCAAAACACTTTTTTACGTAGAATTAAATGGTTTAAGTATCATTTTTTTAAAATTAATAATTTAAGAATTATCAACAGAAAATTTGATTTTTTATATGGGACACCCTGTATATTTTTAGTCTATTTCGAAAAGAATTTAAAATTACCTTTCCAAAAATATAACACACTTGATATTTTGCTCGATTCCTCTTCGAGATATAGAGTATATAAAAATTCGCCCGCTTTAAATAAGTAGGCTTTGAACGGCACCGGCTCTAATGCAAAAAAATTCTAGCTGTGAGCATCAATTAAAACAAAAATAATATTTGCTATGAGAGATGCAGAGTTTTATAACAATTTAAAATACATTTAACCAACATCAACACATTTAAACTATATCTAATAACAATAAAAATAAATTAGCAAACCAAGACGAGATTTTGCTACATGTGTTCGATATCGACCGTCTTCTGTTATGGACAGACGGGCAGTTTTTAAACATTTCTCGCGGAATTCATTAACTTAGTAGGAGTGAAAGTTGTTCTTCCGCAAATATATCCATAGGATTAGATCCATGGGCACTAAGTCAGGCGGCCTCGACGGCCAACGGCTGGATTCTTGGTTAACTATTCAATTATTCTTGAAATTGTCTGCAAAAATTTGCTGATAACTTCAGCGTTCTTAGGCGGTGCGTCGTCTTGCTGGAAAAATATGTTTTCCAGTTCCATTAAAGGCATATCATCAATAAGGGGTCCAAAGCTTACTAGTTAAAAGTGGCGAACTTTTAAAAATTCTGTATTTCGAAGGGGATTATAACAAAATATCAAGTGTGCTATATTTTTGGAAAGGTAATTTCTTTTTCTTTTCAGTTAATTAAAAATATAGAGGGTGTCCCAAATAAAAAATCAATTTTTCTGTTGATAACTCTTAAATTATTAATTTTAAAAAAATTATACTTAAACCATTAAATTCTACGTAAAAAGGTGCTTTGGAAATGTTTTCATAGAAATACAGAATTTTCCATAGCAAAAAAGTTACAGCGATTTGTTAAAAACGCACATTTATGAAAAACACCCCGTAATTCCGAAACGGTAACAGATATTGATGTGCAGTTTTCACCATAAATCTCCTATAGAAAAGGGTGTTTCCATTTAAAAGCGTCGAATTGGACCCACTCTCTCTCTCTCTCTCTCTCTCTCTCTCTCTCTCTCTCTAGTACTAAATTAACTTGTAAACTAGCCACTGGTTACACCCTAATTTGAAAAACGGGTGATTTTTTTCAAAATAGAAGCGCATTTAGTTTGTAAAGATATTGCTGGTTAGTTTTGTAATCGCAAAACAATTTCTCTCTTCAATCTTAATTTAAAATTGACAAACAATATATTTATTATATTACATTTGTAATGTATGTATATTTATTATATTGCATTTCTTTAAGAGTTTTATGTTGTATTTTTAATTTAATAACTAATATTTTAATATTTTAGTAATTAATTGAATTATTTGTTTTATAGCTTATTTTGCTTATTATATATTTGCGAAAACTAGTCCATTATGAAGATTATTCTAAGCCTTATTATCATCACATCTTACAACGCCATAAGTGTAATAACAAGTAAGAGGGTGCTATTAATGCACAAACTAATAAACACAGAATCTAATAAAAACTAACGTAGAAATAACTTTGAAAGTGGTGTATTGTGCTTATCAATCAAACTTACTTCTCTGACTGCAGTCAAGGGTAATAAAGGACCTTTATTGTCACGTTCTCGTTCAAAATAGTTTATCAAGGGTTTTACTTTTACAAGCTCTTTGCTTCGACTGCTTAATATATATATATATATATATATATATATATATATATATATATATATATATATATATATATATATATATATATATATATATATATATAGCCAAAGTTATAAATCTACACGAAAATTCCAGATGATAACGAGACTAACCTCTTGCTCGATGGTTTTCGGACTACTGGCGTACCTAACATGCGACCCATGCTTTTAGGCGACCTTCAGTGCAATTTCGGATATTTTCGTTTAGACGTTCGGTTTTTTAATGGCGTACCCCGTTCTACCCCGCTACCCCGTTCCGCCCCACCTTCCCCTACAATTAAAAAAAAAAGACTATGAAAATAGGTAAAAAACGAGAATTACTCACAAAGATTCAACAACAACACAACATTATACAAAATAATGACTGACAATTAGGATAATAATTGTTAAATACCAAACGACAACCTTGCTAAAACCGGCCCAATGTGACTAACTGACTAACATAGCGATAATAAAATTCGGTTTAAACTATTTTTTGCAGCTTTAATCTACATAAAATATCCTTCGCTGTATAAAGTAAAATGAAGAGCTGTTCGGTATCTTAAATTATGGAACAAATTTAAACATTTTAGTCAAAATTTCATTTAGTCAGGTTTATAGACTTTAGTGTCAATGTTGATATGATTGATGACGTGCATCGGAAAATGTTTTGCGATTACAATATCCATGTTAGCAGTAACATATTATAATTATACACCAAAATAAATCAATCAAAAACTGTTTATTAGAAAGAGAAAGCTAGTAAAATAAAAAATAAATATATCAAATAGAAACGCATATCAGTCGTCTCTATTCGAACAGATTCTGGTTTCGAATGTTCCAGCTGGAGAAGACGCTTCGAATTTAATACGGTTTGCCGACAACGCACGTGACCGGCTTCATAATAGAGAGGCGCCGCGCCGTTGCAAAAATTCTCTATAATCTCGGAAGCCCGAATAAATTTGATAAACTGACTAAGGACTTGTTCGTGCCAAGGCTTGCAAATAGGTCAGATGAAGTTTAATTAGACGGAAACGAACAGTATTGGTACTCGATTTGTCGACTAATATGAATGATTAAAATTTTATGTACTTATTATTCAGCTTTTATTGGATGTGAACGCACATGATAATCAATATTTAAAAAAAATATGGATTTTTGTAATGTCTAGTGCTTAATTTATTATGCTCTTTGAAGCATGTTTTACACAGTATGTTTCTGAATGCATTGATAGTAATGGGCAGGTAGATGTATATACAGACCTTATTAAAGCATTTGACAAATTAAATCACTCTATTACTATACAAACTTAACTCAGGGATCAAACCTAGGCCCACTTTTATTTCTATTATTCAGTAACAATCTAGATAATATCCTGAACTGTTGTCTTAACTAGTGCCTAGAATCTCGAAACAAAGCAGAATCGGACGTATGTTGATATTAAAAATAAATCTTATTTTTACGTGAGGAATCTCCTCACGAGATTGCACATGTTTTTTGAAACACCCTGTATAAAAGTAAGGAAAGAAACAGCATGTCTTCCTTGACTAGCAGAATCAAATTCATCCTAGCCAAACTGTTTTAGTTCAGAGATACCTACAGCTGCAACTTTAGAAGGGAAGAATGTAGTGTATATGGCTACATTTTCTGGCAACTTTCTTTCTGAACTTCTTCAGAAATTTTCGTCATTAAGTAAAATTGAACGCATAATTTCCTATCGCCTTCGTTTTTGTGAACAACTTGCGTAATCGTAAGCGCAAACAAGTAGGGTGTTTGAGTTACGTAGAACTTTATAACGCGTTGATAGTGAATGTGCGATTTGTACAAAATTGGGTCTTTTCTGCTGATATTCTAAAACTAAAAGAGAAGATGCCACGTTCTAAACCGCTTAGGAAGTTATGTCCGTTTCTAGACGAGGATGGAGTCCTCAGGGTGGGCGGTCATTTAAAATATGCTAATTTGGAATTTGACATTAAACATCCTATGTTGCTTCCTAGGGACCATCGACTAACTAATTTAGTTATTCAAGAATTTTATAACAAGAACTTACATCCTGGACCTAGAACTCTTGAACATTTAATTTTACAACAATTTTGGATATTATCAGCTCGACGAGCTATTCATCATGTCCTTTCAAGGTGTTGTCGATGCTTCCGAATTATTCCTTCCAATTTGACATCATTTATGAATGATTTGCCTTCGGCCCGTGTTGCCCAAATAAAAGCTTTTACTCATTGTGGAGTAGATTTTGCTGGACCCTTATCGATAATCTTAAGGTACGGTTTCGCTGGAGCCGTCAACGGCGACCATCGACGGTTGTCGTCGACAGCAACCGTTGAACGCCATCTTATCATGTATTCCTTGGCTAGGCCACAGTAGCCGCCAACAGTCGCCCTTTAGCATCCGGCTGTTTGCATCATGAAGAGAAAACTATTAGCCTTTTTGCTTTTAGAAGAGGAAGAAGACGAAGAAATTATAAAATATTTGAAAATGAGAAAAAGATCGACAACTCATAATATTTTCTTAGAAGACGTAACGAAGGAAGTTTCAGTTTCCTAATTAGTGAACATTTGAAAGGCGATGAGAAGAAGTTCAGAGAATTTTTTCGAATAAACAAGGATCAATTTTACTTTGTGCTCAGTATGGTGGAAAATGATTTAAAGGAGGCGTCAACTAATGCAGTTAAATACCCCATAACTCCAGACGGCGCGTTCAGACTGGTTGGTATATCAAGCAGTGGAAAAGAACGGCGGACGCGATGATACGCGCTAAAGAAACCATGCCTATTGAAACCAATGAATTGCAGTAGACGCCGTCAACGGCGACCGTGTACGGCGACCGTGTACGGCTCCAGCGAAACCGTACCTTTAGGAAGACACCGTGGTGTTCATAGTCAGAAAGCTTACGTATGTACGTTTGTTTGTATGAGTACGCTGTCCATCTTGAGGCAGTTTCGGATCTTTCATCTGAAGCTTTTCTGGTATCTTTTCACAAATTTGTAGCTAGGCAGTACTGTAGCTACAGTGACCGTGGTACAAATTTTATCGGAGCTATCTTCTACTATCCTACTGTAAACAGTCTTCTGAGTCATTGTCTATTAAATGGCATTTTAACCCTCCTAATTTTGGTGGTTTGGTTTGGTTTTGGTGGGAGAGTGCTGTTAAATCTGTAAAGACTCGCTTGTAATCTGTATGAACTACGTTCTAGCGTCTGTCGGTAACTTAATATTCGGAAATTACAGAGCCTATCAGAGCGTATCGATACATGCTGTTTCATTCCTTACTTTTCTATACCGTATGATCGAATAAAAACGGCGTCAGCGATGGCTATGAAATGAAGATCGATGTCATTTTATATGTGAAATTATATGGGAAATGTCATCGATCGTCATTTCCAAGCCAACTGGACGCCGTTTTTTTTCGATCATACGGTATTTATGTATGTCTTTTTTACTTGACTTATAAATATAAAATGGTTTACCGTTGGGAATAAATAAATAAATTATTGTTTTATTGTGGATAAACATCTTTTTTCAACTGAGCTAACAACACATCCTGTCTTATCGAGGTGAGAGATTGATAGAATATTTTTGGTTTCAGGTGCATGGGGGGCGATGGGCTGGGGCGGCACGGCTGAGGGCGGCTTGCGGAGGCGGATGCCGCTGCGGCGCGCCGGCGGTGGGGCGGCCGCAACGGGGGCCCACGGGCCGGGCCACGGCAGGGCCATGCGCTACTACCGCCTCTGGATCTACACCTGCAACACGGCGCTGCTGGCGGGCGCCTTGGCCTTCACCGGCGCCGCTGCCAAAACCCTCTTATTTGATTTTAGAAGGTAAGTGTCGTTATGTTATCGTAAAAGTTATGTTAAGATTCGTTTTCAAGTTATAAGTTAATTTTTATTGTTAGATCGGGACCACACCAAAATTTGTCCAAAAATAGCAAAGGAAAATACAGATAAACTTCAGTAATCCATTTTCCGTGAGTGAACGATTAACATTAATTTTACCTCTACACTATGCGGAGAACTCTTCGAAGGCTTCGAAGGTCAAGGTCGCGTTTCGTCGCCCAACTTTGTCGCATTTCTGTTTATTTCAAGTTGCCTTGACCCACTTCGGTTTACCTCGACCTACTCTCGATTCTTAAAAGCGCCTGAAAACTATTCGTGAGGAGGGCGTAGGAGAGATTTTTTGGCGTTTCCTGTTGCCTCGTTCAATTTTGTTTCGTTTTGGGCTATTTCCAAAACGCGGCGGTATCGGTACCCGAGGCAAAGGACTTTTTTTTCATAAATTTCAGTGAAATAAGTAAACCTAAACGTTTCTAAAATAGCTGTTGTTACGATGACATTTCGTTAATTACACCTCGTTTTATGTTGATATATATTCCTCAATATTGTATTTAAACACGCGTTTATAATATGTAGAGTAGATATTTAAGCACAAAACTTTTCACTCAATCTGCAGGAATATAATTACAATATGTTTATTATTTTTAATTTTATTATAATGGATTAGTATATAAAATTGCGTATGTTATGTTTGTTTAGGCAGTCTTAATTTATTAATATAACAGTAGTATTGCTTAATGAGTAATACTGGCAACATCATCAATATATCGAGCTGACTGGGAAAATTATTGATTGGCCCGATGTCAATAAAAGATACTTTTATATATAATAATAACATGGTTTGATCTAAATCCATTCAAAAATAAGAAATTGAACGATTTTTTAAATAGTTTAACACCGTCGTTTACAACCTGCAGTTTTACGATTTTAAGTTTTGGAAATATATTTTTTACTATATTGTAATTAATAATGGTAGACAATGATTATAACTAAATATGCTTGTGTAGCCTTTGGAGGAATAGGCAATTTAATCTACATTTATATAGTATGTAGTATTGTTGTAACGAACCCACAAAAAATGTTAAAATGTAAAATTTGGAAGAAACAAAATAAGCAGTAATTTAATATTGTCTTTTAATGCCCTGAACATCAAGTAAATTCGAAATAAACAAAAAAATAAAAAGACTGCGGATCATATTTATCCTATTCATGATTTTTTTGTGTTTAGCGTGGCATTTTCCTTACTTTTGGGGAATTTTATTTTGCGAGTTAAATTACTACATTGGTAGCATTACTCCAATCCAATGCCGTTTTCTAAAAACTTCGAAGGCAAGTTCAGCAAGGAATAACCGGTATCACAAATTAAAGTATTAAAAACTATAAAATTACATTCATAAGGTGGTTTTCTTATTATTTTAGTCCTCACGTATTCGTTACACGTTGGAGGAAATGGACGGGAAAATAGCAAAGCTAAAGTTCAGTTTGACCCTACCTCCCTTTTAATGTTTAAGTTTTCTAATGTTAGAAAGTTTTGCACGTTACCGTAACTTAAATTAAAAGTTTTGTCTTGTTATCAACTTGTACTTTAAGGACATTGTATAGTTCAATTCAGTTTAATTCTTTAGTTGGGCATGGGTGGGGGGTCTTCTATTTATACATTCTCTAAAGACATGGAGAAATGAGCTTCCAATAAAATAAATATTAAAGGCAATATGACAATTGGTTGCTCTAAACTTTGGTGCCTATAGGAGTCGGGTTTGCTTCTGTAAGAGAAACTTTTTTTATTTTTTGAAATAAAGTATGTGGTTTTGGTCTAATATTTTAAAATAAACAAAACCAATTTGCTGCAAAGTTTTAAAAAGTTTTAAAAAGTTCAAAGCGAAGGGGACCAAGAAAAAGGTCAATAGAAATAATAATAATAATATAAGAAAATAATAATAATAATAAATCATTTATTTGCTCAATTACTTAAAATGTTTAGTCTCGTCGAAAAAAACCATTTCTGCCTCACTAAACACTGCGCTTCTACCCCTTCCCGATGGGACTGTGATTCCAGATCTCGGTCGTTGTGCAAAGAGAGACTCTATAAATTTCCTTAGACAAACCTTACGTAGTACTGTTCTTCAATTTTCGAAAAATTGAGAAATCCGTCTACGACCTATATGTGGATTTGTCTCGTCTTCGTGACGATGGAATATTGAAATAAATACAAATATAATAAATACAAATATAATAAATACAAATATAATAAATATAAATACAATATAATAAATATTAATACAATATAAAATAATAATATAATACAAATATAATAAATAATATGTTATTCTTATTATAATAATATATCTATAATCTCCACCGAATCTCCCCTATTTCCTTATTTAGAAAAATTGTGGCCTGAAAAGAACCGGTTTTACTTCTTGAGCTAGTATCTCCGCCGAGACCGTTTATTGTCCCGTCCTCGTCTGAGCCTTTTTGTTTTTGGTGGTACTTCTGCTTCATCTATTAATTGCCTATCTGCGCACCGGAGGAAGAGATGGTCCTGGAGGCGGAGGAGGCGGCGGCAATGCGGCAGGTTCCTCGTACTGGACGACCTTCTCCACAAGCTTCATAACTCGATTTGAGTTGTTACAAAAGTATAAACCAAAGAAGTTCAAATGGTTACGTACCAAGCTTATGTAGAAGATACTTATTTGGCGATGCTCGCTTCTATTAAGCCGGCATCCCACGACGCGAGACTTGTTTGGCGCGCGATTCGGCGAGCTACACGTCGTGGAAATGAGAGCGCTCGTCGATGCGACGAGCGGCTCGGCTCGGCGCGGTCTTCCGGCCAGTTGTCGGTAAATGTGGCACAAGTCAAAGAATGAACGAGCATCGCAGGCTTGACTTGTCTGAACTTGTTGAATCATTTCCTACCATTCCCACGTAGGCTTGTTATTAAACAAAAATGTTTTTAAAAAAAAGTTTTTAAAAATAAAATGTTTAAAAACATTTCATTTTTTTTTTCATAAGCTTGGCTATGGCTAGATAAACTGCGATTTGTACGAGCTCACAGTTTAGTTGGCATTTTAACGGTTGTTTTGATGTCTGAAGTTGAATAGAAATTGAATAGAAATAGAAGGTAAAGTTGTCAGGCTTAAGGGAGAAAAAAGTTGAATACCTGGTTTGATTGCATTAGTTGAATATTTGCTTCGTTAATATATTCGAGATTCCGAGGTTGCCAGATCTTCATTTGGATTTAACATGAGTAAAGGAACTAGAACTGCGCCAGTGTCCAATCCCCACGATGATAACCAACTAGAGACGATAATAACTAAGCTCGTCCCAAAATTGAATCAAAGAATTGAGAATCAGTTGGAAAACTTAGGTAACAGATTTGAAAAAATAGAAAACAGTGTTGGGAGTATTATGGAAAAACTTAATACAATAGAAAGTATGACCCAGTCCAATAGACAGTCTATAATAAAGATGGAAGGAAGAATGGATAATCTCGAATATAAAATCAGACAAAATTCTTTAAGAGTTTAAAGAAGGCATCCATTTTTCTCAATTAAAAAAGTAGAAAAAAGACTCAAAGTCTCGGTCTCAACGTTTATACAATGTTAAACTGTTACACGGGTTTCGCTCATATACGAGCATCATCAGACCTAACAAGAAAGAACCTAAATAAATAACAAATAATAAAAAAGGTCGTCATAACTTACAAATACAATTAAAATTAATCCAAATACACGTTCACATTTAACAATTAAAACAACACTGAGACGAGGCTGAAATGACCGGCAAATATTTGTCAATAAAAAACAAACAGGAACAAAAAATCAAACAAAGTCAAGAATAAAAAATAGAATAACCCAGCGGGATTTGAACTCTAGCCTCCCGGGTGGGAACCAGAGAGCAAAGCCACCAAGCTACCATACTACTAAAGTAAAGAATCAGAACTCAACAATAATACACGGCCGAATTAATCTTTCAGATTATTGAAAATTAATGTTGGTTCGAAATTAAAAATGTCATTCACGCACACAAGAACCGGACTTTTTTTTAGCTCTAGTTATTTCCATTTTCTCCAATAAATCAAGTTTTTTACTTTTTTGGCATTCGTGCAGAACACTAACGTTTTCTGAGATGGAAAAATCGTGACCTGTGGCTAATAAGTGGTTCGCAAAAGCCGATTTAGTCTCAGTTTTATCCGAATTTCTGTATTTATTGACAAGGCTCAGATGTTCCTGTACTCGGGTGGAAATCTTTCTACCTGATTGCCCCACATAGACCGCTTGACAGTCGCCACAATTCAAAGAATAAACTCCCGATTTAGAGAGAGCCTCCGTTTTGTCTTTATTTCTAACCAAATTTGCTTTTAATGTATTAATAGTTTTAAAGGAAATAGATAAATTAAGATTTTTAAAATATTTTGCCAATTGGAGTGAAATATTACCAAAAAATGTTAAAACTTTATACGGGCCTCTCTGTAAATTTTTCGAATGTATGACATTATAAGACATCTTGTACCTATTTACAAACTTATAGTAAATCTTGTTAATAGTTCCTAGCGGAAACCCGTTGTTAAAAGCAATTTGTCTTATAATGTATGTCTATTTATTAAACGCTTCTCTGGATAGTAGCAAGTTACATAATCTATAGAACAAAGAATTAAACGCTGCGAATCTATGGGAATATGGGGAGTTAGAAATATGCTGAATAACGTTATCTGTGGAGGAGGGTTTTCTAAAAATTTCAAACTATATTTTATTATTATTTCTCATAAGTAATAAATCCAAGAACGGTAATTTGCCTTCATTTTCTTTTTCCAAAGTGAAAGAAATTCTATTATGTAAGGTATTGACATAAGAAAGGAAATCCACCAGCTGCCGTTCACTGCCACCCCACACGACGCAAACATCATCTACATATCTTCTATAAGCTATTAAATACTGTGAAAAACTACTCTCCATTATCTGTATTTCCAAGTTGTTCATGAAAACCTCACTCAAAAATGGGGACAAACAGGAGCCCATTGCTAAACCGGTTTTTTGGCTGAAAACTCGTTATTAAATTTAAAAAAGTTTTGACCTAAAACAATTGAAAGGAGTGAAATGAGGTTATCACAAACCAACCTTGGAATGGAAGTGAACAACAAATCTCTAATGAGGTCAATGCATTCCTCTGGCGGTATACTAGGAAATAAATTCTTAACATCCAGTGACACCAACATTGCTCCGTGTGGGATCTCAATATTTTTTAGGTAGTTGGCGAAATGTACCGAATTATTAGTGGAATAAGTATTATGAAATCCTGTTACGTCTCTGAGAACTTTGTTAAGCCAAGATGATATTCTGTAACATGGCGAATCCACAAAAGACACCACTGGCCTAATCGGATTTCCCTCCTTATGAATTTTGGGCAAACCATAAAGTAAGGGTGGTCATGGATTCATGGGGTATAGTCTTTCTTTACTAGTATTAAAATATTCTAAAGTTGTTAACGTCTGATCGAGAACCCTCTTTACTCTAGTGAAAAACGCATTAGTAGGATCTTTGTTTAATTTATCGAAATCGTCCGAGCCCAGGAAGCTCATCACCTTATCAACATAATCTGCTCTTTCTTTAAGAGTTGTTGGTTTGGAAGATGGTTCGGACGAAAACTTAGTGTCTAAAATGCTTACTCTACTCAATGATGCTGTAAGGATGAAATGATGTTTGCAAGAAATTAACAATGTTTATAGAATGGGTAAAATGGAAATTGGGAAATCAAGAGTAACAATAGTTTCATTCACATCCGTCTTAAAACGGAATGAAGTTTTTAATAACAGAAGAAATCTTAAGGGTACAGGCATTTACATTAACGAGGACCTGACAGCAAAGCAACATCAACTATTGCTGGCAGCAAGAAGGAAATATGGCATGAGAAATGCATGGTCGACATATGGAAGAATTTTGGTTAATGATGGCAACAGCGTACAAGCGTTTAAAGAGGCAGACCATGTTTAAAATCCATGTTGGCTTTTTTGCGAAATACATATCGTTTTTTTTTCTCTACCAGCACTGGTGTCTATTTTTATAATTTATTTTAATGTGAATATTTAATACCTTGGAATATGTTTACTCTTTTTTTTGCGTTTACAATGTATGATTACTATTATTATAATAATTATAACTAATCGAAATTAATATTTTTTTTACATATACATATATATTTGTCTGCGTATAGGTACCTGCAATGGACTATAGTACTATTGTGATTCTTTAACTATAAAATTTTCATTTTTTCTCGCTGTAGAGAATTTATTCGACAACAAATGTTAGATATTTCTTTTTTGTTTCTATGGTCTGATTGCTAAAACAATATAAAGATAGAATATTTTTACTTCGTTATAAGTTCATCAGATATGTACTAATATAGACTGATTTTTTCTCTCGTTTTATTACCTTGTTTTTGATTATACCGTTGTATGCTTGATTTATTTTTATTTTAATATCTGATGGGCTCGTATTTATTCGCTGAACGAGAATTATATATCATTATTGTAGATCTAATTCTCTTTTTTTGAATTTGTTCTAAATAATTCTATACTACCCGTGACACAATCTGGGTTTCGAGCGCGGCATGGCACCACAACAGCGCTCTTGCATGTTTGTGATGATATTTTTCGTTCATTAGACAGTGGAAATGTGACTGCACTTGTACTGTTGGACTACAGTAAAGCGTTTGATACCCTTGATCTTCAAAAAAAAAATTACTTCTCACCAAGCTAAAATATTTTGGTCTCCATGATTCCGCTTTTATACTTCTTAATAATTATTTAAGTAATAGGAAACAACGAGTACGGCTGGCATTTACGTTTTCTGAGTACTCAGATGTCAACCAGGGTGTCCCGCAGGGTAGTATACTAGGACCTTTATTATTTTCTTTGTACACCTGCGACTTTAGTGAATTTTTAACTGTTTGTAAATCTCATCAATACACTGACGACACCCAAATATACCACACTTTTCAATTATCTAATGTCAATAAAGTCTTAAGAAATATTAATTCAGATCTTGATACGATTGTAAAGGTGTCTAAATCTCACAAACTGGTACTCAATGGAAGCATATCCAAATTGTTGTTATTTGGCATGCCTGATCATCAATGTATGGAAGTTATTATTGATGGCACACTAGTTGTACCTTCAAGCTGTGAAAAAAACTTAGGCATATAGTTGGATAACCAACTTAAATTTGAAAATCATGTGTCCAGGGTTCTGCAAAAAGCGTGTTATAAATTAAAAGTACTTTACATGCATGCAAATATTCTATCTACTGATATTAAGTTAAAGTTAACTAATTCTTTGGTGTTATCTATGATCTCCTATTGTGATGTTTTATTCTGGCCAGCCATTACACAAAGAAATAGATATAGCCTACAAGAGCTTCAAAATGCCTGCTTAAAGTTTAGTTTTGGCAAAAGAAAATTTGACCATGTCACCCCATTGTTAGAGGCGTCCAACTGGTTAACATTGGATGAACGATTCAATGTTCACTTAGCTACTCTTGTTTATAAAGTTCGTCACAGCCAACTCCCTAAATATTTGTATGACAAATTAATTACTAATAATAGTACCCACAGTCGGGCAACACGTAACTCCCGAAATTTTGTTGTACCTAAACATAGAACTTCCAAGTTTCGAGGTTCATTTAGTTATTCTGCTGTAAAAGTATTTAATGGTTTACCAAATAGTGTATTATGCAGGCCCTTTGTTGGCTCATTCAGGAAGGTTGTCAAGCGTCATTATATGAACGAGAGAAGTATTTAATTTCGTCGAGAATATGATTTTAAAATAACTTAATAATTATTTATGTTTTTAGTTTGTTAATTTAATGCTCGCCTTTGCTATCATATTATTGTTTTCTATAATCTTTTAGTGTCATTAATTACTGCTCACGAAAAAACTTAGACTTAGAATTTAGTTGTTAAGCTTATATTTAATAGCGCGGTTAGATGGAGTAGCATTGTGCTAGATCTCGATTCTTGGGTACTAAATAAAGACATTTATTATTATTATTATTATTATTTCAAGTTTTACCCTTAAGGCGCCCACTCACATACAGTTCGCCGGCAGTCCAGAACTGTTGATTTGTCAACTAAGATGAGAACTGTCAGTTAAAATTTCTCCATACACATACAGGCCGTCAACAGGTTTGAATCTGCAAATCGCTTGAATCTCACAGCCGACTGAAGTGTATAGTGAAAAATCGACAGTGCTAAGTTTTGTACTGTCAAGATGAACGATTTAAGTTATAATACGACATTTTTAACCGACTTGATTGTAGACAATAACCGATTTGATTGTATAGACAATTGCTCTATCTGTGGAAAATTAAAACTAAAGCTTATTCAAACAGATAGGAAAAAACTAAATAAAACTATTGATACAAATGTTGATACAACTACTGATTCTGTAAAGAAAAGAATAATCAATTTGCGAAGTGCGTTTCGAAACGAACTTAAAAAGCGCAAAAACCAAAGTTATTATGGGCTTAACCACCTTTAAAAGTTTATTAAAGCATGTGTCATTCATTTTGAGGTAGTTTTAAGGTCATCTGTTGCACTAATTCTTAATTTTCGCACTTCGTATGAGATAATGTATCACGTTGTAACAACCAATCTTTCACCCAGAAAGGTTTTTTTTGTTTCTGTAATTGGCTCTTGCAATATCAAAAGCACGAGAAGTGTATTTTCTGTATTTAAAAACATTTTTCACTACAAGATCGTTCGATTAAAACTGACTATATGTGTGTCTGTGGTAAAAGCACTGCCTTTTCCAAAAACTGACAGTCCCAAATCTGAAGATCGCATCGTTCAACGTAACTTCATTGTGTGTGGCCTGACAAAGTTTAGATCTTCAGTTCAAATCGTACAGTCCTAGAACTGCCGGCGAACTGTGTTAAACGAATTTCAACTATTTATTTATAGAGCACTTCTTTTAGTCCCATGCTCTATACTGAACGTTGGCGACCCCTCTCAGGTACTTGTGATGCGTGTCATCAGTTAGGTTAGGTTTGTGATGTGAAATTAATCCGAACTGTAATATTTGAGAGGTCTTAGTAGGCAAATATTACTCAAGGTGGTTTGCTATTGCCTTCTGTGAGGTGGTTTCTATATTTAGATAAATATTTTTATTTAAATAAATAAAGCGACTGTACTGACTGAGGATCGAATCCAGTACTGCTCGCGAAGCAGTTCGACACACTACAGCTGGAGTCACGGCCAGCCACGGTAGAGCACTATACGACAATAAAGTCTTGGACATATGAGAAGTTCCAAGCAAAAAGAAGTTCGAATTAAAGGAAGAAACACCTATTATGCTCCAGCAAGGTGAACAGTGGATGCCATATAGAGATTATGCGACTTCGGTTAGTTATAAACCGAGTATTACAAGCTCAGCCTCTATCATTACATGAATTTGAGACTTGCAGAAAAATCGATCAGCAGAATATGTCAACGATAATACACTTACTAATCCTACTTCTTTTAATTTCGTTATAATTATAAATAATATTAAAGTTATATTCCTTCCTGTTCCCCAAAACGTTACGATAAGTAATGAGATGGCGGAAAATAATTTTATATCTGATTACAGTTGGAAACTTTTGATATCCCCTGGTTAAAAATACCATAGTTTTTAATTTACCAACGCAATGTGCAAAGGGAACAGAAGTTAATATATACGTATAAATAAGGTACAGATATTTCAAATAAAGCGTTTAAAGAAGTAGCAAGGAAAATGGCCGACAAGTATCCGTAATTTTTGGACACTGACGAAGACAAAAATGTTTTAGGTAACGGAATTTCTACATTGGTATATAAGCGAATTACTAAGATCGAAATTGGTCTCTGAATGCAGGTAGCAAGAGAGTGGGCAACTTTCTTAAATCAAAGACTCCCGTTAAAAGAATAAAATAACTAAATAATCGAAAAGCTGGGTGCTCTGAATTGAATTGGGATCCATTAGTAGAAAGTGACGTTAGCGATAAAGATAACCATTAATAGTATTGGTCCTGATTATTGCAAGTTTGCAGATTTGCTTATATGAGTTGGCTTTGTTTCTAGAATTGAAAGTATTTGCATTTTGAAATATAGACCTGGCTTTCTATGGTCAGAATTATAAACATGATATTTAAAGAAAATTTGAATCAATTACTCAAAGAGAAATGAATTTGGTAAAAATAAAAGCCAACCCAACGAATTGAAATATGAATAATAGACAAACAAATAAAGAACGATGAAAATGGATAATAAGATAAACACTTTAATTTTCAAAACATTCCTGACCAATTTAAACATTGCGCCAAGTTTTCTGTAGGAATAATTTACAAGTCTGTAACTGTAATTGAAGAGGATGGAGAAATATGTGTTGAGTTTATTTCGAAGATTTTTGTTAGCCAGTACTATAATTTAAAAGCTTTGTATTAGGATCCCCTATTTTGAATTAATTTATAATTTTTAAATTCCTAGCTTTTTTATCATATTGCGCGGGTGTTCCAAACTTTCACCAAAATAACAACATTTTTGTTCCCTCGTATAATTGACAGAACTTTCATTTTTAATTTAGAAAAAGACACTAAAAAGTCAAATAATTTAGCTACAAGCTACACAGAAGATCATCAAAATCGGTCCACTAGAACTCAATATACCGGGTGCGTCTCAAAAGTGGCTCACCCTTAAGAGATTTGGTATGTTGCAATATATGACATAAATTAGCATTAACTGACGGTATTAATTTGTTTTTGATCACTTCCTGTTTTACCGGAAATGCCTAAAACTTTTGATTTTTACATGGCACCCTTGATTTTTTTTACTTTATTCGATAGAAAATGACACTCTGAGTAGAATGACATACCATTTGTCAACTTTTGACATTATTTCATAAGGTTTATTTGAAATTGTAACATGCGGCTCATAACGACAATTTGACTCGAAATAACAAGTGTGTGGTACTAAATTATTCGAAAAAAATGCTTTTTCCAAATATGCTAATGAGCCACCCTCATTATATTTGAAAAAAATGAGATATGATTAAAAATACGATTTGGGCATCTTTTAACCGGCCAGGACAAGATACTAAAAACATTAGACGATCAAATCTATTTTTTCCAAGGCTCCTTGATTAAAAATTAGTGTTTTTAACATAGCATGGCACTCTAGATTGAAATATAAAATTCAATTTTATTTTAAACGAAAATGTCAAAAGTTGACATGTGATATGTCATTCTAATCAGAGTGTCATTTTCTATCGAATAAAGTAAAAAAATACCGAGTGAGTCCATTTAAAAATCAAAAGTTGTAGTCTTTTCTGGTGAAACAGAAAGTGGCCGAAAAGAATTGAATACGTCAATGAATCCTAATTTATGTCATATACTAACATACCAAATCTCGTTTGTTTATCTGAAAAAATAAAAAAAAATTATATGGATGAGCCTCTTTCGAGACGCATCCGGTATAAAACTTTAAAATACATCAAAATTTTAAGCTGCCACTTTTTCGTGCGGTGCGCGGGGTGTAGTACACAGGAATAGTGTAAGAATTTACAAAAGTGCCTTTCATAAGGCAACAAGTTAGTGATATCAACGTTATTATAAAATAAATAATAATGGAATTTACTGATGAACATGTTATCCTGACAATAACAAACAAGGTAAAGCAAAAATTTAATATTATCGAAATCGAGCAAAAATCACCGAAAAAAATCCAATCTAGCAAAGACGAGAATATATGTCGAAACGTCGCGTCGGCAACTTTTTAAAGAAAGTATTTTTTTTTATTTCTTAGTCCTAAACCTGCCAAACTTCGATTGATATTTAATATGCATAAACATTCACCACCCTTACTTTATTTATGTTACTTCACTACAAGGTATTAAAACTATTTTTCTATTTTTTCAGGAGCTTGGTGCCATCGTTGACTCTTTATCAGCCTTCATTTCTATACGCTTATCTAGCGCTAGCCACACAAGGGGGCGCTTTACAACTATTAGGGTGTCTTGCTGCCTTAAAACTATCGGAAAGACTACTCAATGCCTATTGGTTATTGCTACTAGTTTTGGTATTTGGAGATGTTGTTATAGGGGCATTTTGGGCATATAGATTTGAAAGGATTTGTCAGGTAATTATTAAAGTTGGATATATAAAATTATGTTATCGGTCTATATTATCTCTAATGAATATTAAGTAAAAAATAAAATAATATTAGTTAAGAATTGTAATAAATATATTAGAGTAATAAAATATACTTAATAGTAAAAAAAGCTGAATAAACAGAATAAACAAAAACAACACATACAGAAAGTTCAAGCTTTTGTGTTTTATGTCAATAAGTAATAATTGTTATCAGGTAGTAATTTTAACAAAACGTCAACGGTTTACAATAGACGTATCTGCTAAAGACTAAAATGTTCTCGAATAGTTGTATTTAGGTATTTTAAATAGTGTTTTCTTTTTTCTCTATTTTTTTTGCTTCCGATAAATGACAAAGAAGTTAAGCATTCTTTGTCATTTATTTGTTTGGATTCTATTATTTTCAAGGCAGTTACCGAAAGAATTTGAGTACTATGTAGAAAAAGCATACGCTAATGTTCAAAAAGCTATAAATTGTTTGTATCGGGATTCTGAAAACTTAAGTATTCTACAGTTGAGTTCTGATCAATTGTCATTAATTCAGAGCATAGGTATTTAATAAAAATAAAAGATGTTTTTTTTGTAATTCTTGTGTGGTCTCTTTTTTACTCATTTCTCCTATTTAAAAACTATTTCTATCAAAGCTATCTGTGGAAACCTAGGTATAGTAAGGACTTGGTACTGTTTTGTGTAATTTTTTTTTTCTTTATCTCAAAGCCAAACCGCTTTTCGCTTTGTTTCGTTAACTTCTTTTCTCATATTTTGTCGATCGCCACCATGAAAACAAAAGTTAGGTTAGTATGTTATGCAGGACCATTTAAATTGAAATATGTGCCGTTGCCGTTTTAACTTCACGGCTTGTCGTTAGACAATAATATAGATGGCTTTGATACGTAGCAAAAAATATAAAACTTTGATAGGAAAATTCGCAAGAAGCATTATTCTTATATATATAATATATAAAGCGGGGATCCTACAGCTTCTGCCGCATCCCGCATTTCGACCTCCATATTGCTCGATTTTGCCATTCTTCCTGGTTAATAGCTCTGTCTCTCATGTACTGGTCTACTCCATCTAACCACGTAGTTGTAGGTCTTCCTCTTTTGCTTCTGCTTTGGAGACGATACTCCATTGCCCTTTTTGGCCATCTTTCCCCTCCCATTCCTTTTTACGTGCCCATACCATAGTAGCTGTCTCGATTCGATGTTGTCGGTGCTGGTATATATTCACCTTGTTGGTATCGCCTGGTATTCGCCTGGTATATATTCGCATTATTCTTAAAAATTGAATTAAAGATGTTTTTGTTGTTATGGGAACTATGTTGTTTAGTATAGGCTTATTCCATGATATTTCATTTGAATGTTTTTTAAACTTTTTTGGATACTAGATACTCCGTTAAAATTTCGGTGTTGGGTTGAGCCTAGGCGCAAATTGAGTCGCGTATATCGCATGACATGACCTGGCGTCTTCGTATACAAATGTCGACATAAAAATGTCTGATTCGCTATCGAAACAATTATTCTTACTAAACTTTAGTTCTGAATCAGAATCAGATGATGCCGAAGGGAAAATTTTACTGTATTCGATAATAAAGAATAGTGCACGCGCACGCGATGCGCGAAAAACTGTGTCTGAGCTACAGCGGCGTGTGCTGGTTAGGTCATGCGGGTCGCGCCGCGCTGCGCTTTGTTGCCAATTTGCGCTGTTCTATATATTTTTGTAGTTTACAAAAATTCGCGTCGCGCCAGGTCATGTCACACGCAATATACGCGACTCAATTTGCGCTTAGCCTGACACTGGTTACCAAATATAAGCTACCCGGTGTATCGTTGTCATAGTAACAATCGGTGTTGATCTCGATACCGGTTTTGACTACGACAGCGGTTTTTATCCGAGATCTACCTAATCTAAAAGCGGTGTCAAGATCAGCACCGGTGTCAAAAACGGGTTATCATTCACATCTAAAACCGGTTTACAAGTCTCGACACCGAACGAACGAATTTTTATCTGGACGAAGGTCCTAATGAAACTACCATTATTATATGATAGTGGATAAATGTTTTTTATTTGTCTTTTATCTAGGAGCTTCGGCCAGCTCTTAGGATACGATTCCAACAGGAATACGGCGGCGGCAGTTCATTGACAAGCCTGTGGGACAGGTTGCAGTCCGAAGACCATTGCTGCGGTGTGACAGGGCCCGAAGAATTCGATAATACGACGGGAACAGTTAGGTGGGAAATGCCGACAAGTTGTTGCTTAGAACCGTCTGTATCCGGCAATGCATCAGTAAGATGTATAAAAGTAAGTATTGATGTTAGATATTAGCCCCCCATACACCAACGGAAAAGTTGACCGACTTAATATGGCATGAGCCAAATCTGCGCATAAAACTTTTTTATTTGTATGGCGGACCAAGCCTGTGACGAGCGGACGTGTATCTCTCTTTGTGACAAAAACTTTCCTTTTATTGAAAATGTAAGTCAAAATATTGCGAACGGCTACTCTTATATCGGAGGCGGTGGGAACAAGCTTTTGCTTCTGCACCTGGCTAAAAATATGATACCCACCTATACCTTACACTGCATACCAAAGGGCGCCACTTATTTCAAAAAGATGCTGATACTTACAAAGGATAGTACAAACTGAAATAAGAAAATTTGTACAAGTGTATTAATTGAATAGAAACTAAAATTAGTATAGCTATTAAATATTTTGAGAAACTGGATCAACCAATGAAACAATTCAAATACCCAAAAAAATAAGATTTATTACTTGTTAGAAATATTCGGTACCTATTCGGCACAGCTGTCATGTACATTAATATACAAGAAATATGTTTAAGAAACTCTATCTTAAAACTTGCTTAAAATCAAATTATGTCTTTTCAAATATTCAAACAATTATAATATAAAAAAATATTTTTAGAGACGGTCTTGGTTATATCTGAATAATAAATATTTAAGTTTTATTTGACTTATTTCGAAGATTCATGAACCTTTTTGTTTATAATATATAGTCAAGGGAAAAATTTAAAATCTGTACCCAAGATTGCCCTTACAGGTCAAAGATCGTAATGATATAAAGCCGGATGTATAATGAAATGCGACGTTGCCAAATCTAAAAATCAGAAGATTTAGGGAAATTACATATAACCCATGTTATAAGATTTACATAGGGTGGGCCGCTATGGACGGGAAAATTTCCCTAAATTTAGGGAGAAAATGGGGGTTGACCTTGGGCTAAGGTGGCCCCATACCTACTTTTTATAAATTAAGGGTTAAAGTAATGCTGAAGGCAAGTACTTAACCAGTTAAATGTAAAATGTTAAGAATAGTTAATTTCTTAACATACTAATGATTATTTAAAATCAAATTAATAAAATTTTAGTTTACTATAAAAAAATATACTGGCCTTGTATAACAAATTATACTAAAAAAGGATCTTCTTAATGATAAAAAAACATCACTGCATCCAACTTCTCCCCAGAGGGGTGCAGAGCTGAAATCTAACCGAACAGGCTGCTACTGATTAACTCGGTGATTGAAAAACTCGAAGAAAAACTTGTAGGAAAATTTGGCGAAAAACACTGTAGAAAAACGTCTAGAAATACTTGAAGAAAAATCCAAAGAAAAATGTTGAGAAAAACCTAAAAAGAAATGTACGGTATAAGTTAACCTTACATTTAAAAAAACTTGAAACATTTACGACGGTATTAATTTACCTCATTGTGAAGGCACACAATCAATAATTTAACATTTCTTCTCAAATAAGGGCTGGACACTTCTCATCAAAAAAACTGGAATCTAAAAGAAAGACATGTGAAGATTTTTTCTAACGAAAGGAATGTCAAAGAGAATCTTAACAAAACTATAGATCCTTTAAAATCTAAGCAATCAAAATCTATATGGGACATTCAACCAGCTATAGGATAACAAAATCACAATATTTTTCCCATATTGTGAAAAATACCAGCCAAATAAATTTAATTCTCAAAAAATGGCACGGTGACCTCGGCAACGGCCAAATCCGAGGTGACGATTTTGACGTTTCTGGTGTATCGACAAGACGGATACACCAGGGTACGATCCAATATTTTCGATAGAGAGCGTTCCGAAATTTAAGCGTTGTAGAAATTTAAAGAAAATATCGATATAATAATAAAAATCCGTCTATAATAAAACAAAGTAGCATTTGGAAAATGAAAATGCTACATCTTTCTTTCTAAGTAAAAATACGGCATTTTTTATTCGGATAAATACATATCTATACAGAGTGTCCTAATATTCTGTGGACATAGAACTACTGCGTATTTTTGGAATCAAAAAAGTCCATTGGACCAATTTACCTCTATACAAATCTGCAGCAAGATGACACAAGAAGAGATACATTACACGAAAGATTTACTAGTTTTGGAATAAACCAAATTAAGACGATTCACGAACAAATTAATACAATTTCGTCTATTTGCGTTTCATGTAAGTCAGATATTCCTTGCTCACTTATTAATAAAATAAGTAGCGATGGGAACTATCGAATGAATTAGACTATCGAATGGTTACTGAATGAATGATTTCAACTATCGAATGGTTTTATTCGAATAAAATCATTCATTCATTTGTATACTAAAGCATATGTGACAACCTCGCCGTGCGACTAAATGGTTATCGTTGAGCCAAGACTATCGAATGCTTTTGATAAATGAAATAGTATTCGTTTGATTTTTGTGTGCGTCAGTGCATTATTAGTTCTTCCAAATTTTTATAACTTCACCTTATAAATACTGTGCTATTTTTGCGTTTATTAAAATATTTAAAATACTAAAATAGTAGTTTTTTTTTAATTGACGATTGTGTGCGTGTGCAGGTGTCAAAATTTTTCCGAAAATTTGTGTGATTTTCCGTAGCCCGATCTTTCAATTATTTTATTTTATATGGTATATATGGTCTATTTTTTAATGGGAAGTTTTGAGAAGTAGCAATTTTTAACAGAGATGAGATGAACTTAGAATTAATTTTAAAAATACATATTTGTATAGATGTTTTAATAATACGAATTAGTTGAACTTAATAACATATTTAAGTAATGTAATACATCTATTCGATAATTTTTATTCGAATAGTTTTCAACGAATGTTTTTTACTAGCTATTGAATTATTCGAATGAATTGCAACTATCGAATGTTTCGATAGTATTCATTCGATAGTTCCCACTACTAAAAATAAGCGTCAAATATTAAAGCGCTTAGCAAAACATAGATACCCCAAAACTCATACAAATCGGAATATCGATTTTAAAATATCCTAAATAGGCCAGTCGGTACGTCATTTTAAATAGGCCTAGGTGGAAATAATTAGGGGCAAGCTGCAATAACACTGATTCTCTTTGTTTTGCTTTGTTGAATACTCTACTAAATTTGCACGGTCTATCGATCCCGGATTTGGCCGCCTTATTGGAAAATCCTGCCAAATTATGACATTTTTATGTTTTTTTTTTAATAACTCGGTCTGGGTGCTCTGTACAGAAAATTTGCAAGACACCAAAAAGAAAGCTATTAAAATTCTCTACAAAAAAGATCCTATTCACCGATTTCGTTAACGAGATACAGGCGCTTAAATACAAAGCATATATTTTCTAGTGGTTCATTTAACATGAAAAACTGATTCTATGTAAATTTGAATAATTTGCCAGTACAAATTTGTTTTTTTGTGCTCGTTTCCACACCACCTGGCGGTAGAGCATTCGGCGCCCCTAAGTGGTTTCCCCTATAGGCCTAATCACAGGCCTAATCCACTTTCTTGCCGTTGCAAATGATCTATTTTTATATTCATATGACATGATATATGCTTTATAAGTATGTATTTTCACCGTCTGCTTTTTTTGACGTAGAAGATTAATCAATTGACTCATCAATATATTCTTCATCAAGCGGTTCATCTGGTTCTTGTTTTATATTTTCGTTGGTCATTAATTCTTCCAATCGAGAACATTGATTTACTGGTTATACTTACTACACTATGCGAGTCAGAATAACATCTACTTTTTAAAACAAGGAAAGGGAAAAGCTGGAAATACCCTCTAGTCATCCTCTGCATCAATATTGGACACGGCTATGAAAGAAAACATTTTGTTTTTACATGCATTTAGTGGGTTTGTACACAAATTTGTACTGGCAAATTATTCAAATTTACATAGGATCAGTTTCTCATATTAAATGAACCACTAGAAAATATATGCTTTGTATTTAAGCGCCTGTATCTCGTTAACCTGTTCATATACGAAATTGGTGAATAGAGAATTTAAATAGCTTTATTTTTGGTCTCTTGCAAATTTTCTGTACAGTGCACCCAGACCGAGTTATTTAAAAAAAAAACATAAAAATGTCATAATTTGACAGCATTTTCCCATATGGCGGCCAAATCCGGGATCGATAGACCGTGCAAATTTAGTAGAGTATTCAACAAAGCAAAACAAAGAGAATAAGTGTTATTGCAGCTTGCCCCTAATTATTTCCACCTAAAACCACTTGTCGACTGGTCTAAAAAATGTGTTTATTTTTTTAAAGTTTAATGCCCACTAACAGACTTGGAACTTTTGTATAGAGGTAAATTAAATCCAATGAACTTATTTTCATTCCAAAAATACATGATAGTTGGATGCCCACGGAATATTGGGACACCCTGTATAAAAACTGCTACAAAACGTCAAATTTTGTTCCAAAGTATGAGAGTTTTGTTACATCCGTTACAAAGTCCGCCGACCAAATCAACTTATCCGCTGGTATATGAGGGGCTATTATTTATAGCTTTATATCAATCTCAGTTAAGTAAAATGTGTGTTAGTCTTTGAAACGGATTCCGAACTACGGGTAACGCCACTCAAGCAGAACACTTAAAAATAAGTATTTTATCTAAAAAGCTACAGATAAAGAATCTAGAAACGAAAATTTCCTAATGACATTTACTTGGACGGGGAATAGCCAAAGATTTTATGATTTGAGAAAACTTCAAAATTTCAAGCGATTCTACCGCTACCGAAGTAAAAAAATCAAAACTAACTTTAATATTTTTTTTTACAATTTCTTCTATATATGCCTATCTAATATATATTCGCCTTTGGAAATACAAACTAATGAACACTGAGGTAAAAATACAACGTTGTAAATATTTGTATAAAATATTATTACGGATTCCGAGGGTCCTTAATTCAAACACACGATAAAAACACTTGACTAATTTATTACACCACTATAACCGCATTAAACTAGATACCGATTTCAACCACTTTCGTCCCATTTTTCGCTGCCCTCAGGAACTTATTGGCCGCTGCTTGCCGATCTAAACCAAGGTTATCCAAGCTGGAAGTGATTGTTTTTAGATTAAATTAAACCTCATAATGTTTTTCGTTTAGAATCATGTCACATTAACTGCTAATATCTGCTATTTAGCATGAGTTAGCGTTGGAAACAAAAAAGATACAAAAAAAGGAATATTATCCGAATAAAGAAATAACTGTTGTATCTGAGAGGGGAGTAGCTACAGTACTACAATTTCTGTTGGAATAAACTGCTTAATCGACTTATGTTCCCAACATAAAAGACAATATACTGACAGCATTAGAGACATCAAAATTAATACTGAAATCAAAATGGGTACGTGATGGTTCATCTGGACAAAGCATTTTTAACTAACGAGTCTGTTTTTATGGCATCCTTTGTTCCAATTAAACTAACTCACATTTTCAATTCCACAAATATTGCACGACCATCATCTACAAATTACTGCAAACCTATTTCGTTCCATGTTGCAATAGAAACAAAATCGCATGTTACTGATTTCGTTAAATCAATAAATGATAAAATATCTGAATTGGTAGATACTAAAATTTTATTTTCTGATAAAATAATATAGGTAAAGCATAATTTGTTTTTAACAATAAATGATGGAAAGGTATGCCAGATTTTAACAGGTATGAAATAACATCTTCAGCATGCTGTAACATATGGGCCGAAACCTTCTGAAATGAACAATATGAAAATAACTGAAGCAGCGACAAGTAAATCAAGAAGCATAATAAAATGTAAAAAGTAAATAGAAAAGAAGAAAGCAAAAAGAAGAAGTAAATAAATAGGGGTTTTCATGCATTAATGCGATTTATAGAATGTGTGCTTCATGTTTCTTACTGTTTGGAATTTAAGAAATGGACGGCCAAATTATCGATTGGAAAAGAAGTTCGCAAATTAACAAAATCAAAAATTCAAATTCAATTAAAAGAAAAATTTGGTATAATTGTTGATGTACCAAAACCAGGTAGTGGCACATCAAATGATGGCAATACCTCGAGAAAACTTTTTAAATATTTTGAGAAGGTGTTGGATTAATAACAGGGTTTAATTACAAGTTATACTTATGTGAGATTAATGAAATAAATGTTGAAAAATAATCACTGGTAATAATATGCCATCTTCACTACATAAAGTTTTAATTCGCGGAGGTCAAATAATCAAATGCGTCAGCCCTCCAATAGGTCCATTAAGCGTGGAAGCATATGAATACAGAAACAAGGATTTTAAAAGATTTAGGCAGTCACGCTCACTCAATGTTCTTACATTTCAACCAACGAAGATATTATACATGCATTGCTCATTCTTCTGACCCATTAATAACAAGTTTGAGGCACAAATGGCAAAACAAAAATAATGAACCAGATTATACAATGATCAACGACCATCGTCCACAAATTACTGCGGACCAATTCCATTCCATTTTGCAAAAGAAACAAAATCGTATGTTACTGATTTCGTTAAATCAATAAGTAATGAGGTATCTGAATTGGTAGATACTAAAATTTAACTTTCTAGTAAAATAATATACGTAAAGCAAAATTTGTTTTGAAAATGATTGATGAAAAGTTATAGCAGATTGTAACAGGTACTTCAATCACTTCGTGGCACATCAAATGATGGCAATTCAGCGAGATTTTTTAAATATTTTGAAACGGTCGGTGTTGGAAATAACAGGATTTAATAAAGAACTACTTAGACGTTTTGCAGTTATTTTACAAGTTTACATATTCGATGTCAGATTAATGAAATAAATGTTGAAAAATAATCACTGGTTATATATGCCATCATCACTACATAAAGTTTTAATTCACGGAGGTTAAATAATCAAATACATCAGCTTTCCAATAGATCAGTTAAGTGAGGAAACATCAGAATCCAGAAATAATGATTTTAAAAGATTTAGACAGTCGCTCTCACTCAAGTAGTCTCGCATTTCAACCAAAGACGATGTCGTCCATGCATTGCTGATTTCTTCTAACCCATTAATAACAAGTTTTAGACACAAAAGATAGCACAAAAATAATGATCCAGAACTGTACAGTGATTCTATAAAACTTTTAAATTAATTTTCAAATGAACTCTAAAGCTTGATTTTCATGCGTCCCTTGTCCGACGATACGATGATACGATATTAATTTTATTGGTTGAATTTAAAAACTTCGATTGGTTAGAAACGGTTGTAGCCCCCCTTTCTAAAGAAATGACATATAAATCACTTATACCTAACTCATACTCTTTAAACAGATTAAAATAAACATGCCACAAATAGTAATTAACGATATCAATCAAAACTATTATAATACCTAGTAGTAACAAACCAAAAAAGTCAATTCGTCGTTATTTTTTAATTTAAATTACTCAATTCTAACAACTTCTTGTTTTAGGCACACACAGCAGGCTGTGACGAACGTCTTCTGGCCTATTTGAGGTCAACTGCCTCATTATTGGCCATCCTAGGTTATTGTGTATTGGCCTTCCTTAAATTGTGCTTCCTAGGCATTTTACGGTATGAAATAAGAGAAATGATACAGAAGATAAGAATATTAAGGTAAGTCTTATTTTTTGATACAGCTGCAAATTAATTAATGTATTTATTTCTATTAATATAGCACAACATTAGTCTAAGATCCGGCTGCAAGATTAGTACGTTCCTCATGTAGTTAACCAAAGTCTAATTTTTCTAACAAAGTCTAAGTAGACTAACTAATAGGTCTAATTTCGCGTCAACATGCTGGCAAGGAAATCTATTTTTTACATATATTTATGAATAGGGGCATACACTTGTAACAGGATTCCAATCAAAATGTGGCCGCAAGTAGGGGTTGCCACGTTTCAAAGTCGTTCCTACTACTTTACACGGATCTGGCAACAGTGCGTCGGGCATCTGGAAGTCCTATAATAAAAAACTTAGGAATTTTGTATAAGTGGAAACCTAAAGTATGTATTAGGATGGATTCCAGGAAAATATTTTAACATTTCTACAGGGTGGCTCAAAGAAGTGTGAATGGATCGGGATGATTTTTTTTAAATGTAACACTCTATATCATTTCTTTGTAAGATGAAGGATAAAAAAATAACATTTTTTGTATTTAAATCATTTTTAAATTTTTATTGGTTCCGAAGAAAAAAAAACTATTTTATATTTTAGAAAGTTTGGTATAGAATTACAAAACACCCTGAATGGATTAAAATTAGGGTATTTATAAGAAAGTCAGACCAAATATAGTAAATACCTAGTACAATTTTGATTTCAGGACATTTCTTGTATTTTTATTTTTTTAAAAAGGCTGAAATCTTTTTTATTTATTTAATATTTCTAAAACTATCAAAACATATTTAATAATATCTCAGGATTATCTAAAGTGATCAGAAAGGAAGCCAAAAATGCAATAATATACAGGATGGAGAATTATAAAATGTTCATTTTTTAATTCCCATTCTAACAAACAAAATTTTTGAGCCACCCTGTAGAAGTTTAACTATTTTCCCGAAATACATCCTAATACATACTTCAAGTTTGCACTTATAGAAATTCCCAAGTTTTTAATGATAGCATCTCCAGATGCCCGAAGTACTGTTGCCGAACTAGAAACAACTTTGAACCGTGGCAATCCAAAATGCATAAGGATATTTCGAGATTTGTAAATTTTTCTTTCCATTATAAGATTAAAGCTTCATTCGGAACCTCGAAATCAGTGGATAAAATTAGTAGTTTCAATTAGCCGTAGAAGTTTGTTCACCAAATTTTAATGTAATCATTCAGAACATCATAATTAGTGGTAGTAATTTTCAATTAGTGGAAAAAGTTAACAAACTTTTGACTTTTCCACTAATTATACTTCAAAATTTGTGAGGAATGTCATTTTGGCCTATGACTATCACCTGTCAAGAAAAATATTGTTTAGAAATCAAAAGTTTATTGTTTTATAAGATAAATATTATGCTTTGTCTATAGACACAACAGACTACCGCAAGCTGTTGCTAGGATATTTTATTAATTTTAATTGTGTTTTTTAGACATTGTGAATGATCGTAAACTAAAAAGTATAAAGTGTAATTGAAACCACTATTTTATTCCACTAAATGGGAGGTTCTGAATTGAAGCTTAAAACTACCTAAAATTCAAAATTTTAAATTTGTGAAACATCTAGAAGTAACTTAGAATTTTGATGATCGGTCAGTGAATCATAGTCGAATTTAAACAAATTAGATAAGCGATAATTCATAAAATATGAGATATAATTACTAGGTATGTGGGCAATATAGGCCGTTATATAGAGTGTGTTGCATCGCCGACCTGGACATAGGAAATCCAATGTAAATGTTAAAAATGATGAATAAGTTTTCCCTCTTTTATTTTACAGAAAAATTTATTCCAAACTTTTTAAATAACTATTTAAAATGAAGCAAATTGTTCACTTTGTGTGAATGATTTATACCAATTCGTTCTTGAGTTATGAGAGATATAAAAATAAAAATACTGGAATAAAAGATAAACAGTCAATTGCTAATAGTTTAAACTTTTTAAAAGCCCTAAATCAGGTGCCCGGTGGCGTAGAGGTACAGGCTCTCGTCTACCAATCTCAAGGTAGTGGGTTCGAATCCCACACCCGGCATTGCATCAGCCGACTGTTTTTAAAAATAAAAATATTTTGAGAAAAATTTGTGTTCAAATGGTTCAAAGGGGATCAACTTCCAAAACCCTTGTGAGTAACTTAATTACCCAAGTCCCTGGTAAATTCATAGTAACAAATTCTTTATCGACTGTTTTACAGATTCCGATTTAATGGACGATGAAGACGAGTCACACCATGAAAAACATGATTCCGAAGACGATGAATACAAATTCAAATTGATAAAAAAGAAATTTATTTTATAATGACGTGCATGATTCACGTTTTTAATTATTTTTTTTTTTAATTTTTCTTAAATATACAGGGTTGTTCACCACATACGACACGGAGTATTGTAGCTAAACGATGAGATTTTTACAAATTTTAAGTCTTGGGTTCGATGAAGGACTATTAGAGGTACAATTTAAAAATAATTTTACAAGATACAGAGTGTCCCAAATAAGTAAAAAATATCAAAGTTGTATTTCTTTAAATGGAACACCCTGTATATTATTGCATTTTTAGTTTCTACGATTAAAATAAAGGTAAATTTGATTAAGGTTTATTATACTTAAACCTTACCGTTTTTGAAATATTTTCAATTTTGTGAAATTGCAGTAAAAATTTTAAGGCTTCATTCCTCCAAGGGTACCAAAATTTTTAATACTAAATATTTACTGAAGTTTATTTATTGATCAGTTATTGTGTTGCAATAATAAAAATAATACTACCTCATACAGAGTGTCTATCAATTAATTGTCTATCCAATTATATTATACCATTTTTTACCTATCTCTTTAAGTTTCCGTAGAAAATGCATTTTCTTGTAATTTAGAATTTATTTATTAATATACCCATGGAATATTGACATTTTAGATTATTTTTAAAGATGTACCAAATTTTTAATGATTACAGATACTAATATTGTGGATATAATTCGTTTATTTCATTAAAAAATAAAAAAAAACTGTTTAAATATTTGTTAAAAAGGACCAATTAATATGATTCCAGTATTCAAACTACATTAACTGACTGCATTGATTAATAATAATTGTTCCAAATACTAAAAAAAACTGAATTTTGTATGGGTATTAGACAGTGTGATAAAAAGTAACACCTTAAAAATGATATTTCATTTTTTAATAAATGCTTATTTATAACAGAGACTTTAATTTTGATAACTTATTATTATATTGATTTCTGACTCAAATCCACATTTATTTAGAATAATTTATTAACGAATACAATTAAGTATGTAATTAATTAGTATATGGGCAGAAATAATGGTGCTATATTTAATTAATGGTATACTCTTTTATAAAGATTTAAATAGTTTTCTTTTTGCATACAACATTATTGTTTTTAGCAAAACGATAATATTACTAGAATGTCAATATATGATGTCAATATTCCATGGGTATATTGATGAATGAGGTCTAAATTATAAGAAAATGCATTTTCTACGAAAACTTGAAGGGATAGGTAAAAATGGTATAATACAATTTGATAGACAATTAAATTGTGCATCTGATTCTCCTAAAATATACAGAGCGTTCCATTTAAATTAAACAAGTTATTGGCGTTTAAAGCTATAAATTATTTAAAATAAATTTTTAGACACTCTGTATAAGGTAGTATTATTTTTATTATTGCAACACAATAACTGATCAATAAATAAACTTCAGTAAATATTTAGTATTAAAAACTTTGATACCCTTGGAGAAATGAAGCCTTAAAATTTTTACTGCAATTTCACAAAATTGAAAATATTTCAAAAACAGTAAGGTTTAAGTGTAATAAACCTTAATCAAATTTACCTTTATTTTAATCGTAGAAACTAAAAATGTAATAATATACAGGCTGTTCCATTTAAAAAAATACAACTTTGATATTTTTTACTTATTTGGGACACTCTGTATCTTGTAAATTATTTTTAAATTGTACCTCTAATAGTCCTTCATCGAACCTAAAACTTGAAATTTGTAAAAATATAATCGTTTAGCTACAATACTCCGTGTCGTATGTGGTGAACAACCCTGTATAAAAAGAAGAAAATCAAATAAATATTTGAATGATTATTTGCTGATAGTTTGCCTAGATATTTGAAGTTCTTTCAAAATATATTTACTTTTTTATCATCAGCCTTATATGGTTTAGTATAATGTTGACAAAATTAAATATTAATTTCTATAAATACAGTGATAGAGTAAATCATATTGATGGGAAACAGCGAACGTCATAAACATACATCTGATCGGATAGCAGTTCAGATTTTGTTGTCTGCTGAAGTGTGCACTCAATAAAGATATCTGCCGTGATTAAAATAAGTTTATAAGAACCTAATAAATTAAATATATCAATGGCAGATATGGTCAATTACTCTCAAATTTTTTTCACCACTTTCAAAACTGTCTGCAGCAATGTTAAACGCGCGATAATGGTCTACCATTGTTGTTTTTCGATAATAATAATATATTTTCAAATTTCAAAACGGAGAAATACATTTAAAATTTACCAAAAATCGATACCTTTATTACCTAGGCGCCCCCAGCGTCTGCCACGTTGGGCTTAGTGAGTCCTCATGTCATGTACAGTAAGTATAGGGACTTCACTGTACAAAACCCTAGGTCTGGTGAAATACATACAGGTAACCTTTCACTGGCTCTTAGACTATAATGTTTCTATAAAAGGCGAAATGACTTTGGATGTCGCAGCCTTATTAATAATATAAAAAAAATGCCACCTTCAAATTCAATCTTTTAATATTAACTGACTTTAATGTTGGAAAAAATAATTTCAAAAGAAATCAATTTTTTTAATTTCATATTGACTTTAAATATGATTTGTAAATATGAATAACACACCTAAAGAAAAGAAAATAGGTTGGTGGTATTATGGAGGAAAAAGTCTACAGGCTTACAGAATTTATTTTCTAAACAATTTCCAAATATGCCAGACCAGTTATTGAAGACTATAAATGTAAGAGAAGAATAGTGATGAGGATCATGGAGAAATAATAAATAAAAATGAATTAAATATCCTGTTACAAGTGGAATATGAAAACCAAGTAAGGAACAAAATACCTACTTGGAGAAATAATTGAAAAACTTTGAAGAAGCCTAATTTTAAGTCATTTAAAGATTCAGAACACCAAGAATTATTGGACGGCGCGGCGGTGAAGAATGTAGGGCAAATTTTGTCCATTTTTTAATTATTAACAAGTATTTGATTTTGTGAATTGTTTAGTATTTAATAAATACATTTTCTTTTGAAGCAGCAAGCAATATATTTGATTTTTTAAATATTCTCCTATGTTTACAGTGTACTTTTTGAAACTTTTTATACAGAATATATCTGATAATAGTTTATACAGATCTCTGTGGAAAAAAATGATAATAAATTTGTCATATTGTGATATAACTTATGATTATTATGTTTGTTTGATCAGGACCGCATTATTTTAAATTTTCGCAAGTCAAGAACAAATTCGTATAAACCATTCTAAATGAACTTTCTTCATTACAAGGAGTTCTTCTAAAATGAGGAAAACTTATTCATCATTTCTAAAATTTACATGGGATTTCCTATGTACAGGAAGGCGATGCAACACATGATTAGTAAGTCCTCTTGATTAGTAAAAATTAATATTATTGCTTTATTCACAACGAAGTTCCGACCCCCCGTAAAAAAGTGTTTAGTTGCGTCGAGAAAACGATGGTAGTGCTCTGCTCGTCTTGGCGGCAGATAATTAACTAACGACCCCCCCCCCCAACATTTTACAGTTATATAATTGTTATGCTTTGTAGAGCCGAATTAGAGCTGCCCAATGCCAACGGGGCCGTACCAGGAACTTTGAGGGCAGAGGGTGCAGAAAGCGAGCGAGAATCCCTACTGGTACGGCCCGAAAGCGCCGCCCTGCTTTCATCACCACCCACGCAGCCTAAGAACCCTAATGGCAACAACAATTACGAAATGCGGGAATATCATCGCAGTCACGATAACATATGACTAAAGGTATGGTTTTAATTCCTATATTCTTAGGTAGTTCATTTTACAATAACGTGTATATTATATTTTTTCTTAATTGATAGATATAAATATTATTCACTGAACACAAAAATAAAATGTTTCACTAACTTACACATCACTTTCTAAAATTAATATGATAAGTAAAAATAGATATATTAAAAAATTGTGATAACCCTGAAATGGCTAAATAGTTTTTTTTGAACGTGCTACTTTAATAAATAAACAAAATACAACTTTTAAATATACCGGATGTTTTTCAAGAGTGGCTCTCCCCTATAAATTTTTGAATTTTTTCAAATAAAAAAACGAGATTTGGTATAGTGGCTCACACCTATAATTTTTTATTTTATGGTTCATCGGAAATATCTACATTTGATTTTTAAATGCATCGGTATTTTTTGACTTTATTTGATAGAAAATGATATTCTGAATAGCATGGCATATGTCAACGTTTGACATTTTCAATTAAAAAATCGTATTTTAAATTTCAATCTAGACTGTCATGACTCCACATGTGTTATGTCACCTTATTCAAAATATAATTCTCTATCAAATAAAGTAAAACAAATACCGAGAGTACCATTTAAAAATCAAAAGTTGTAGTCATTTCCGGTGAAACAGGAAGTGACCGAAAATAAACGAAAACGTCAATGAATCCTGATTTATGTCCTATACTAACAAACCAAATCTCACTTTTTTATCTGAAAAAATAAAAAAAAGTTATTGGGCTGAGCTTCTTCTGAAAAACACCCGGTATAAAATAATCTTAAAAACGTTACAGAGTGTGTCAGATAAGAACACAGTTTACAGAAGTAAAATGAAGGCGGGGGGCTTTTTTATGACTGATATTTATTTTTTGAATAGTAATGATTAAATTAAGCATGGAAGTCACTTTTGAAGTTTTGGCGTTTGCTCGCCATTTTGTAGTTTAGTGACGACTGTTTGAAATTGCTAGAATTATTAGCAATTAAAGCGCAAATAGACAGCAAGTAAAAATAAAAAAAAATAAACTTATTATTTTATACAACAGGGCGATTCTAATTTAAAGTATTTTGTGATAAATATTAAGAAACTGTTGTTAAAAAAATAAATTATGTAGGTTAATTCAGCGCACTTTTTAAAAATATAGAGAGTTCTACTGGGTGTCCCCAAAAAAAGTTACATATCAAAGTTGTGTTTTTTGTAATGGAACACCCTATATATGAACTGATTTTCGGATTCTGGGAGAAAAATAAAAGTTAGTTTTATAAGAGACGTATATGACTAAAATGTAAGGTTTTTGACATATTTAACATTTTCTAGAAATAAAGAACAATTTTTAAATTACAATAAAAGCTACCTAACACCCAGTATATTATTCCGATATTCAATGGAGAATTCATGTCTCTTCAAAATACTATTTAGATTGCCTACCCCTTAAACAAAGATTATCCGAGATATTTTCATTTACATGATTTGATCTGAGTAGATCATTATTTGATCAAATCTAGGTGACTGTCATGTCTGACGTTACTTCAACATAGCTGTTTAATTAGTCCAACTTTAAAAACTAGTTATCATTTTGTGTCAGTTAAAACAAAAACATTTTTCAGAAATTTGATGAAAATGCAAACTTATCCTACATCAGAGAGAATTGTTATGATTCTATTAGTTGGTGAAAGCACACTGCATTCACCTCAAGATCTAGACCAATTCTGGACAGATTGTGAGCTAACACAACATAATAGAATATACATTCTGTTAAACTTTACACTACTCGCAAAGAAAAAACCAAACCAAACAAAACATATAAATGTAATTATCAACGGCTTACCTTAATTTATAAAATGAAATTATTGCTCTAACTTCATATTAAAATTATTACGCAAATTATAAATTTGATATTATTTCAATGTTAGCGTTATCTGGCACACTATGTAAAGAAATCGTAATTTCCACAAAAATTCATAGACTACATATTTCTTTTCTTCAAGATCTCCTCAAGTATGATGGTCGCCTGCTCTAGGTGTTGCTGGTGAGTTGCAGCTTTGCATGATCTAGATTAAAAATACGCTTAATCAATTTGACGGTTTTCAAATAAATTCACTTAATGCAGCTAGGTATCACCAGTTTGTGCTTTCAATCACCAATCACTTAATGTTGTGCTCCACAATACTCGTTATTATCATGGAATATATTTTAATATGTTTATATAGTTTTAATGGTGGAAATTGATATGAGAGATATCAAAACACAGCAGCACTACCAGAAACGCCTAGAATATCCAGATATCGTATTTATACTAACACAAATAAAGAGAACACAGCACATTACACAATCACTAAATTAGAATATGTTCAATGACTATATGTATGACATATTTTACACATTTTAATCTAAATCTAACTCTATACCGGGTGCGTCTCAAAAATGGCTCGCCCCTATAACTTTTTTTTGTTCAGATATAAAATCGAGATTTGGTATATTAGCATATGACATAAATTAGGATTGATTGACGTATTCAATTCAGCGTCCGGATTGCACAACGACCTTAGCAGCGGGCAGCCCAGTAGGCAAGCGAGACAGCGACGCGCCGATTTAACAAAATAAATAATTTTAAACCTGGCGTCATTTCGTTAATAATTATCGTATCGTGTTGATTTTTGCATAGAAATACTCATGAGTCTTTAGCGCTTCCGACAAGCCTAAATAACTGGATTATTTTTTATATTTTCGATTTGTTTACATTGCCCGAGCATATTATAACTTTGAGATAAAAATCTCTGTTATAAATTTTAAAACTGACAGATATGAATACTATCATTTAATTAGTTATACATTTAGTTACAACATATTCCAAATTTAGGTCTATCGGTTTTTGCTAGCAGTAATAACGAGTATAAATAAAAAAATGGTCAGTACAACGCTCGCCGTTTTTAGCGCACGTTCAGCTTTGGTTTTAGTTTTAGCGCTATTTTTACGGAAAATAAATTCTGAACTATGTTCAAATGACAAGAACATTATCATTGCCGATATCTCCTGGTTATACTGTAGTTCCTTTTTCAAAATATTGCATTGTTTTAGCTTAAAAAAAACTTGAATTATGCGGCTTTTTTGCGAGAGCTACCGGCGCTGCGTTAATAAAGAGATGGCTATGTGTACGTCAATCGAAAGACAGTATTTGCGATAGTCTCTTGTTTACACGGAGTATAGAAAATTTTTGCCACAGCTTGTTTACTACCAGTAGTATTTGGGCGTTTTTTTTAATTATTTATTATTAAATAGAGGGAAATGCGACCGAAAAGAAAGGTCAAAAGTTAGTAGAAATCCGGATAAATGGAAGTGCAATATTTCCAAAAAATCTCGTGACGAGGTAAAATTACAGTTTATTGTGGCTATGATTGACGTACATAGCCATCTCTTTATTAACGCAGCTCCGGTAGCTCTCGCAAAAAAAGCCGCATAATTCAAGTTTTTTAAGCTAAAACAATGCAATATTTTGAAAAAAGAACTACATTATAACCAGGAGATATCGGCAATGATACACCCATTCCAGGTTACGGATGGAGTCTTCCAGGTTCTTCAGTTCCGCTTTCTGCTATGGTTCCCGCTTGGAAAACAGAACCGTTCTGGCGCAGGTAGTGGAGTGTTCGCTCCTTTTCTAGCTAGATCATTTGGTTTTTCATTCCCTTGGTGAGCAGGCACCCAGAGTAGGAGGACTTTATTTTCATCGTCTAATTTGTTGACCTTCTCTAGGGATTCTTTGGCGAACTTCGAATTGATGGTTACTAAGGATCGCGTTTAGTGCTGCTTGACTATCAGATTCGAAGTATTTAGTTTTCGGCCAAATACTCCTATCCCTGTCCCTGCTTTGGTTTTGAAAGCCTCAGTATACCACGTTATGGTATGGTCTTTTACATGCTGAGCAAACGTTTCTTCCTTCCAACCCTTTTTATTTACTCAATACTACTGTGAGGTGTTTCTCAAAGTTGTAAATTCTTGGTATGTTATCAACTGGGAGTTGGAGAAGTGGAATTTTCTTTTTGAGGGTGTTCCAAGCCCCAGCCCTAACCTGAAAATTCTCCCACTACTGTTTCCATCAATCTTTTTTTCAAAATAACTTTTATTGAAAGTCTAATTAAACAGTATATTACAGCATAGTATGGGAGATAACACAGCTTCATAAAAATTAGATCTTACACAAAAAGAAACACTGTACAAAAACTGCTCTTATTTGTGGATTCAATAATTCCACGATTAGTGAAAAATTACCAAAAGAAAACCACTGTATCAACGGAAACGTTTCTGGACTTTCTGACTGTTCCCATAGTGATCCAGGCTGAGGTAAGAATATTACTTTATCGACAATAAAGTACATTCTCTTTGGAGAGTAGGACAGAAACAGATACTCTCTCTACTCGGGTGACCTCTAGTTCAAATGAGATCGGACCAAATACCAATCGGACCATTTATGACTCCCATAAACCTTGCGAGGTGATTAATATGGATCGAGGAATAAGCGCTGTTATTTTCAAGGAATCCGTACATTCTTGCTAAATAACGGACAACTAGTAGTTACTTTACAAACTAACCGGTGAGTATGCAAACTATCTACAAAATCTGGCTAAAATGTGGATTTTATGTCAGTTTACAAAGATAACTGCTAGTTTAGATACTTATCACGTAGTTAACAAAATTTATTTCGGTTCTTGTTAATGTAGATCTTAAGTAGGTAGGATATGGCAATATAACAAATTTCATATTAATTCATAAATTTAATTTGTAACTAAATAACTTTTAAACAGACTTGTTGAATTTGGTAATCATCGAAACTTATTTTACCCTTCCTTATTATCACTTCCTGAACTAGATAACTATTTACTATCCGGATTTCAACTAATTTGTAATAAAAAAAACTACTTATACAGGCTCACTTGTGCTACTACAGTAATACCTAGTATGACATCGCGGTTGTCTCATAAATTCATGAGGAATATACACTCAGATGCCAAAAAAAACGCTACGGAAAAATGTTTGGTGTAGTTTAAATTGTTATATTTTTAGCCCTATTTCCTTGATTTTTTAGCAAACTCTATATAAATATATCAACTTTAATTCGTAACCTCAGTTTATTAATGGGAAAACATAACACAATATATTTGCGGCCCCATTAACAGTATGAACCGACATCTACAGTTCTAGTTAACCTTAGTTCAACTAGTTAAACAGCGGGTAACTAGTTACTAGTTACCCGGTATTTGACAAAAATAATCGGATCCTCTCAAAATAACAACGTATAACATTTTAGTTAGTTTGTGAAATAGGTTATTTTTAAACTAGCCAAGTACCCATTTTAGCCGTAACATATCTAATAGCAGTATTATATTTCAGTATCGCCTGGAGGGCTTGTTCGCCCGTGGCCGATGGGGCCGCGTCAAGAAGGGCCCCCTGGCGACGCCACTCGAGGACATCTTCAAGCGCAAGCCGCGCGGCCGCGTCAAGGACGACACCTGCTGAGAGCTGCTCCCGCCCCCCGTACCCTCTTACGCGCCAGAAACACTAGTATAGCGCCACGCCGACGCGCCGTCGTCCAGCCTCTGGCGCGCAGCGGCGCCGCGCAGCCTCGTAAGAGTTCGAGCGCGATCGGAAGGGTGCGTCACGCCCCTTTAGAGACGTTCTCGCTGTTCTGGACGCTGTCGCCCTCAGTTTATCGCCTTAATTTTCGTGACATCTTCCGAGAAAACAGCTGTGTTAGATTGATATGGTTGATTTTTTTAAAGACACCAACGAATTGTTATGTAGACGATATAGTTGTTCGAAAAAGGTAGACGGACTTTATAGTAACTGTTAATTATATACCGATAAATGGATGACAGGCGACGTACTTCGAGTTTAGATATTAAAAAATAAATTCAGTGGCTCTTTAAACACAAATTTTCCGAACAAAAAATGATTAATGTTACCCGTCATCGGAAACTAAAGAAAAGCAAATATAAATAAATGGGTAAGAAAAAATTAAAATGCCCTAACAAATTTGTCTCTGTTAATAATTATAATCCCAGTGTTTTTTTACGTAAAACAGATATTTTGTTTTAGCGTCCATGATACCGCCAAAGTATAAAATTAAGGCATTCTGTATAAAACCTAGGTACTCCATAAAATAAATAACAATTTCAGGGAATGTATGAAATTAAATGTTGTTATAACGTACCTTGCCTAGACGTTTTTCATGAAATAGCTAGGTATTTCATAGAAAGGGTGGTCCCAACTATATTCCGGAAACTTCGGCAGCATATTCTGCAGATAAAAAGAAGTAGTAAAAATAGTAAAAACGGTCGTATAAATTTATGTGCTTCTCTCAAGAAATGTCTGTGAGTTTTTTGACATAAGAAATTTGATTTTGATGTCAATATGACTCCTACTTGTAAAGAGCGCCACCTACATATGGCGTCACCTACACTGGTTTGAAGAATAGAACTTTTCTTCCGTACAAAACTACTGAAAAAAAAGATACATTTAGGACGTTTTTTACGTAAAATAGTTCTCTTGGTAAAAATCGCTACGAGTAATGGTTCTCGAGATATTTGGAATTAAAATTATCAATACCTATCATCATTGACTATGTTGACTAACTAGTTATTAGACTGATATCATAAATTTGAAAGGTTTTGTGCCAAAAGCTCAACAGAAACTGTTTTATCATAATATTTCGCAGAAAAATTTATGATAAATTTAAAAAAATAAAAATTTCACAAATTTAACATTTCAGTCAAATAACTATCTACTCAACGTATTTATTTTTTGTCAATAATGACATGTATTGACTATTTCCATTCTAAATATCTTGACAACGGTTGCTCGTGGCGATTTTTACCAAGAGACCTTTATTTACGTAAAAAATCACGGAAATGTATATTTTTTCGCTCAGCAGTTTTATACAGGTCAAAAAAACAGTTAAAACACATGTAGGTAGCGCCCTCTACAAATAGGATTCATATTGACACATCAAAATCCAAATTTCTCATATCAAAAAACTCCCAGACACCAATTTTCATCCAAATATTGGCGTTACTTCAGAAATTATTTGGAAAAAATCGAAATAAAAACTAAACTCCTACACCCCGTATCTCCGAAACTAAGCATTTTAGGACATACATTTATACAAACTATTTTACTTATTTCTATCTGCAGAATATGCTGTTCGGATAATCCTGTATACAAAATATTTCAGTTTATGGATGGGTTCGAAATCGAATTTAAACAAACAAATTATAAAAAAATATATTGTTGACTGAAAATTTTACATAAATATGTATCTCCGACGGCTGCATTTCCCAGTTACTACATATAAGAACATTTACAAAATTATATTCCAACATAATTTGTTGCAATAAATCGGAAATAACGGTATCAATATCAGTCTTGAATTGAAACAGCAGAGGCAGTTAAGATTAATTACAGTTGAATTAGAAATATTAATGAATAACCTGGAAAATACATTAAACTAAAATATGTTAAAAAAAATTACAGAAACATATAGACCAAGATTTATGACTTTCAGGCTAACAATAAAATATCAATTAACATTACACTTCCGCTATTTTTCAAAATGCATTAATTAATTTTATGTCAATACAGGCATATTTTTTATACTAAGGGCTGACAAAGGTTAGTTTTAGGTCGAGCTGTGCGTATATAAGAAGAGTACAATGTGTTTATAATGTACTAAACAAAGAAAGAAGAGTAAAAACGTTGCCAAACGTATGAAATAAACCGAGAAACTGTGCACATTGTTAAGAGACGTGGATGGAGATATAGCAGATTCGTCGAGGTCGTCCGGTCGGGCGGTCGTAAGTACTTAAAATTGTAGGAAAGTTCACGATTTAATTACGTCTCGTGATACTTTATTTGTTTATTTATTAACGAATCGTAATTTTCCGTATGGCTTGTAAATTTTTAAGTGCAAGTTAGAAACGCATGCACTTTTGGTAAAAATAAGCGTAATTGAGTTGGTGTTCGACAGTGGTCGCGCTATTAACACTCTGAATTCAAAAATCGATATCTCGAAATCTATTAGAAACAATAATTGATTGTAGTTCTTTTCAAAAACTTTCTTAATATTTCTGCTATATTTTCTTGGCAGACAGTCTGTAAAAATCTTTGTTATGTGTTAAAAAGTTGAGCTTTTAAATTATCGCGATTTCTGACGTTTTCTCGTTATAAAAAAATGACACCCTAACGATACCCTTATAATTCCATTTCAAATGCTCAGAAACATATCTAATGATTTTATCTAGTTATTTTTTCAAGTCTTTTAAAAATAAGCGGTTTGCGATCGTGATTTTACTTTACTTGATAGGGAAAGGCGTACCGGAGAAATGTGGCAACTCCGCAAAAGCACACCACATTTACTTTTCCACACATGTAAATACCGACCCAAAAGTAGGAGCTGCCAGCACGGTATGTAGTGCTAAATGATATTTCTAGAACTTGTCTAATTGATATTACGTACTTTATCGTAAAAATAACAGAGGTGGGACAATAAAGAATATCTGTTTGATGTTAAGAATCACTGAACGAAAATATTATTCGATGCAGGAACACCAACTGTAAAACGAAAATATTTTCGAAATTGAAGGAGTTATTTTAATACAAATTAGAAATACATGAATAATTTACACATCAAAATAATATACAAACTGAAGTAAGTGAATAAAATAAAAAATGGTATTAACCTACTTCTTTATGTTTTAATGTACACAAATAAGAAACTTCAAATAAGTACAATTAATGTCACCTTCAGTTTAAAATTTCAGTAATGAAACGATTTTAACCCGTCTATTAGAGTAAAAAAGGGATTAAACAAATACTCCGGCTATTTTCAAGAAAAAGGTTATTTGTATTATTTAATATGACCTGAATTTTGACAACATATATATCCAGTAAATATATGAGGTTTTTTAGGAAATATAAAATGCTTGCGCTTTAAAATCGAATTTAAAGTAATGTTAAGAAATGAGTTGAGGAAGATTGTGACCTAGCTGTAGAATTTGTCCTTTATTTTTAAATATTTTCAGAAAAATTATTTGAAGTTTCAAAGAACTGAAAATTCTAAATAAGTAAGATAATAAGCATTCCATTCTCTAGTAATTTAATAAAGTAAGTTATATATAAAGTAAACACAGATAGTTAAAATTAATTGTTGTTTTCCAGAATTTATTCTAAGAAATAATATAATCTGTTTTTTCTTCTATAATATTGAAGAGAAAATAGGTAATATTATAGAGCCCCAAGTAATTCTGGAAAACTCATATTATAATTTTATCTGATACAAATATTCAATTAATAGCACTTTTGTGTTATCTTTGTTTCAGTTTTGACAAATATTTTGGAAAATTTATTAGCATACCTAATTTCTGAAAAGACGATCTTAAGCTTACAATTTGTGATAATTTTAACATATTTAATACTTTAACTAAATAAAAAAATATACTCGAATGTATCCTTAATTCGTTCTTGATGCATTAACAAAGTGTTTAACAATATGGACAACAACAATAACTTTGTCACTCAACTTGAAATGTTTATGTCAATGTAGATTTTTAAATTTTGAATTGTCTTTTAAGAGTGAACCCCTTGAGGATATTGAGATAGATATGCAAAAATATACATACATGCAAAAAAAAATTACAACAGCAAAATAAAACTATACTCCATCTAGAAAGATCCGGAATTTTATATTTTCCCTAATTTTAATATTTTTTTTTTCTGGAACACTCTAAGACAACAGTAATCCATCACGTAGGTTGTGCCGATAGTAGGCTATGACCAAAATCGCATGGCAACACCATCTGTCAAATATAGTTTATTGTAAACCGGCTTAAGATTTGAGAAATAATGTCGCAAGTAAAAAAAAAAGAAGTGGTGGAATATTTGTATAGAAAAGGTGTCCGAAACATTAAAAAATTAGTGCAATTGACTGAACTTGGAAAAAGTGCAGTATATGAGAGAGTAAAGAGGATAAAAATTGGCACAGATATGAAGCATGGACCAGTTTTAGGAAGACAGCGTAAGATTCGCGAAAACAATTTAAACGCTTTAGTGGCATTAGGACGACAGAATCCGCGCCTAGGGTTTCGCAAATTGACTAACAGATTTGGAAGTCAACGAAAATTAAAAGTGTGTCCAGTAACCGTCCGTATGTCACTGAAAAGACACGGCTACATATCAAGGAAGCCAAAAAATCCCTGCAATAACACCTCTACAAAGGCAGCGAAGAATGGATTTTTATCAACGTCTATCTCAGCGTGGTGCTACACCTCTGTGTATAGTCGATGGAACTGTCAATAGTGCAAAATATTGTGATATTTTAAATGGGTTTCTTCTTGAAACGGCTCATGTTTTATATCTAGAGGGGTGGCGTTTTTAGCAGGATAATGCAAGATGCCATACGTCTGCCTATACTCAAGCTTGGATGTAAGAACACCATTTGGCAACAATTCTATAGCCAGCAGCTTCACCAGACCTTACTCCCATTGAAAATATATGGGGACTAATGAAGATTGAAGTGGAACGAGCAGCTCCACGAAATAAACAAGATTTGATTCGCACAGGCCTGGACTACCGCCACACTGAACATTATGGAGTAGACCTAGTTTCGGGTGTACCTGGACGTTAAGTTAAGTGTTTGGAGTTAAATGGAGGTTGCATAAGTAAATAAAATTAATAATTTTATATAGTTATAATTTTCTTAACTGAAGTCCTAAAAATATATATCGATAATTCTAATTTTGCTTTCTATTTTCCGGATACTTTCTAGACGGACTATAGTATTTTATTTTGTTGTTATAACACCAAAGAAGTTTTCAACCCCAACTGTATTCAAATGAATGATTCTCCAAGGAAGCGCCAAATCGAAGAGAAAAATATGAAAAACCTCCTTTATTTATATCTTCAAAAAAGTATTCTCGGTGATTCGCCACTTGCACTGTAAGAAAATGTACAAAAAATAGTTACCTTTTGTAAACCGCTGCGTTAATCTAACGAAGAACTTAACTTGTCAACGGTATTTTACTAATGAAACAAATTTGCCTAACGGGCAAAAAAATGCTTAACGTTTCGGGAAGTATATCTCTTCTTCCCGAAACTTATAGATATTTGTAGCTGTTGTAGATATTTTTAAGGTGCGTCCATATTGCTCGTGATCCTTGCTTGCGCTTCCTGTTTGTCGTGTTTCTCAAGATTTTCCGTCTCGCAAGCAACTGCGTCTACATTGTAATGTAGTGCTTGCGTTCGTGCTGTTCGTACATATATGACACCGAAGTATTTTTAATAGCGGTTGCTAGTGCGATCATTATTACAAAACGAAGGAGACAAAAAGAAAAAAAAAGGCGGTGTTGGGTGTCTAATAATTTCATAAGTAGATCCCAGCACAGTAAAAGTAAACTTCTACGCGATTTACAAACAGACAGAATGTTTCTTAATAATTTTTATCACATGTCCGCTACTTATTTTAAAAGGCTTATTAAGTTAGTTAGCCCCTGTATAGAAAAAAAAATCAACTTTCAGGAAGTGTATTCCTGTTCCGGTTAAAAAAAGACTTAAAGAAAGATTGGCCATAACATTAAGATTCCTTGCAACTGGAGACTCACATACCAGTTTGAGTTATTTCTTCAAATAGGCGTATGCCAAAATATAAATAAATATTCTCAAAGATCGGATTAAGATAAGTAGGCAATATAAATATAGAGTTACGTTGCATTAAAGGTATATTTATTATTATTAATCCAAGAACAAAACACAAATATTAGTTATTCTGAACAATAAAAAATAAGAAAAATCATGGTAGTATCATCATACTGCAGTAAATACTATCAATCCTATGAATGAAACCAAACTAAAAACATAACAAACAACTGCAGCTTGAGCGCTTCGCACTGCCATGCCATGCCGTAAAGTATGCTCACATGGCTTCGAAGCTTCTCTTTGATGTAACGCGACAGAGCCGAACGGTCGCAACAGGCACTTGATTGTGATCGCAAGCATTTGCAACACCGCGAGCGTCGCGAGCGCCGCGCACATCTTGCTCTGACTGTTTGCAATGTTCTTCGTGTTTCACGTGTTCGTTCGTCCTACTCGCGAGCAATGTGGACGCACCTTAACAGCGCAAGTGGCGAAGGATCCTAAGGACTTTTTTGAAGAGATTAGAGCTACAGAGGTAAAGTATTTCCGAACTTATTTGGAATAGCACTAAATATGTGGTCTGCTCAAATTACTTCATCACGAATTAAAATAAAGACTTGAAGGATTACATTACTGAAGAAGCTTTCGGAGATAGATAGGCTAGGTCGGCGCGGGTGGTGTTGAAGAGACGAAGATAAAAGATGTGAGCGAATCGAGTATGGTTAGGTCGGGCATTCGCAATCGCTATTTCCTAGAGGTGTTAAGGGCGGTTTACACGCTACGAGAAGTGCTAGCGATTAATCGTAACGATCGAATTGTTTCGATTTATCGTTAGGTATAAACAGGACATTGTAGCGATTTATTGGAATTGGAGTTGGATTGGATGATTGATGCTCTCCGGCATCAATTTTTGCGAATCGTACCGATATGTTTGAACGCCTCAACAAGTTGCACCGCATTTCTCGTTACGCTTTCGTTCGGTTTATGTTTTCCATTGTTGTTTCATCGGAAAGGTTTTTGTGTATAAATCGAAAATATGTATGGCAGACAATTCAAACAGACAAACTCCTCGAGAGTTATTGAATGAATTTATAGAACTATCGAAGGTTTACCTGTTTGTGGCTTGTTAAAAGTAAAGAATACTCGGACAGGAATAAAAAGGACCTTGCGTATATTGAACTCGTTAACAAATACAAGGAGTTTGATCCTTCGGTAGACAGAAATGCTGTTGTGAAAAAAATTTATGCGTTGCGTAGGGTTTATAAGAAAGAACTGTCGAAAGTGCAAAAATCGGAAAAATCCGGGGCAAATCCTGCAACCAATCCAAACCACACTACTTCCTCCATGGCAAAAGCTATTTTGGAGTCGATATCGAGAGCTCTCGATAACGAAATATGACAAAACATCGTTACTATTTATCGTAGTGTGTCAACAGTACTCCACTTTTCCGATTAATTGAACCATAAATTTGTCAATCACATTGTTACGATTTCTCGTAGCGTGTAAACCGCCCTTTATGATCAGATTGATGAGCGGTGTGTGGAAAAATAATTATTATTTACCAGGTAGAGGACTGCTACAGTTAAATCTGAATAAAATTGCACCATAAACCTCAAATTTGGAATCCTCCTGAATAGTAGATGTTCTCTATAAAAAGATCTTAGGATAAAACCTTACACTTATTATATTATTATTAAAGATTACATCCGCCTATGACTCAGCCTCATTTTACAAATCAGACGCCGACAAAGTTTTTAATGCTGTTCCAACTGAGATCGGATAAAGTATAATATACATTTTTACCTCTATTGTTTTAAAAAACATGACTTGATTAATTAATACCCTTTGTAATTTTTAGATACATAATATAATAAACTTTTTTTGTAAATGCTAGATTAATAGCAAATGCAATTTTTAACTGCCATCAATAAAAAAAAAACATTTTCTTTTTAATTCAAAAATATATTAAAAATATCGTAAACGTTTAGCTCTACGTATATCACTACCATTTTGTCATAACGTAAAGCAGGGTTTATGTCGACGTATGTTTCCTTTATGAAACTAAAGAAACCATAACTAAAATAATACTCCCCCACACTACAAGGCGTTAACTGTGAAACACTTTGTACCTATATGAAGAATGAAATATGGAATTATACATATTTTTCTATAAATCCTTTCGAAAAAACTTCAAACTTGATTATACAAGTTAAAATAATAAATTGTATATACAGTGTGTGTTATTTTATTTTATTCCACTTTTAACATGTTACATTTTTATTTTATGAACTTCTATAGATCAAAAACTTATATAATTTTTAGTTAAGATTTCAGTATGTAGTCAATATGCAATTTTTAAAGGGAATTCATATATGAATGAAACCAGAAAAAATGTACTATCTAATAAACCTGTAGGTACTATACAAGGTGTCCCATTTTTGCTAATAAATATTAAAACCTGAGTTAAAATTCTATACTTTATTTAGTTTAATAAAGTTTTATCTCCAAAAATAAAAAAGTTACAAGTGAGACTAAATAAAATGTTGACACTGTATATATGTAAGCACGCTACCATCTGCTAAATAATAAGAACAAATTAGCAAATATCGTACCAAAACTGCTGAAAATTACCCAAATCTACTACTATTCACCAAAACACTTAACCATAATCGATAATCAGGTTAGTATCATCACCAAATGATACTAAGCAAAAAGTATCACAAAGTTTTTGAATTTTTACTGGATCTCACTTTGAAGACCCTTCAAATTCAATGTACATAATAACGAGTCTAAAATTGCTGGCAAAATATGCGGCAAGAGTTTAAAATAAGTGTTTTGGTATATATCGTAATAAACGTGTGTAATTTTCAGTAGTACCACAAAAAGGCTTCAACATAAGTTGCATTTCTTAAAACTAATCTTTATTTATCCTATATCTAAACTTAAGATGTTGTAACAAGTTTTACATTATTGTATGAATATAGCCACATATATACCTATTTTTTGTAGAGGCACTAATATAACAAGAATATGTATATTGTATAAAATATATAGCACTATTTTTTACTTAGATGTTAACAACGACATGACTGGTTACTACCTATAATGATATATCCCTTTAATTGTAACTAATATAATCACATTTAAATTCATGCAAGAACTTGTGTACATATTAAAATTTTAAGACTCTTACAAGACTTTATATCTAAGAAGGATTGGAAATATTTCCATAATTTAAGATCTGCTAATAAAAAAGTAGAATTTACTGGTACTTAGGTCGAAGGTGATTGTTCTGTTTCAGCTCCATTTTGACTCAACAAGATCGAGTAGCAAGTTAATTGTACAGGATGGTCTAATAACAGAAGGCATCGGCTGTAGTTAGGAAATAGATGAGGACAACAAGCAAGAAAGAAATAAAAAATGTCTATACCTCTGTGGCTGATTCGTCTCTCCAAAAAAGTCCTATGGGTATATCACCACTGGAAGGAAATCTACAAAATAAAATAGTAATTTTTTGGAAACACTGCTGCTTTAACCAACGGAGACTAATTATCAGCAGTGGCTTACTAATAAACAAATTTACCTAAGGGACAAAAAAATGCTTAACGTTTCCGAAAGTATATCTTTTTTAAAGCAAAAAAAAACACAAAGAACAAAGAAAAAAACTATTTAAAATATCTAAATAATAAGGTAAATTATTAACTTAATAAGGTAAAACCAGAAAGCTTCAAACTTTCTGTATAATTATTTTAATTTTTACGTATGTTATGTTTCTTTATTTTATGTTCTTTAAAATCAAAGAACCGATTGCCATACATTACTAACAATACATTACGTATAACAACACTACGTTACAATACATTTATTTTTATTAGATATTTAAGGGTCTAGACCTATGAACACTGAACCACAAACCAAAAATTTAATTTACAAAATACCATGTGATTGTAATAAATTTTATATTGGAGAAAAATCTAGAATTTAGACCCTTAAATGTTCGAATTAAACGACATAACGATTATTTAAGAAAGGGCGACTTTCACAAATCTAAGATTTGTCAGCATTCATGGGGCACAGGGCACAGAATAGATTTTAGCAATGCAAAAATTACAATGAAAGAAGCGATATAGTCCAGTCATCGTAGTCGAAATAGGGTAGGAATCTTGGAATTCAAGATAACCGGCTGTAAACTCGTATAAACCTTTATTTTAACATCCTAAAACATGCCTCAAAACCTACATATGATAGCATGTGCGCGTAGATAACTGGGGTCAAAGGTCAAAAAATCGATTTTTTTGTGTATTTTTTGCAAATATCTCGTTCCCTTTCACATTTACGCTATTTGTATTTTTTATAAATATTGTAGAGGATAAAATTCTCTACAACTTTTGTTTCAAAAAAATTTTTGTACCTCAAACCGTTTTTGAGATAGAGGGCGGTGGGCGCGCAGTCTTTCATTATGTACGGTATCATTCAAGTTCAACCTGTAGTCTCGGTCAAAAACACGCCGTATAAATTATTGAAAAATATAGAATTATAAATAATTTACATTTTTTCATAAAAGATCATATTGAATATAATACTTTTTTTCATAAATTAAGTATATCTTCATTTAATAACACTTACCTCTTTGTACAATTAGAAAATTATTAACAGAAATACTTTAATTAAATTTCAATTATTATAGTTAAATTTATACTAATTACATTTTAAGTAAATAAAAAGACAAGAAATACATTTTTAATTTATATGTCTATTAAAAAATACGATTTCATACATTTCTCATGGTTGAAATTAAAAAAATTGAATAAAAATAAAAAGAACTCTAATAAGTATTATTAAAAAATACGATTTCATACATTTCTCATGGTTGAAATTAAAAAAATTGAATAAAAATAAAAAGAACTCCATGTTCTTATTTTTAGTTTTCTTCTTCTTCATCATCGTCGTCTGGTCGTTGTGGAATTTCAAATTCTTCTTCATTTTCATCTTCAACGACATTTGTCTCCAAGTCTTCTAGGATTTCGGGGTCAAATGTACCATCTTCATTGACATCACTCTGATAGGGTGAAGCATTGAGACAAGCTTGCCCATTACACTGGCCACTAGCTAAAGAGCACGGTAACTCTGATTTCCTGCATCCACATTGCGAACTATAACTACCATTCTTGCAGTTGCAGAATATTGTGTTCAGCAAATTTTCTGGAGCTGGAGATAGAATAGTAGTGGTAGGTTCCAGGAATCCATTACGCATTATCCAACCCCAGTCCTGGGGTTCTAAATCATGCCCTAACCAAGTCTGAACTTGGTAGTAAATACGATTGAAACGTTTGTGAGCTGCTGCACTTGTTGGTGGAAGATTTGATAATTGTACAGGTTTATTCAGTTTGGTTGATTTGATGAATTGTGTATAACAAAGATGATCGATGCTGTTCTCAGATTTTGGAGCATTGCTAACAAAATTCGCACTCCATTCTCAAATAATCTTTGAACCAGACAGTTTTCGTATTCAAATGCTGCAGCAAGTTGATCCAAATCCGGAAGTTTTTCAAGTGTTCTTACAAAAGTTTTTTCTCCTTTTTTGAAGAGCACAGAAGTCGTGTCACAGCCACTCACTGCGTGCAGAAACAAAATATGTTTTTTCAACCGAGGATATTTATCAAAACTTTTGGACGAGTATATTTCAGTATTTTACATTTCCTTTTCCAACTTTTTTTAAGAAAATTTCTTCTCGATGGGATAGAGTATGCCCAATTAAGATGACAAGCAAATCTATGTATATCTTCTCCTATTATTACTGCAGTGTTTCCATGTTTCGATTCTTCAATAACTTCAATATTCTTCAATAATTAGAACAGCTGCATCATTTGTGGCCTGTTTTGTTTTGATATCAACAGCTTTTAATTTTTCAATCAGCATATTAATAAGTTTTTCTTTATTATTTCGATTAGATAGGAATTTTTCTTGGGTAACAGGTACAACCATCGTTTCGTCAAAACAAACTTCGTATGTTTTAGAAAGTGCAGCAGTTCTCCTTAGCTGCTCCATGGCTTTTATATTTTTAGAATAGTCTGAGTAGCCATCAAATACAACAACAATGTCTGAACCATAATGCTTTTGTAAATACTACAGGTTGAACTTGAATGATACCGTACATAATGAAAGACTGCGCGCTCACCGCCCTCTATCTCAAAAACGGTTTGAGATACAAAAAAAATTTTGAAACAAAAGTTGTAGAGAATTTTATCCTCTACAATATTTATAAAAAATACAAAATAGCGTAAATGTGAAAGGGAACGAGATATTTGCAAAAAAAGCGCAAAAAATCGATTTTTTGACCTTTGACCTCAGAAGTCGCGCACACGCTATCATATGTAGGTTTTGAGACATGTTTTAGGATGTTAAAATAAAGGTTTATACGAGTTTACAGCCGGTTATCTCAAATTCCGAGGTGAAACCCCTAAGATGACTGGACTAATAGCCTCTAAAAGAAAAATAAAAGAGGCTTTTTTAATAAAATCTAATAAAAATAAATGTACTGCTCATGCATCTGTAGATGTTAGTAATATATGGCAATCGCTCCTTTGATTTTAAAAAACATAACATACGTAAAGATTAAAAACAAATTAAAAATAATCCTACAGAAAGTTTGAAGCTTTTTGGTTTTACCTTATTAAGTATTTGTTATCAGGTAATAAGTAATTTTGAAGTTTAACTTGATATAATGTCATTTTAACAGAACGTGAACGGTTTTTGTAGACGTACCTGTTTAAAAAAAACTAGTGTTCTCGAATAGTTGCATTTAGATATTTATAATGGTTTTTTTCTTTGTTCTTTGTATTTTTTTTTTGCTTCCGACGACGGAAAGAGATATACTTTCGGAAACGTTAAGCATTTTTTGTCCGTTAGGGAAATTTGTTTAATAGTAAACCACCGCTGACAATTAGTCTTCGTTGGATTAACGCAGCAGTGTTTACAAAAAACAACTATTTCATTTTGTAGATTTTTCTACAGTGGCGAAATACCCATAGGACTTTTATGGAAAGAAAGAAATATATTTACAATCAAATCGGCAAACAAAAACCACTGTCAATTAGTTTTTAGGTTTGAAAGTTGGCTGGTGGGGAGTGTGACCAGCAACAAGAAAGTAATACCAAATCTCGTCAATTTCCCTAATTCGTGTATGTTGAGAATATAACCATTGTTTTCTTCAACCAATTTCGTGCTTTGTTAGACCGTTTTGACAATTTTTTCAACATATATCCAGTTGCTTGGCATATCAAGTTTAGAAACGACGATTAACAGTATCCCGAGCTACAACCGACAGCATTTATTATTGGACCAATTTGAACATTTACCAGCAAAGTCAAAAATAAATAGATCTTAGTTATTATTTTAAGTTTATGTTTAAATTATACGTTAATATTATCGACGACCCTGCCAAAAATATTAATTTCTGAAAGAACTGAAAGAACTCGTTGGAGATTATCTGTTCTTATAATTATTTAATTAGGTTTGACTGCTGGAAAGCTAAGAATTAGAATGCTCACTCCATTTTGAATACAATCAAAATGGTTAATTAATATGAAGGAGCTATCACAAAATTGCATCGCATAGCTGTAATAGGATTAATAGGTGTCACAGGTTTGAACAATGCTTTTAACAGTCACAAAATTAATTATATGTTAGCATCTTTAGTTTTAATCTACCAATATTATGATTTAAAGCTGTCATACAAGAGCTGTATAAATGTAAAGCAAAATGTTTAATATTTGCGAAATATATCTGGCAGGTTCAGTTAAAAAAACAATGTAAATAATTACCTTACAAGTAATTTAATAGTGAGTGCCTCGCCTATATAAGAAATGATTGGTCTAGTCTTTTACAAAAAAAACCCTTATAATAAAAATCGTATGTAAACATAAAATAAAATTAAAAATCAATGCCTAGAGTTTTGCCTCATTTAAACTCTGCTACAATGATTTAATACGAAATAAAACTGTTGTTTCGAACTTCAACATAAATGGGGAATAACAATGGATGATAATTTTGGCGAGGTCAAGCCCTAGACGTCATTTACTAGACTCGAGCTTTTCTTTATTTTTTAATGGCGCTTACTGCCAGTTGGTTGTAATTTACTTTTATATTGAATAAATATGATTTTTAAACGGTGTAGTTAAAATGGATTTGTGTGTCTGGAAACTTCTATCTTTTTTTAACCCTCGGGGACGCTTTAGAATCAGAGCGCGTAGCGGTATTCCGTACCGCATTTATATTTTTTAAGTATTTTGTAATTTAAGATATTTTATTGTAAAATTTAGCATACTAAACAGTAACAAGCAACATTTTTAATACATATTTACTTAATAAACACATAAAAAACTCACAACCACAAAGGGTATGGAAGCTAGGTGAACCATCTTTTGCCTTAAAAAAAATAAATAAATCAATACACCTCTGAATTTTTTGCACCTCTTTTTTGATGAAAATTTATGTGAAATTATTGTAACACAGTCCAATCTCTATGCAGCCCAAAACAATATCAATCTGAATTTGAAACTTCAAGAATTATATGTTTTCTTTGGCGCACTACTGGGTCTACGCTTCTTTCTGGGTATGCCAAGTATCCAAACAGAAGGATGTACTGGTCAGCTGAAAGTGACATACCAAATATTTTAGCTGATAGTATGCGACTCAGTATATTTGAGCAAATAATTCGTAATTTACATTTGAATGATAATTCGAAAATTGATAAAGAAGATCGACTCTATAAGCTTCGCCTAATTATCGAAACGCTGAAATGTCGCTTGAAACGCTTATGTCAATTTTAGAAAGTATAGTGGACTTGATGAGAAACTTAGTATTGATGAAAGTATGATTCCATATTACGGGAAGCACTATGCCAAACAATTTATCAGGGGAAAACCAATTAGATTAGGTTTCAAAAATTGGGCACTGTGCACCAGTAACGGATATTTGCTGGCTTTTGAGATACGCATGGGCAAACAAGTTAAAAATAAGTGAAAAAAAAATTTTTGGCATTGGCGGAAATGTAGTGATATGAGGTGGCAAATATACCACCCCATAAGGGTTATCAAATTTACTTTGACAATTATTTTACATCTTTGAAGCTGCTTACTCATTTATCACAAAAAGGATTTTGCGCAACAGGAACTTTGAGAGAAAACCGAACAGAAAAATGTCCTCTCAAGTCCAAACAAGAATGGAAGAAAGCAGTAAGGGGCTCATCACACCATGTATCGATTGAAGATCTTGTAGTCGTCCAATGGAAGCACAATAAAGTAGTGCCAGCGGCCTCCAACTTTGACACTTCTGCAAATAAAACTGCACCACGCTACTGTAGAGAGACTAAGTCTAAAATAAACGTTCCTCAACCTGGTATTATATGTATATAACTACAACCGTGGAATGGGTAGCGTTGATAAATTAGATAATATGGTAGCAAATTACAGAACGAGAATCCGGCAAAGAAAGTGGTGGTGGCCAATTTTTGTCTATTTATTTGACGTATCTGTAGTAAATGCCTGGCTACTAATGATAATTATTCATCCTGAAAATCCAGTCTGCTCTTCGTTACTCCCCTTTCGAAGAAACTTAGCACTGGCGTTTCTTCATTCATATGGAGTAAAGTCAAGTAAGGGAAAAATGCCGCCGATGTTGCCTGTCGACTCAAGATTTCATAAACTAAATCATTTAGTTAATTAGAATGTGTGTTTTTTGACCGATAGAAGATAGAAGGTGTGCTTTTTGTAAAAAGAAATCGAATTTTATTTATTCTAAGTATGACGTAGGTTTACATCCGAAATATTGTTTTATAACGTATCATACCAAATAATATATTTTATTAGTATTATTGCTATTGTTATGTTTTAGTTCTTATGCATAGCGTCCCTTAAAGGGGACCTAGTTTTTTTTCAAAAATATGAATGTGTCTTATTTTTAAACGTTTTCTTAGTGTTATTTACCTCTCAAAGAATATATATTTCCTAAAGAATTGATGGTGTTGGCTTTATTTTTAACCTCATGCACTAATGGGTTAAAGAAATTTGTAAAATTGCGTTACAGAATACCGGACGCGCCCGGTCGAGGGTTAAAATAGATTTGTGTGTCTGGAAACTTCTATTCTTTTTTAATTTTACTTTAATTGGCGTTAATTGTTGTTAAGTTTTACGTCAATTTCTAGCAAATGATGTCTAGAGATTTACCTGGCCAAAATTATCATCGACTCTCATTCCCAACCGTCTTTGACGCATTTTTTTTCGATCATACGGTACTAATATTCAGTATAAGTACAACTTTTTATTGTTACGACGTTTAGGGTAGTGATTTCCGGTTATCAAATTGAAACTAAAACAAGATATCTTAAGATAGACTACTTTTATAGCCACTTTCGTTAAAATAAGCCATTCATTCGTGAGATTATACCGCAAGGACTCGCTAAAAATGTTACCGTTATTTTGAATTTTGAATAAAAGCAATATCTTCAAATTTTCGTTTCTTCCAATACTGAAGACCAGTGTTTCGCAACGTGTGAGGTCGCCAAAAAGGGTCGAGCTTTATATAAGTTTAGGAAACACTGCTGTAGACAAATCTACCCTTTAATCAATGCATGTAGTGATTTAACCAAAAGTATTTCGGATGTCTGATTTTGAGATTCCTATTCATAAAAATCATTCACCCGAGTGATCACAATCACGAAACAGTTTTGTTCATTGTTAAGTAACCATAACTTAAGTATAAATAGCGGATATTTAGTTTTAGCTTCTACTTGAAATGGTGTGTCATATAAACGTCGTAGTTCAATAGTTCAGCAAAAAAAAGACAATGGAACTTTGACAGAACAGTTTTATATCAAATGAAACAATGTCTAACACCTTTAAACAAATGATTTGTTTACGTACGTTGGAGGGGCAGAAAGGTTGCTTCATATTCGTCAAATTTGCTTAAATACATTCAATTTATAATGAGCTTGTACTAAGTAGGTATATAACCCACGCGTATATAATTTTAAATGAAATAATAAGTAACCCACAGTTGCGAAAAAGCTCCATATGGGGGATTTGAACTTTCTATTAATAGCAGACTATAGACAACTACACTTAGAGTTTTTTTTATAATAAGTCATTGTCATGGTCATTTATAACATGTCCAGAGTGGTTTTTAAAATACGATTAAACTACGACGAACTTTTAAAGCCGAAGATTAAGGTTCACTTAAATCTCTCTCAAGAATTATTGATGTTTTTTAATTGGAAATTCAGCGTGAAAATTTATAGATATACTATAAAACATCCAATTGAGATGTGTTGCTAGTTTTTTTTATATTTGAAAAATGTAACAAAAGTATTCATTTATATAAAAACATCTTTTTGTTATATCATTTTATACCACGGAAAGTTCCCTAGTTGGTTAAAGCATTTTTGAATATCAGCAACATTTCTCCCTCTTGATTACATTTATAAGATTAGATTTATTGACCAAACTACTATAATATCGACCTTAACGAAGCTTCCCAATTTTGATTCCGCAAGTTAGAAGTGCGATAAAATAGTTAGTTACGTATTATTATTGTTACTAAGAGCTATTCCATGTACAACAAAATGATGTATATAATCTATTTAATAAATATATTGTTAGAAATTTGAGTTTTTGGTTGTTTTTTTATTTATTCTTGAATAGTTAATTATTTTTTTTAAAAGACTGGTTTTCCCCCGCCACATTAATAATAGCACAAAGAACAAAGAAAACATTATTTTATTTAAATACATTTTAGTATTTTTTTAATAGATTTTAGGCTTTAATGTTAGTTTTGTCATTAGGATTAAGATTTTAATTGATTATGTCATGTGTTGTCATACGCTAAAAAAATAATAAGTATTTGTTCTTTGTGTTATTTTTTGCTTCTGACGATGGGAGGATATACCTTTTCAGGATATACCTCCTGAAAAGTTAAGCTCATTTTTTTCGTAACCAAATTTAGTACGCATGATGAATGTACTGATACAAGAAGATCTTTAAAAACACGAAAATAGCATAGAACACATAGGCAATCAGTAATAACATATAGCACAATAAGTAAATCTGTTGGAATACTAGATGCAGCAATAATTTCAGAATATAACAAAGAAGTTCAGTATTCGAAAGAAGTATTGAAAATAATTTTGGCCGTTATGTAGTTTTTGGCTTCTCAAGGGCTCACTTTTCGCGGTGAAACAAAACAGTTGGTTCTTCAAGTAATGGAAATTATTTAAGATGATTGGAAATGTTAAGTCAGTTTGATCCTTTCATTGCAGAGCATTTACAGAAATATGCGAATCTAGAAAAAGGTTATACCTCTAACCTTTCTACAAATATTTGCAACGAACTTATTAACATTATAGGGGAAAAAGTGTTAAATAACTAAAAGTTAAAATAAAATTTAGCTCAACTGCAGGATGTTAATGGACTCTACACCCGAATTTATCACACGTAGATCAAATGACATTTCTAATTCGGTATGTAAGAAAGGGAAATATCATTGAAAGATTTTTGATGTTCATACTCATAGAGAATCACAATGGAGAATATTTAGCACATGGAGTCCTTGCATTCCTAGAAATGCATAATATAGACATAAAAAGTTGTAGGGGTCAGTCAAACCAGCTATAAAGTCTTCATCGCTGCTGCTAGGCATCGCCCTTCAAACTGGAGTTTGGTTTTGTGTTCCGCTCATATATTCGATTACATAATGTCATAGAATTTGTTGAACATTGTTTGAATTTGAAGAAAAATTATGATAATGATTGAAATGGCATATTCTGGACTTTTACTTGTTTGTGTCTAGATATATATCTTTTTGAGTTCTGCATTATTAATTATGGTATAATAAATAACACAAATCAGATTTAATATCGGGTAGGTGTAGTATTAGCTACCTACAACAAAAAATTTTACTTAATATTATAACTATCTACAATAATATATCAGAGAATTTAGAAAAAAAAAATGTTTTGTATTGCACGTTTACATTATGAACTTTTCATTGGGATAATTATGCTTCCGATCTACTATTTGTTGTAGATATTGTACTTTTTATATACAAAGAAGCCAAAGCAAGAGTAATGATATATAAAACAACTCCAGAGATCCCAACTGGCAAAGGAATACGACAGAGAGACGCGATATCCCCAAAGCTGTTTACAGCAACATTAGGAGAAATCTTCCGTTAACTAGGCTGGACCAACAAACGATTAAAAATAGATGGAAAATATCTTAACCATCTAAGATTCGCTGATGGCATAGTCCTAATAGCCACTAGTCCTGAAGAACTATAACATAAATTAACGAACTAAATACAGCTAGCAATTAAATAGGTCTCAAAATGAATTTAACAAAAACTAAAGTAATGTATAACGAACTAGTAGATGGAAAAGACATTCTAATAAATGACACAAAACTGGAAATAGGAAAACATATATTTGGGATAACTAATACTGTATTTTTATGTAAACTATGTAAATTGAAAAAACAAAATGAAAAAATTCAAACGATTTACGAGTCTTTAGTTTTGCTGGTTACAATTAATATAAATTACGAATGTCCAATTAACATGAGTGTTCCGGTGAATCCAGTGCCATTGACATCTACAGTAATAAAAAATGATATATTTTAATCAAATATTCAATAAAATTATTAAATTATTTATATAGTTAATTAACATAGGTCTTTTCAAACTAAATTAAAATAGGCTTTAAAAGAGTAAGTTATAAAGAAACTGGCTTTTTCATCACACTGCTGCCCGACTCTTTCAAAACATATCCACTCAAGAAACATAATCTCGAAAATTAATATTAAGTTAAAGGTTTGCTGACAACAGATATATGTTACTATAAAGCCTAAATAATTTATAAAGTTACAGTATCATATAACTATTAGATTTGTATAAAGAAAAGTTAAAAATAAACAAATAAAATGAAATCGAAAATTTACTTTTTGGCGACAAGATATTCAAAACATCGTATCGGTGCTGTTCATTTCTAGTAAACTGTCAAATGTTTATGGGTGACACTGGCTAGTGTTACTATCGTAAAATATTAAGACCTACACGATACATTCAAAAACTACCGTGGAAATGATAACAGCTCTTTCATGCCACTTCTCCCCTACCATATTTTTTTTATAAAAATGGAAGAAAACACTATTAATAGACAATGTGAAGTCAACGAATCCCTTAATGACGAAGAAGAATGTACCGATGAACCAATTTAATTGTGATAAAATGGTTCAAGTCCAAAAAAGTATAAACATTTAACAACATTCTTAAAAAAGACCATAATTGTATTTTGAGTTACTTTAGTTTGCAATAATACATTTTAAAGTATAATAAAGCATTGTGTCAAGTTTTCTTCTCCAGCTTGTTTTATTTTAATTAAGTAACATTAAAAAACTTTAATTCTCATTTTCTCCATAATTATCTTCTAGGACTTGATCCAGTTTACTTCTGAACCCCTCAATATGCATTAATCTGATCACAATATTCCCCCAAATATTTTGTCATTGAATTATTGATCAACCAATTTGCTTACATTTCAAGAGCAATTAACATGCAGAAAAGTCAAATAATAGGGTTGGAAAAGCATGAACAAAGAAACACTTGTAATGCCAAAATCCCATAAATCGTCTCCAAGATTACTACTTCACCAATATCAATTAATCAATAACATACCTTAATTTCACTAGCCTCTAAATGTGCCACACAGTCTAAATTACATCCTCCTATAATCACCTGAAAGAGATAAAAAAAACTAGCTCAATTAAATGTAACACATATATATTGAAAAAAAATTCACAGTCCTTTACAAAGATGCAACCGGGGGGGCATTGAAAATGATGAATAAAAACGTAAAAATATGATTAGTATTAATATGAGTGTATTACATACATATGTTTAAATAACGAACTTAACAAAAAACAACAGATTTAAAGATTCACTGAAAAAGTAGTAATGTTAACATTAAACCAGGTCTCTTTGAGAAGAATGGACGCCTGCTTTAAACTAGTATAAATTGAAAAGGGGTGGGCCCAGTATCGATCCTTGTAGTATCCGTCAATTACACACAATCTATCTGGATTGGGGAGCAAATGCGCCAGTCCTGAGAACTATTCATATACTCGTCGCAGAATACTGCTGTCCTGTGTAGGGCAATAGTGCTCACACGAATATTATTGATATCCAGTTGAAAGAAAATAAGAGGACTATATCAGGCACTGTGAAGTCCATACTGGCTGCTTGTTCTGTCAGATATTGAGCCACCGGAATCGGGGCCAAGCAGCACTGAAAAAAGAGTGGGAAAAACGTTCTGCAAACCCTGATTTACCATTGCACCAGATATTGCTACCAGGTATTTTGAGTATTTTTTTATTTTTAGCTGAAATACGTATCACTGCTTTTATATCTGAACAATCTTCTATCATTTACTGTGATGGATTACCTTTCAAGCTTGTATGGAAAATATTTTCCAGATTCGAAGATTGCACAGGGTATGGCATATGGCACTAGGGTAAGGTACTAGAGTAAGGTATGACACTATGGCAGTTACAAAACTAGTATTAGGTGATGAAATTTTCAAAAATATATGTGAAGATTTAAGAAAAACAAAGTTTTCCCTTATAATTGAAGAGTCCACAGATAGAACAACATAAAAACATTTATGCCTTGTTGCACGATATGCAAATAGTAACATTATAAGAGATCACTCTTTTTCATTACTTCCATTAGTCAATTATTCTTCCAATGCAAACACACTTTTGTAGTAACCCTACTTTTTAATATACCTTTTATAATTTATTACATTTATATCTTTAACTTATATACAATAATTATTTTCAACATCAAACTTAAACACTTTATCATGTTTATTTTATTTAATTTGGTCCAAAATCTATATTCATTTTATCTTCGTTATAGTATGGTACTTAATTATGTAAAACTTTTTTTTTGAGATTTCATATCACTTTCACCTCATGAAATCTCTCATTAAGGGGGGAGGTGTTGTGAACATACCTTTAATATGGTTGGTAATATGTATATGTATATTCTACAAATTGTATAAAGTATTAAGTTTACCCTTATACTACGGCTATGCCTAAAGAGTTTAAGATACGAAAAATACCATTAACATTATTATTCTTCTCAAAAAGATGGGTGACGCAAATAAACAGAACCTTTGCCTTAAGATAAAATAGCCATAATTAGGCGCGTCATTTTTAGTTTTCCTTTGTAATTCATTTACTTTCAGACGAGATGTCTGGTTTCTATTTACTTAAAAAATGGTCATGTTTGTCCCTTTGCAAACCTACCATAAAATATTATTAAGAAATAGTAGGTACGCCCGTGGATTTTCGGAGAGGGTATTCTCATAAAAGCACGGTCGCAGAAGGGACCAGAACACACTTTTAAAAAAGACACACTTCAAGGTCATTCATAAAAATTCTTTTATAGACCTAAGATTGCTGAATTTTTGTTAGTTAAAATTTATATTTTGTATTAAAAATTTAAAATTAAAAAAGTAATAACCAATTAGTAAGAGTTTAATTATAAAAAAAAAATAATAACATTCCCAACACAAGTGGTGATACGAGTCAAATCACAACAAGGTGATTCAAGAGAAAACTACAACATTTGGCGGCAGCGACTACAAGATTGGTGACAAGGGTGGTCCAACCCAGGATCACAACACTTTATAAACAAATTGTTGATATATTTACATTGCATAAAATTCAATATAAGAATAATCTTATTGGTTTTGCATCAGATGGTGCTCATGTGATGATGGGAGCACATCATTCTGTTATGGCTCTGTTAAAAAATGAGTGCATTATGCCACTCTTTCCATTTATGCGCTTCATTCATCAAAAACTACCAAAATATATTGATAACTTAGTAAGAGATATACATAATTATTCTACCTCTAGCCCAAAGAGAACTACACAATTTGTAGACTTTTAAAAATGTTATGCTGTAAAAACGTTTGCATCCATCACAGACAAAGTGGTTGTCCATGCATAGTGCCGTTAACAGAGTTTTAGAGCAGTTTGAACCCTTAAAACTTTTTTTTTATTAATGCAGTGGCCAGTAATGATGTTTTAGTTGCTGAAAATATCTTAGAAAAACTGCAAGACCTGGAAACCAGGTTATTTTTGACTTTTTTCAGCCATGTTTTAATAGACTCGGTATAACTCTAATAACCGAGGACTTGCGAATGTAAAGAATGTAAAGACTCCAAGCATAACGATAGTGCTCTTTTGCCAAACCATGAATGGAAAAAATGAACAGATAGAGACAGATAGAGTTAAGAGGAAAATAACAGTGCCTAGATTCAAAGCTGTCAAATATGGCGAAGTACTCATAAATGAAAAAATACTCGAGAAGATGGCAATAACTGAACAAAAAAAGAAAGAGAAAGAACCGAAGAAATTAAGTAAAGTTCAAAAACCAAAAAAGGAGCAAGCTAAAGAACGAGGCAAGGAAAAAAAGAAAAAGACAGTTCACCTGGAAAGCGATTCTGAAAATGAAGATACCGGATCCTTATATTCCGAAAGAGAATCGGACGACTCTGATTTTCATCAGTCGTGTATACAGGAAAATGCAAAATAAGTTGAGGAACCAAACTGGACAAAGCTGAAACCAGGAATGTTTTTGCTAGTGGATTTCTTGGAGGTTCAAAAAAAAACAAATAGTTTTAAAAATGTTGCTTGCATTGAAAAAACTGACTAGGAAGATGGAGAAATTTTAGTAAATTGTTTTAGAAGGAATTTTTTACTTATTCCACCACGTTCACTACACTAGATGTAGAAGAAAAAGAAGAAGAAATTATTTTGCTTTTATGTAGTCGACCGAAACTCTTTCATTGGTTTACATTGGTTTATAGAGTGTGATAGAATGGTGGTTTGAAGTTATATTTTATATTTGTTCTTGAGTTAGTGTTCAAAATAAGTAGCACAGAGTCAAATTCAGATACAAATTTTGCCAAAAGTGGTCCCTCCGCCCCAAAAAAGCCAAAGTGGCGGAAACAAAAATTCAATCAAGATTGGCTCCAAATGGAACAATTTAAAGGTTGGTTGACAGAAGTACCAGAAAATCCATATTCCTATAGTCCTATAGCTTGTGACTGCCAACTAACATGTGGTAAGTCGGAGCTCCAGAAGCATTTTATAGGAAAGAAGCACTTAAAAAAGTAAAATTAATTTCAAGTAACACAAACGTGCATTCATCCTTTAAACCTATAATGACTAGAAACGAAGATAGACAAGTTCAGGACTTTGAAATAGTGATGGGCAAAACTGTAATTTTTAGATAACAGTTGAAACTGTTATAGTTATTTATAAAAAACAACTTAAAATAACAGCTTAAAAATAACAGGTTTCTTTATTTTACTGCTAAATATCTGAAAGAGTATGAAGCGGTCGCCGCCAGGCGTATTAACGCAGTTGCAAGTTGCTACAATGACATGCTCGGTGGTAGTATTTCCAGGGTGTCTAAAAATTTCTAAATATCGATTGTTATCTAAAATACCTCTCTAAAAACGGTCGTTGTTTACAAATAAGCGCTGTTTACAAATTGCGATATAAAAAAGCCAAAATTCCGCCACTCGTCTATACGTATACATTCCGATCTACCTACGCCTTGCCCCTCGATCGGCGTAGATCCTGAATTGCGTAGCAGTGTACAGGGTGCATCTCACTCGACGGGCAAGAAGCTCTTAGTTATAATTTTACCATTTGTGGTCAAAAAATAGCAATATAAGAAAATGTGTAGTATATTCTTCATAAGTAAACCAACTATACACTAGAGTTCGAATTAATTTTACACTTAAACTAGCGTGTACCCGCGACTTCGTTCGCGTCGAATTAATAATTTGTAATGGTGATGATAAAGCAAAGCAAGAATTTCTATTGACATACAAACTGGATAAAATTTTCTCACATTTGCCAAAAATAAGCTTTAAACGTCGAGCAGTTTAAGCAGAATCGTGGTTAATCAATTACTCAACTTTTTGGAACACCCTGTATTATTTTTTAAAAAATTTCAAAATATGTAAAAAAACAAAATAAATTATGCGTGTCCAAGCGTTTTCCCGAAAGACTAACCGTTTTTTAAATAACAAATATTGTAATATTTGAGGGGCGTTTTCACCCTCTTGGAATTTAAGATTCGAGAAACCCCTCCTTATCGAACCTCAACCCCACAGTCAATCCGTTTGCCAAAAATCAGCTTTAAACGTCAAGCAGTTTAAGCAGAATCGTGATTACTCAATGGTCACATTTTATGAAACACCCTGTATATATTTTTAAAAAATCTTAAAATATGTAAAACAACGAAATAAAATATACGTGTTTAAGAGTTTTTCCGGAAAACTCACCGGTTTTTAAATAAAAAATATTCTAATATTTGAGGGTGGTTTCACCCCCTTTGAATTCGAGTTTCGAAAAATCCCTTCTTATCGAACCTCTACACCCTAAAGTCAATCCGTTTTCCAAAAATCAGCTTTTTACGTCAAGGGCTTTAAGCAGGATCGTGATTAATCAATGACCAGATTTTTCAAAACACCCTGTATACATTTTTAAAAAATCTTAAAATATTATTCTGAAAATTTTTCAGAATAAATAAATACCTAAATATTGAAACTTAATAACGTACTGAAACATACAGCGCCATAATATCTCGACCTCCGCCCGTTATGCTCGTAACAGGTTGAAAAACAATATATCTAAAACAACTGATGCGTTATTCTCCAACCTGTTTCGAACTTCCATCGACAATCGACCGATGCAGCAGCCTTCCTTTCCCACTCCTGTTATCTCGACCGCCAGGCGTTATGCCCGCAACTGTTTCAAAAAACCTGCTTCTTTTATATCCTATTATTTTTAAGCTGTTATAAGCGCAATACGACCGTCGACGGGATCGACCGAAGCAGCTACGTTCGCCGTAGCGCATTCCCCACTCCGTTGTCCGTTGTCTCGCCGCCTGTATCGATGGTTGACGAAATAACAGGTTTTCCATCCATACTAGTTGTTTTTTGGAATTGCTTCGAGCAGCATAGAATTTCGGGGCGGTGCAGAGCGCCGACTTCGTTTTTCGTTTCACGAGCGGCCGATCTCTACGTGTCGTTATTTTATATCTGTTATTTTTTAGAAGTAGTAACGGTTGCGTTATGTTATTTATAAATAATTGTTATAAAATAACAGATAGTTAAATAACAACCCATCACTACTTTGAAATAAGGTTCAGTGCTTTTTTCGCCGAGCATAACCTGGCCTTTCAAGCAATAGATCAGTTAGTCCCATTGCTTTGTGAAATTGTTCCAGATTCTAAACTTATTCAAAAAGTTGCTTTGGGACGTAAAAAGTGCACAAGCATAATTAAGAACGTCTTAGCTCCTACTGTAAGCGAAGATTTAATAGAAATCATAAAGGAGGTCAATAAATGTTTAGTTCTAGTCGACGAGAGCTCTGATATTGGACTACATAAAAATATGTGTGTGCTTGTAAGATTTGTAGATCCATCGGCTGGGCAAGTAAACACAAAACTTCTACAGTTGTTGGAACTAGACGGAAAAGACTGTAGTGCCGAAAAACTATACAGTGCTTTTAAAACTCTTCTCGGTAATCTTCAAATACCTATTACTAATGTAATAGGAATGGCTTCGGACGGAGCTAGTGTTATGGTTGGTAAGAATAATTATTTTGCGTCAAGACTTGTAAATGATAGTAAAAATGCGATGGTAATTAAGTGCGTCTGTCACACTTCGGCCATAATTGCAAACAAAGCTTGTATGTGTCTGCCGCGAGCCCCCGAATATCTTTTAAGACAAGTTTTGTCTGGAATGATGCGTATTTGTCTGGAAGTTTGAAGAGATTGGAAGAAATTGGAAGAAATGCAAGAATATTTTAATTTCGAAAAGAAAAAAAAAATATTACGTGTGGTTCATACATCAATGTGTTGAGAGACTACTTTAGGGTAGTAGTTGTAGACGATAAGTTAAAATCTGCTGAAACGATCTTGAAGGAATTAGAAAACTTCTGCACTAAAGCATATTTAACGTTCTTAAAGTTCACACTTAATTACTTTAATTCAATGAACGCAATTTTTCAAAGTAATAAAACATTAATTCATGAACTTCATTCCGAATCAAAAAAGATTTTTTTTATATTTGGTCAAATTTTCTAAAGCCTGAGTGTTCTACATAATTATGTAGAACTTGAACATATCGATCATACGGAAGAAGAAGGTTATAACTCAAAATTTTCCATTTTAAGATTTCAACGGTATTCAGTTAAAAATAGTCTAGTTTTATGTTAAAGAAAGTTATAACTCTAGTTCGACTTATGTCCAAAGATGACCGCTATGTAACAGGTGCTTTCGGCGAAATTTAGTGGCGTGATCGGTTAACAGAGCAACACTTTAGTTTGTTACCAACTTTTGGTGGAGTAGTGTCGTCGATGCCGGAGAAAATAGATACATTTCGATATAAAACTATTTATGAAGTGGCGTTTCTTATAAAAAACTGTTGCAATTTGATATAAAACCATTGAATATTAAGGCAGTGCATTATTTGCTTAATTTTATGCTAAATACAGAGTGATAAATGTTAACTTTTTCTCTAATTTTTTACATTATCCATTTAATCACCAAATTTAAAGGTTTGGTATATATTTATCACATTTATAGTTTGTTATTGACAAGGTATCAAAGCAAACCCCATATTTTTTGCTTTTAAACTAATAAAGATATATCAATAAACAATTAGCGATGTAATGGTTTTTGCGCGCGCTGGCCGACTGCCGCCGCTGCGCCGAGATTTCCTATACCCTTGTATATATGACGTCATGGTGTGGCAAATGTAGCATTTTAATTCTCTTTGAGAAGAATGGACGCCTTCTTTAAACTAGTGTAAATTGAAAAGGGGTGGGCCCAGTATCGATCCTTGTAGTAATCCGTCAATTACACACAATCTATCTAGAATGGGGAGCAAATGCGCCAGTCCTGAGAACTATTCATATACTCGTCGCAGAATACTGCTGTCCTGTGTGGGGCAATAGTGCTCACACGAATATTATTGATATTCCAGCTGAAAGAAAACATGAGAACTATATCAGGCACTGTCAAGTCTATACTAACACACTGGCTGCTTGTTCTGTGAGATATTGAGCCACCGGAATCGGGGCCAAGCAGCACTGAAAAAAGAGTGGGGAAAATTAATGCAGTGGCCAGTAATGATGTTTTATGCTGAAAATATCTTAGAAAAACTGCAAGACCTCGAAACCAGGCTATTTTTGACTTTGTTCAGCCATTTTTTAATGGACTCGGGATAACTTTAATAACCGAGGACTTAACAACAGCCCGGAAACAAAAAAAAATATGCTGAATATAGGATTTTTTAAAGCAAAAAAGTTTTATACCTGTTAATAAGGAGGCGCACCGCGTTTTTGTTACAAATGTCTAGGTACATCACAACAATATAGGCCGGAAAACTTCACGCTTGCGCAATACGTGCGAATGTAAAAAATGTAAAGACTCCAAGCAAAATAATAGAGCTTTTTTGCCAAACCATTAATGGAAAAAATGAACAGATAGAGTTAAGAGGAAAATAACAGTGCCTAGATTCAAAGCTGTCAAATATGGCGAAGTACTCACAAATGAAAAAATACTCGAGAAGATGGCAATAACTGAACAAAAAAGAAAGAGAAAGAGACGAAGAAATTAAGTAAAGTTCAAAAACCAAAAAAAGGAGCAAGCTAAAGAACGACGCAAGGAAAAAAAGAAAAAGACAGTTCACCTGGAAAGCGATTCTGAAAATGAAGATACCGGATCCTTGTATTCCGAAAGAGAATCTGACTCTGATTTTCTTCAGTCGTGTATACAGGAAAATACAAAATAAGTTCACTATGAGGAACCAAACTGGACAAAGCTGAAACCAGGAATGTTTTTGCTAGTGGATTTCTTAGGAGGTTCAAGAAAAACAAATCATTTTAAATATGTTGCCTGCATTGAAAAAACTAACCAGGAAGATGGAGAAATTTTACTAAATTGTTTTAGAAGGATTTTTTTTACTTATTCCATCACACTAGATGTAGAAGAAAAAGAAATTATTTTGCTTTTATATAGTCGACCGAAACTCTTTCATTGGTTTATAGAGTGTGATAGAGTGATGGTTTGAAGTTATATTTTATATTTGTTCTTGAGTTAGTGTTCAAAATGGCGGAAGGCTCCGCCCCAAAAAAGCCAAAGTGGCGGAAACGAAAATTCAATCAAGATTGGCTCCAAATGGAACAATTTAAAGGTTGGTTGACAGAAGTACCAGAAAATCCATATTCCTTCGATGTATAGCTTGTAACGGCCAACTAACATGTGGTAAGTCGTAGCTCCAGAAGTATTCTATAGGAAAGAAGCACTTAAAAAAGTAAAATTAATTTCAAGTAACACAAACGTGCATTCATTCTTTAAACTTATAATGACTAGAAACGAAGATAGACAAATTCAGAACTTTTAAATAAGGCTCAGTGCTTTCTTCGCCGAGCATAACCTGGTCTTTCAAGCAATAGATCACTTAGTCCCATTGCTTTAAGAAATTGTTCCAGATTCTAAACTTATTCAAAAAGTTGCTTTGGGGCGTAAAAAATGCACAAGCATAATTAAGAACGTCTTAGCTCCTACTGAAACGAAGATTTAATAGAAATCATAAAGGTCAATAAATTTTCAGTTCTAGTCGACGAGAGCACTGATATTGGACTACATAAAAATATGTGTGTGCTTGTAAGATTTGTAGATCTATCGACTGGGCAAGTAAAAACAAAACTTCTACAATTGTTGGAACTAGATGGAAAAGACTGTAGTGCCGAAAAACTATACAGTGCTTTTAAAACTCTTCTTGGTAATCTTCAAATACCTATTATTAATTTAATAGGAATGGCGGAGCTAGTGTTATGGTTGGTAAGAATAATTATTTTGCGTCAAGACTTGTAAATGATAGTAAAAATGCGATGGTAATTAAGTGCGTCTGTCACACTTCGGCCATAATTGCAAACAAAGCTTGTCTGTGTCTACCGCGAGCCCCCGAATATCTTTTAAGGCAAGTTTTGTCTGGAATGATGCGTATTTGTCTGGAAGTTCGAAGAGATGTGCCCAATTGGAAGAAATGCAAGAATATTTTTATTTCGAAAAGAAAAAAATATTACGTGTGGCAGATACAAGGTGGTTATCTCTACATAAATGTGTTTAGAGTATTCTGGAGAATTGGGACGTTTTAAAACACTACTTTGGGATAGCAGTTGTAGACGATAAGTTAAAATCTGCTGAAACGATCTTGAAGGAATTAGAAAACTTATGCATTACAGCATATTTAACGTTTTTAAAGTTCACACTTAATTATTTTAATTCAATGAACGCAATTTTTCAAAGTAATAAACCCTTAATTCATGAACTTCATTCGGAATCGAAAAAGATTTTTTTTAGATTTGGTCAAAATTTTCTAAAGCCTGAATGTTCTACATAATTATGTAGAACTTGAACATATCGACCATACGGAAGAAGAAGGTTATAACTGAAAATTTTCCATTTTTAAGATTTCAACGGTAATTAAGTTAAAAAATAGTCTAGTTTTATGTAAAAGAAAGTTATAACTCTAGTTCGACTTATGTCCAAAAGATGACGCTATGTAACTTAGTGCTTTCGGCGAAATTTAGTGGCGTGATCGGTCAACAGAGCAACATTTTAGTTTGTTACCAACTTTTGGTGGAGTAGTGTCGTCGACGCCCTTCTAATCTAAAAAGAAGGGTCAGGAAATAGCTACACTCCATCTATTAAACATTACAAGAAGCAGCTTAGCGATGGGATATATACCAACCATCTGGAGAAGAGCGAAAGTCATCTTCATACCCAAAATAGGCAAAACTGACTAGGCTAACCCCAAATCATTTAGGCCTATTAGTCTCACATCGTTCATATTAAAAACGATGGAGAAAGTAGTGGACAACCATATTAGAGTAAATCATCTACAGGTTAAGCCACTGCACGATAGTCAGCATGCATATAGAGCGGGCAGATCCACAGAAACTGCTCTGTACCAGTTAACTGAGCTAATACAGGCAAGCCTGGATAGCAAAGAAACAGCACTTTGTGCCTTCTTGGGCATTGCAGGGGCGTTTGACAATGTACCTCACAAGGCGGTCAAGCGATCTCTTGAAACAAGAGGGGTGAACAGTACGATAATTCGCTGGTTTTGGGAAATGCTCTCAACACGAACAGCAGAAGTTGAGATAGGTACCAAAACTGTAGTTGTTAAAACAACGCAAGGAACTCCACAAGGTGGAGTGACCTCCCCCCTACTGTGGAGCTTGGTAGTGGATGAACTACTGGAAGAATTAACTCTAGCGGGAATACACTGCATAGGGTACGTAGATGACATAGTCATTATTGCACGGGGGAAACATGAAGGCACCCTGTGTGATATTATCTAAAGAGGACTCCGCATCGCTGAGAGATGGTGCAGGACTGTCGGGCTGAGTATTAACTCAGATAAAACCGCAGTAGTGCCATTCACCAGAAGGCGAAGTTTGAAAAACTTGAAAAGAATCCATCTAGATGGAAAGGAAATACTGCCATCACAGGAAGTGAAATATCTGGGAATAACCCTGGATAGTAAACTTCTCTGGAACAAGCATATTAAGAACATTACCAGCAAAGCCACAAAGGCTCTCATGATATGCAGAAGACTGGCGGGAAATAGGTGGGGCTGCGCCCCTAACATTTTGCGCTGGATGTATACTATGATAGTAAGACCCATGATTACTTATGGAGCAGTTGCTTGGTATACAAAACTAGAGCAACGTACAGCAAGGCAAAACCTGTGCAAAGTAAAGAGACTGGCATGTGTCTGCATCACAGGTGCCATGAGAACATGTCCAACAGCAGCAATGGAGGTCATTCTAGACCTAACACCACTGCACATTGTCGTCGGTAGTTATGCCAATGCGACAATGATTAGAATGGTTACTGACGGAAACAGTACTGGGAGAATTTTCAGGTCAGGGGATTGGAACACCCTCAAAAGAAAATTCCACTTCTCCAACTCCCAGTGGATGACATACCAAGAATTTACAACTTTGAGAAACACCTCACTGTAGTATTGAGTAATAAAAAGGATTGGAAGAAAGAAACGCTTACTCAGCATATAAAAGACCATACCATCACGTGGTATACTGATGCTTCCAAAACCAGGTCCCTGCTTCCAAAAAGCAGGGACAGGGATAGGAGTATTTGGGCCGAAAACTGAATACTCCGAACCAATGGGCGCCTACCCCAGTATCCTTCAGGCAGAAATTTGCGCTATCGAAAGATGCGTACAATTTATCTTAGATAGGAACGATCGAAAACAGGAAATTGCCATCCTATCCGATAGTCAAGCAGCACTTAACGCGATCAACTCAGTAACCATCAATTCGAAGTTGGTCAAAGAATGCCTAGAGAAGCTCAACAAATTAGGCAAAGAAAATAAAGTCCTCCTACTCTGGGTGCCTGTTCACCAAGGGATAGAAGGCAATGAAAAAGCAAATGATCTAGCTAGAAAAGGAGCGAACACTCCACTAACTGGACCAGAACCGTTCTGTTTTCCAAACGGGAACCAACTGAAAGCGGAACTGAAGAATCTGGAAGACTCTATCCGTAACTTGGAATGGGTGTCCTCGAACGGTCTAAGACACTCGAAAAAGTTCCTTAGAACTTATGACCGAGAAAAATCAAAGGTTTTCCTTGATTTAAGTAATAACAATATTCGGATTTTCACGGGGTTTCTAACAGGACACTGTCTCCTCAACGAACACCTCAGTAGGCTGAAACTGAAAAACAACGGCTAATGCAGATTTTGTGGGGAAAATGGGGAAACACCAGAACACCTTATCACTGAGTGCGCCGAGACGACGACCATTCGTGCCATGAACCTTGGTACGTCTGATGTCGAGGATGGAGAGCTGGCCTCTGTGGAGCCGTCTCAGATACTGGCTTTTCTTAAAGCCTTGAGACTGTATGATGAGTTATAACTCGTTATAACTCAAGAAAGGGGAACACACAATAGATCTATAAGGTCGCGGTGATTAACTCCCCTCCTAAACATTCTGCATTCTGTCGTCGACGCCGGAGAAAATACGAATCGACATAAAACTATTTATGAAGTGGCGTTTCTTATAAAAAACTGTTGCAATTTGATATAAAACCATTGAATATTAAGGTAAGTGCATTATTTGCTTAATTTTATGCTAAATACAGAGTATTAAATGTAACTTTTTTTCTCCTAATTTTTTTTTACATATCCATTTAATCACCAAATTTAAAGGTTTTGTTCATATATTTACCAAATTTATAGTTTGTTAATAACTAATATACATAAAATTAAAGTATTTCTTTTTTTCTAATTTAAAAAACGCCGATAAATACTTTTGGAGGGTCAAATCGATCATTCTGACCACTGTGCGCCGTGCTGTTTTTATGGCTTACTGGAATCTTGAAGATCTTCAGCGGCAAAGAAAGTTTTTGGCATCTAATATTACAGCTATTCAACCTAAATATTCATACAGACTTCCTAACAGTAGTTCTGCTGGTAAAAATGCTTTTTACTTCATAATAGAAAACACACGAGTTCGTAGTAATTAAGCATCGCCCAATACGAACAATATTGGCTAAAAGGGAAAACTCTCCAGGCGGAATTATTTTAACAGATCAACGCGGCAAACACGGTAAACATAAAAAGCTTGGTAGCTCGGTCAAAGATGGTATTCGTGAACATATTAACTCTATACCAAAAATCGAGAGTCACTACTCTAGGGCAAATACGACGAAGTTATTCATTGATGGAGGGAAATCTGTAGCTGAGACTACGTTCACGATTGCCAAGCGAATGATTTGCTCTTTGGGAATTATGTCCTCTATCACAGAATCTTCCTCAATGACATTAAAAAGAAGGAACAAATGGAACAAAATGTACTACTTAAAACGACTTACTATTACCATAACAAAAGGAAGAACGACTGAAGAGCCACCAAAACCTATACAAAAAAAGAGACGGTGATAAATAGTGAGCCATCCTGCACCAAGAGTAATAATGTAAAAAGGCACGAAAGGCGGTCTAAATTCCTACCTGAAAAGAAAATAAAGACCACTGACGATAAAATAATGGTATTAGATAAACAAAAAAAATCGCTCAAATCAAATATCTCAATGCATCAGCAGATCTAGTTAATGCTCAAAAATACAAAACTCAGTTAGAATGCCTTGCTTTGGAAAGACAACTTCAGTTGCCTTCTTACTGTAACAGCTAATTTACTGACAGATTCTGGATTATCACAGGTGTCAGAGGATTTAATAACAGATTCCGGCTTGTCAGAGGTGCCACAGGAAATACCTCTTCCCGAAGAATATGATAATAATCTTATCACTGCTGATGGTAAAATGTATAGAAAATTAAATTAAAAGTCAATACATTAAATTTATTTGTGATCTCTCATATGTATACGAAAACCTTCTAAAATTGTATTACAACAGAACAATAAATTGAAATTTGTTATTTACATAAAATGTTATATAATTCCCTGAAATCTGTTTTCAGCCATTTCTCTTCCACCCGCAACGTTGTCGGGCTCAGGGAGGTTTTTGTCTGGTTCTTCATTTTGTATAAATAGTTGCAATCTTTCATCATCTTCTTCGCCCAGTCTAATGAAGTTGCATAGCGCAACACAGCATTTGAATATTCTCACTGCAAAATACGGTGAAAATTCTTGGCAAGTAGATGCATGTTCTCTGGAAATTTGACGTGAGTTGGATATATACGTTTTCGTGGCAGTGGATATACCACGCATATCTCCAACAGCATGGTATTGTACGCCTGTTCCCAGCCAATGAAGAGCCACCCCAATAATTTGTTTAACTGTTAATCCTCCTCCTCTAGGGCTTTGCTTCAGGTCGTTATCCAGAATCATTTGAAGAGAAGTAAATTTTTCTTCACACATCCTGAATCTGGCATTTGCATAAAGGGGTCGATTTTCTAACCACCCGTAGCTTTTGAAATCGTATTATTTATAATACATACATTCGTAAGTATATTGTGCCAAATATCTTAGCTTACTCTCTTCCTATATAACTTTCTTTGCCTATGTGGCACACTTTCTTCATCAGAAGAAGAATCACTGCTAAATAGTATGTTTCCCATTATACTAAGTGCTGGCAAAGGTTAGTCTTGGGTCGAGATTTCCGTATGTAAGAAGAGTACAATGCGTTTATAATGTACTGAACAAAAAGAGAACAGTAAACACGTTGCCAAACGTATGAAATGAATCGAGAAACTGCACATTGCTAAGAGACGTGGACGGGGATATAGCAGATTTGTCGCAGTTGACCGGTCGACCCAATCAGTACCTCTGTCAGTACTTAAAGTTCTAGGGAGAGGTGTACGTCATGCGTTCAGCTTCATGATTTAATTACGTCTCGTGATACTTTATTATTTGTTTATTTATTAACGAGTCGTGGTAATTTTCCCTATAGTTAAAAAATTGTTAAGTGCAAACTAGAAACACTTGCATTTTTGGTAAAAATAAGTGGAACTGAGTTGGTTTTCGACAGTGTAGGCGGGCTATTAGAAAATTTAAAAATCGATATCTCGAAATCTATTAGAAATAATTGATTGTAGTTTTTTCAAAAACTTTCTTAATATTTCTGCTGTATTTTCATCGTAGACAGTAAGTGAAAATCTTTATCAACAAAAAATTACTGCTGAAAATTGCTATGCTCTAAAAGTAAATAGATGGGTCGTTTACAATTTTTGAAAGGAAAAAAATAACCTTATCGATTTTTTCTTATGTAAACATATTGTAAAAGATCCTCTCTTCAAAATAAAAAAAAGTTTCAATGTCTAAAGTGTTTCTTGAGTTATGGCGTGTTATGTGTTAAAAAGTTGAGTTTTTAAATTATCGCGATTACTGACGTTTTCCCGTTATAAAAAAATGACACCTTAAAGATATCCTTATAATTCCATTTCAGATGCTCAGAAACATTTCTAATGATTTTATCTAGTTATCTTTTCGAAAAAAATTTCTTTTAAAAATAAGCGGTTTGCGATCGTGATTTTACTTTACTTGATAGGGAAAGGCGTACCGGCAATGCCGCAACAGCACTCCGTCGCATTTCTCTCACTACGACTTAGTAAGATCCCTATGCGATTTACTTCCACACATGTAAATACCGACCCAAGAGTAACAGTTGCCAGCACGGTATATGATGTGCACTACAACGTATTTGAATTAGAAATGAGGGTCTTTGTAAACTCGTCATCGAAATCAATCAAGTCAATCGTCAAATGAAATTAAACATTTTTCAAACTAACCAACTCTTCACCTCGTCACTTTTCAACCCTTCACTCCTCAATAAACTCTTCAAAACTTTTATGAAATAAAATGTAACATTTTGCAACTCCTCACTCGTCAACTTTTCATTTTTATGAAACAGCTCCCTTGATATCCGCTTATCTTTAGCTGGTCAATTGCACTGGTTGAAAAACATCTCGTTTTTACCCTTTCACTACTTGTTTTTGACCAAAATTTTTGTTTATTGTCTGTATTTCCACCACTATTATCATTCATACTAATTTCAAAATTTTCCGTTAACAAAAAACCACTTAAATTGCCGATAAAATATAGAAAACACGCGCGTACGCTGGTTCTACTGGCACTCTATAATTGATCAACTAATATGTAAATTCACATACTACTAAGTATATTTTAATCATTGTAATGTATTGTGGACATATTGTTGTAAGAAAAAACACGAGCACAAGTAAATTAGTTAAGGTCATTTTGGGGTTATACCGGCCACAGTAAATGGGGTAATGGCGGCTATTACCCCACATAGAAAAACCTATCTCACAGCTATTTACCTAATTCTTTTGCATTTGCAGATTATGCCACGGCATTATAAAAGAAAAACAGAAAAAGTTTCCTGGCGCCAGGAGAATCTGCAAGAATCACTACGTGCCATCTAAAATGGTATGGCTATAAGACAAGCAGAGATTTGGGATACCGAGGTCCACCATACAAGACCGAATGAAAAATGATGCCGTTAATTCTGGACCTTCATTAGGACGTAAACCAGTCTTTTCAAAAGAAGCTGAGAATGAACTGGCCGACCAAGTTAAAAAGTTGGCCAAACATTTTTATGGTTTAACTCCCATTGAAGTGCGAAGATGCGCATAATGCCTATGCAAAATCCAACAATATTAATGTCCCATTCAATCAAGAAAAAGAATTGGCTGATAAGGACTGGGGCGGCTGGACTTATGTCTAGCCCTGCGTTACACGCACCGTGAGCACAGCGCTCACTCTTTAACTATTTTCTTAATTTTTCTCACAATTTTGCACAAACTGGCAAGTGCGCTCATATAATCCTCCACACAACTATTGTGTTCAAGGTCACTTACGCAGAAATGCGATTGGACAAGTCTCAGTCTACTTTTAGCCGTCTTGGAGCGTGTATGTCGAAAAAGAGCGATTAGCTCACCCGCGAGTAACGTGATTCTAATTTTTGTGATTCTTAAAACCATTTTTTTTTGTTTTCTCGTCAACTTTGCTTTTTTATGTCATCTGGATCTACAATATTATTGTGTGATGGATTTGAAAGAAGTGGCGAGACTTCTGAAAATATACGAAGAATTGTTGCAAGAGGATTTGCTACTTGACCAGGCGCAAGAGCAAAATTTGAATGATGAAGAAAGCGACATAGATTCTGTTGAAGTGAATTCTAATCATGAGACTGATCCGAATCCGATCTGAAGATGGTCCGAATTATATCGGCAAAGACAAAAAAACTATTTGGAAAGTTCATCGAGAGCGGAAAACTAGCCGGACTCGACAGCACAATATTATAACCAAATTACCGAGTGTGACGTCTGCTGCAAGGAACGCTAGGACTCCATATGAAACCAGGAACTTGCTCATAACCGACGAAATTATCGAAGAAATAGTGTCCTGCACAAATTTACACCTACAACAAATTCGCAACAATTATTCCCGCGAACGAGATGTTTTAGACACTGATAGTGTCGAAATAAAAGCGCTTTTTGGATCATTGTACATGGCCAAAGTTTTGAAATCCCGGCATACCAACTTGAATGATCTATGGAGCACCGATTCTACAGCATCAGAGTTATTCAAAATGGCTATGCCTATGAAAAGATTCTACTTGTTGCTTCAAGCTCTTTGCTTCGATAATATTAGCACAAGAGCTGAGCGCAAAAAATTTGATAAGCTAGCACCAATTAGAGATATTTTCGAGAAATTTCAAGAAAGATGCCAAGCCTGCTACACACCTAGTGAAAATTTTACAATTTTCTGGCAGTAAGCCAAACAAATACGGCATAAAAATATTTGCCTTGGCTGAGAGTCGTGCATTCTACACTCTCAAAATGGAGATTTATGCAGGAAAACAGCCTGAGGGTACATTTTGTATTGATAACAGCCCAGCTTGTGTGGTAAATCGAATGTGGGAACCCATTTAGAATTCTGGACGAAATTTGACCTGCGATAACTGGTTCAGTTCCTTTAGCAGAAGAACTCAAGCAATAAAATAACTTTAGTTGGGACAGAAAAAACAAACGTGAAATTCCCGAAATATTTGTTGCAACTAAACAAAGGCCCGTTTGCAGCAGTATGTTTGCTTTTGGCCGAAAATCTGTATTAGTTTCATACGTCCCAAAGAAAAACAAGAATGTCCTGCTATTGTCAACGCTTCATGAATATGATGAAATTGATGCAGAAAGTGGCGAAGCATGCAAGCCAGCAGTGGTTACTTTTTACAATCAAACTAAATCGGGAGTAGATTCTGTGGACCAGCTCAAAAGTCTTTATTCGGTGGCAAGAATTACATACAGGTGGCCTTTGACTAGGTTTTTTAGTATCATGAACATCGCTGGAATAAATGGGATCATTATATTTAGAACCAATGTATTAGATTCTAATCAACCAAGGTGAGAATATTTGAAAAATTTAGCTAGACAACTCGTTATTCCACACATGCAAAGAAGAGCGTCACAAAATCTACCGTTTCTATTAAGTTTACAAATAAAAAAATACCTGAATACTCCTTTGACACAGGAGAAAAAAGTTCCACAAGAAAACGAAACTGGTGCAAAGCCAAAATGATATAACTGTCCCAAGTAAAAGAACCGCAAAACAACCACAAAGTGCTCAAAATGCCTTAGAGCAATTTGTAAAGAACATACTATTGCCATTTGTACTGAGTGTGGACGCTATGAAAATCTTGAATCGGATTGATTTTTTTTGTAAAAAACATTATCCTAGTTGCTTTTAGCATATTTACCTGTTTCGAAGTTCAACTTGTTGATGTATATGTTTACTTGTTCATGTTTATGGAAATATCTTTTATTTTGTTTTAAAAATATTACTTTGCTGGCAATATCGCAAAATATAATATGTTTAGTTTTGATTTAATAAAACCATTTTTATAATTTTTGTTTTTTTGTGCCTAATAAAAATCAATATGATGCACATAATTGCCAAGTGAGCTCGACGCTCACCTGCGAGCAACGGCGTTTCATTTTACCACGCGAGTAACGCAGGGCTAGACACAATATTGCGTTAAGAAAACCCGAAGTAGTATTAACCGAATTAAGGCATTTAATCGCGAAGAAGTATCCATTTTCTTCAATAATTTATCTGGACTCATGGAAAAATATAAATTTGCACCTAACTAACTAATAAATATACAATTGCGACGAAACCGGCGTTACCACGGTGCAGGGTCGACCTAAAATATTTACAGAACGAGGGCAAAAACGAATTGGTTTTGTCACAAGTTGGGAGCGGGAAAAAACAACTACAGCAATGTGTGCTGTCAACGCTTCAGGTACTTACATTCCGCCCATATTCATATTTGCCCGCCAAAGAATGGCAGTACATCTTCAGCGAACCGGTCCATCTACGGATGCTCAAAAAATGGGTGGATTACAGAAGACTTATTTATTGTGTGTCTAAAACATTTCCAGTTATTCATAAAATGTTCTAAAGAAGATCCAGTTCTTTTGATTATGGATAACCATATCACTCATTACACCTTACAAGCTTCCAATTTTTGCAAAGAAAATGGAATTATAGTTTTGACAATTCCTCCACACTCATCCCACCGCCTCCAGCCCTTGGATGTGACCTTTTATGCACCCTTGAAGGCAACTTATAATTCGGAATGTTCCAAATTCCTGACTAGTCACCCTGGAGAAAAAATTAATCCTGGATATATTGCTGAATTATTCAACTTCGTATTCAGTAGAGTAGCTACCCCGGAAAAGGCCATTAAAGGATTTAAAGAGACAGGATTATTTCCCTTTAATTCTGACGTATTTTCGAATGAAGAATACAGCCTAGATTTATTGAGCCACCACACGAATCTCAACAAGAATATGAGATTAGAACTCCTGAAAAAAATATTGTTCAGAATGAAAACACGGAACTGAACAGAAGTGTTACTTTTAACGGCATTATTCCTATCCCGTCTTGCTCAAATGCAATTCCAAAACCGCAAAGAAACGTAAAACAACATCATTCCATTATTTTCACGTTAACGCTGCTAAAAGAAGATTTGGAAAGAAAAGACAAAAATAAACAATATAAGGTAGCAACAGAAAAAGTTAAAAAAGTAAAAAAAAATCTTACGATCGATGGAAAAGAAGGATTCAGCTATACTGAAACAGAAACCAACTCTCGTCAAAAAACAGCTGTTAATTATAAAGAATTTGAGGGAGAAGACTATGAAGAAGACAGTGACGATGATAAAGACTTAGATATCAATGAAGACATATGTATTTTGTGCGGAGAATTTGGAAAAAATAATGAACTTTGGTTAAGATGTATAATGTGTGGCCAGTGGGCCCATAAGGCATGTACAGGCACAACAAAAGAGAAGAAGTTTATTTGCGATTTCTGTTTGTAAAGACAGCTGGCATTACCCCGCCAAGCTGGGTAATAACGACCAGTGACGGTTTTTATAAAATATGTTTTTAAAAATATGTGTTATACTTTAAAAAATGTTTTTCAATTAAAATTAGATAAATATGTGTTCTATTATTTTTTCATTTTCCCCTCTTATAACTTCCTAAAATAACTAAGAACTTGACATTTTCCTTAGGGGCCATTCCCCCGCTTTACCCTACTCCTGGTTACACCCCTTACAGAAAACAGTGTAAGAGGTGTAAATAAATTTTATAATCACTGTTTTTTATAATAAAAACTATAAAACATTTCTTATTTGTGAGATTAAAAAAACAAAACAATGCATTGGTTAAAAGAAGTAAATATTTAGGTATGTGTTACACCGAGGCCTACGTGAATTATATGGCCGCAAGGTACCCCTCGCACCGCGCCTGTGACGTCACAATCTGAGGGTCATCACTCGGCGATCAGCTGTTGTGTTTACATAAATTAGTATGTAAATGCCGTGTTTGTGTCGGGTTTATGTTCTATTTTTGATCGAAAAAAATATATTTTCTAGTTGAAATGAATTCTAGTGTTCAAATTATTTGTGGTGTGAAAATAGTGCTGTGCCTTGAGTGTAGCTAGCAAAAACTGTGACATTTTTTAGAATATCTGTGGTTTTTACATCAGATGAGGTGGAGGTTTCAAACTTAACCTCTACAAATTGTGGTATGTAGTTGTTTGTTGTTTCATACCTGTTTTTCATACAATACAAACCACTTTCTCTCATAAATATGAGAGATTTTTTCAAAATTCTTTTACAAATTGCTTATATAGGTTCAATCGAGTGTTCAATAGAGAAATAATCCCTGGTGAGAGCATTAAAAAATTATTCCGAAATACGTAGGGTACATTATTGTTTCTGTGCCTGTTTAAATAAAAATTCTGCCAAATATCCAATCATGTACCCTTCCTATTATTTATTATTTTGATGTAATTGCTTCTTCAGAAAATGTAGAAATAAATAGTGAACAATATGCTTCATTATTATTTATAGCAGGATATTGCTCTCATTCAGTAATAAAATACACTAGTGGATATGAAATATGCAAAATTGTTATAACTTCAAACGAAGAATTTACTGTCCATTTCGAAGACAAAGTATCAAATGTTAGTGAATACTTACTCAATATTACCCGAGGTGCATTGAAAACACCATCAGAAATAGTATTTCAGTTTGTTATTGACATATTTAAAATATTTTGTATGCTCATATCATCAGACTATGAGCATGAATTTTTAACTTCATTTTCCCAGCAAAATATTCTTAAAAAGTTGGCTTTAGTCAAGGCGGAAGATTTCATGGAAAATTATCCAGAGATCTGTAATGCATGTAACAAGCCTTTTAAAAGCATTATTATAAAAACTGCTCATGTCTTGAGTAATATTTTTCTGAACAACTATACTCAAAATCGTTCTGATCAAGCATCTGTATCAAACATGACAGAAGTTTCTTCTAGAAAAAACAGAAAATTACTCACATTTTCAAAATAATAAAAAAACCGTCATTAGATTAGGTATAAATTTATAGTACTAATGTAATAAAAATGTTTTTCTAACCTTTAACCATTTGCATACAATTTTTGTGTATTTCTAATTTATTTTTTCAATAAATTATTTTTATAGAAAGCTCCATTTGTACTTTATTTGTTACTAAATTAATACTTATCTGGCGGGATCCGAATGGAATATGACCCTCATCTTGTGACGTCACTTTTCCAATATTGCGGCCATAAAATTCACGTAGGCCTCGGTTACACATTTATATGCCCAGTATATTTATTTAAGAAACCAATCAGGAATATATCCGAAACCTACCTAGGTATAAGATGATTAAACCACTTATCGCATATCAAATTAATTACTACTATCAGCTACTGTCTAGGTAGAATATACCTAGAGTACCTACACCTACCTATGATCTATTAGATTAAAGCTTATTTGGATTTACCTCCCACTTCGGCGTCACAAGCTGAATTTTTCAGGGATGGAAGTACAAGTACATGATGTGGGGATCCTTATTCCGGAAGTTGTACAAAATTAGACCGGGTAAAATGGCACTATCATCAAAAATCGATATATTAATACCACCGTATAGAGAAAACAAAGACTAATTTTTTAGCCCAGTACACAATAAAGTCTTCGTAGGTAGTAATTTTTTATAATTATTTACAAAAAACGTTTCCATTAGCACTTATAGCCGAAAAAAACTTGAAACATGAATAACTCGATTTCAATAATGCAAAAATTTAACACAACTAAAAACATTGCAACATTGCAACAAATACAATTAATATTCAAATTTCAGGTTGGAGAAAATCAAGGGAAAAATATGGTTACTATCGATGAGGCTTATGTATCCAACAATGAGACATCTACCAAGGAAATGCCTCTAGTGGAGGTAGATATAATTTTAAATAGTAGTATAGAAAGTTCCAGAAAGATAATATTTATTTCACTTCCAGGTTGGAGACATCCTGAATCCACAAGAAAAGGACTCAACCAATTACAATGAAGAAGTTAATTTTGAAAGTGAAAGCAGCTATGTGCCAGAGGGTTCAGGAAATAGCACTACAGAAGATGAGACTGATTTACATCAAAATAGAAAAAAGATTAATAAACGAAAAAGGAAGGGTAACACGTCGACATGGAAGAGGCAAATTAATAAAAGATTAAGAATGGAGGGAAAAGAATATACATCTATTGTAAGAGATAACCAAGGGAAAAGAGTAAAAAGAGCAGCTAGGAAATTAGGTGATTGAGTGAAATGAATATCGCAATCCATAGACCAAAAAAAGATCAATGTGATCTTTGCTGCTCTTACAAGGTAGGAAACACCACAGAAGAACAATACAAAAATCACATAGAAAGAAAAGAACAAGCCAGAAACGAGAAGAAAAGAGATAAGGAAGCCGCGACAAGGAAAGAATGTTACGTGTTCACGATGGACGTGCAGGCAGTAAAGCTTTACCCAATGCTCTATGCCAGTAAGCTTTACTTTAAGAGCAAATTGCATAACGTCCATAACTTTTCTGTATATAATTTAAGCACTCATCACTGTGTTAACTATTGCTGGAACGAAACAGAAGGTAAACTAGTCTCGTCAATTTTTACCACCTGTATTGTAAAACATCTAGAACAATTCTGCATGGAAGAAAAAAATCCGATAATTATTTATTCGGATGGGTGTGGATATCAGAATAAGAATGCCGTACTAGCTAGCGCCCTTTTAAATCTGGTAGTAGAACAAGGTGTGACCATTTTCCAAAAGTTTTTGGAAAAGGGTCACACTAAAATGGAGGTAGATTCCGCTCATGCCTTGATTGAGAGAAAGTTAAAAGGAAAAGAAATCCATATCCCAAGCCAATACCCAATGATAATTAGAGAAGCAAGAAAGAATCATTTCCCCTTTGAAGCACATTACTTAACTCATGAATATTTCATTAAATATGATCTAAAGGAAAGTTTTAGCTATCAATCTATTCGTCCTGGTAAAAAGAAGGATGATCCCACAGTGAACGATTTGAAGTGTTTGAGGCATTCGCAAGATGGGATTATTTACTATAAAATTGACTATAGTCAGGAAAATTATATCCCACTGCCAGTAAGACCAAATATCTCGGCCAAACTTTTTATAAAACGGTCATTATCTAAGCAAAGAGTTCCAATAACTAGGCAAAAATATAATCACTTACAAGAACTGACGCAAGTATTGCCACACAAGTTAAGAAATTCTATGAAGACATTCCTTTCTGCGACAAAAACAAAGATTATATACATAATAGTAATATAACATTATATATATATTTAAACATATGTACTTAAGAGTTAAGTTTTTAATTATTTAAAACGTGTTTATTTTTCTAATAAAACATTTTATTAGTTTTTCAATTAGTTTATTTTTCGTTTTTCCTTCGTATTTACTAAAATGTCGTATTCCACCAAAAACTAAAAATTGGTCAAGTGCGAGTCGGACTGGCGCACGAAGGGTTACGTACCATTCATTATCTATAAAACATTAGACACTATATTATTATAAATTTTTTTTCGGATTTAGCTGAAATTTTCAATGCACGTATAAGTAATTAAAAAAAATGAAGAAACACATTACTAAAAATTGTATTATTCAATAATAAATATGTAAAAATTAAAAAAAAAACGATTAAAAAAAGTAGCCTTAACTAGGATTCGAACGTGCCTTGCTAGTACTTTTTTATTTATAAACATTTATTTCTATCTAACTCCGTACGAACTGTACGGACGTGTTTTATAGTACGGACGTGTTTTATTGAGCTAGAGTAAGATAGTTGAAGAGTGGTATTAATTAAGCATAGAATGAGTGATAACAGTGATGAAGATTCGGAATCTAAACGCAAAAAGTTCGGTTGGCGGAAAAAAAGACAATTAACACGACATCATTCTTTGGATCTAAAATACAGCAAGTCGAAAATCGATGAAATTATTATCGGCGCTCAAACTAAAAACGGGCCAGAAAAAATGGCTGACAAACAAATAGCTGATAAAGAAATAATACCGGGGAGAATCGAAATGTTAGGGAATGAATCAAGCAATGTGGAAACCTCGGTAAATGCAATATATATGCACGATGATGTATTTAAACCAAAAAAATATATGCAAAGATCACCTGTGAAAATAAATGCAAATGATAAGAACGATTTTGAAGAAAACACGAAATTTTCTGAAAGTCAAACTACAAATAAAAGATACAGATCAATAGAAACTAGCCCAGAAATTGAAAGACATAATAAAAAGCAACGTGAACCAGATAGAACGTCTCCAACTATGAATAAAAATGAAGATGATTTTGAATACTCCAAATCAAATGGATATCAGGTGGGAAGCAGTTTGAGACCTGGCGCAGGTCATCCTAACAATACTGAAGAGCATCAAGAGCTTGATATAACAAAAGATACAAAATAGACTTGATACAATACATGAAATAAGTACGAGGGAAAACAGTGGTTTGTCTGAGGATCAGAAAATCACCCTCAGAGAAATAGAAAGAGATCTGTATAAAATGTTGATGCCACTGATATTCAAAATGGGAAAACTGGAAAATGAGAATACTTTATTAAAAGTTCAGATCAAGGAAATTACTTCTAGAAATAATTACATTTTGGAAAAACAAGAATCAGCACAAACTAGCAATGAGGGTGTTAGAACATGCAAAAGTAGTCAATCAGAATTCGGATGTACATCAGCAAATTACTCTTGAAGTGCCAAAAGAGGGATCACCGTGGTCAACACCTCCAATTAAAAGAACACATGAAACTATTGTAAGAGTGTCAAATGCCATGAATTCCAAAGAAGCTATGGAAAAATTTAAACAAGAGTTAAATCTGAAAGATGTGGGAGGTGCTTTCAAAAATATAAGGAAGACTCAAAGTGGGGCACTAATAATCCAGAGTCATAACAGTGAACAACAGGAAAAACTCGAAAATATCGCACAAGGAAGTAGTAATTTCACAACTAAAGAAATAAACAACAAAAATCCAATGTTCATGATCACTGGGGTAGAAAAGGGGTACTCAACCGAAGAATTCTTACAAGAAATTGAATCATTAAACTATGAAATCGTAACAGAACTAGGATATAGCGTTAAAGATAAGATTAAGGTAGTAACCAAAAGACAATGCAGAAACCCTTACAAAGAGAATTGGATTTTAGAGGCTCGCCCGGAAATATCAAAATGGTTTTTGAAAAAAGGAATGATTAATTGTGATTTAGTAAGGGTGTACGTTCAGGAACACTTAAATATGGCAGTATGTTTTAAGTGTTGTGGTTTTGGCCATGTTTCAAAATATTGTTCTGCAAAAAATTGCTGTCATAAATGTGGCGAGGAACACGAGATGAAAAACTGTAACAGTGACATTTTTAATTGCCCAAATTGCACAAAGATGCAACTAGCTGAGAGAAGTCATTCAGCAAGAGATATAGATTGCCCTGTTTATCAAAGGAAATTACTAAGATATAGAAATACTATTAATTACGAACCTTTAAACTAAAATCAGAGTCAAAACCAACATCAGTTATGCATGTCAGCATCGCGAAATACAATTTTTATAGGACAACATTAACACCTAGCAAACAAAATAACTTCGCAACTTCAATAAGAGAATATAAAACCAATGAAAATGAAACCGAAAAAAAAATTAGCTTTATTCGTCAAAATGTCCGATCCATTGGAAATTCTGTTGATCTAATTGAAGATTTTTTGCATGAACATCAAAGTTGTAAATTCTTATGTATTAGTGAACATTGGAAAACTGATGACCAGCTATCAGATTTTACGATTTGTGATTTTAACTTAGCTGCTAAATATTGTCGTGAAGAAGGAGAACATGGTGGAGTGGCGGTATATGTGCATAAGGAGATAAACTGTAAACCTAGAAAAAAAACTTACTAATCGGTGAGTAAAGTTTTTGAATGTGCAGTGGCAGAGTGCTCAATTGGGAAAAAACAGATTATTGTTGCTGGCGTATATCGTCCGCCTAATGCTAGTCTTAAAGTATTTTTCGAGAAAATGGACAAACTTTTAATAAATAAAATAGTGTTAATTGGAGGTGACTTTAATATAGAAATAAAAGATGATAATGTCAATAAGTTCGACATGATCGCGTTACTAAGTTCTTTTCGGTTTGTTCATACTATCTCGGACTATACTAGAGTCACCTCTCAGACCAAAAGTTGTATCGATAACATTTTTGTAAATTTTAAAAATGATATTGCAGTAGTTTTAGACAGTAACATTTCAGATCACTCAGCTCAGAAAATTTCTTTTTCATTAAAAAATAAAACAAAGCCAATTCTTTCACACAGAAGATTTTTTAATGAAACTAATATACATATCTTTTTACAAAGCATTCAAAGTGAAACATGGGAAAATGTACTGTGTATTAGTAGGCCTAATGTAAAATGAACAGTGGACGGTCTTTCTTAATTCTTTTTACGCTTGTTCTATGAAGCATTCCCACTTAAATTAGTCAACAAAAATATAAATCCAAACTGAATATACAAAAGATAAAAACTTGACAGAATGTAAAGATAGATTGGACACATTGTTAGTTCTTAGTAAGAAAGATATTAAATATAGAGACCTATACAACTCCACAAGAGAGAATATAATAATTTGTTAATCAAGGCTAAATCACAAGTATATGAGAGTAGAATAAGGAACTCCGATAATAAAAAGCAAATCCATGTGGTCTATATGCAATGAAATATCTAATAAAAAGGATAGTCCTGAATGCTTGATAGCTGGAAATCCAATCACTATAGCCGAAGAATATAATAATTATTTGATAGGTATAATACCAGATCTCTTACAGAACCTACCACAATCTGAATTTAATTTTGACATCCAAGCAAATGACAGGTCAATGTACTTATATCCGATCACGTCAGATGAAATAATCAATTTAGGAAAATCATTGAAAAATAAATGGACTAGTGGTGAAGATGAAATACCCACAAATATAATAAAAAATAGTATTTTCTACTTAAAAGACATACTTTGTTACATAATAAATAATAGTTTTAGATATGGGATATTTCCAGAGCAGTTAAAATTATCTTTAATAAAGCCATTATATAAAAAAGGTGACGTAGAGTCATTGACAAATTATAGACCCATCAGTTTGCTTCTAGGGTTTCTCTAAAATATTTGAGTTGGCTATGTGTTCTAGGGCTAAAGACTTTATATGTATTCTTGCGGACTATTCAATACATTTCAACATGGGTACATCAAAGGGAGATTCACACAAACAGCTATCTTTCAGTTTACAGGTAGGATACTGGACTTATTAGAAGACAACAAAGAGCTTTAGGTATGTTCTTGGATTTATCCAAGGCATATGACTCATTAAATATAGGTTTTCTTCTAACCAAATTAGAAAGATATGGGATTAGGGGAAATGCCTTGCAACTATTTAAGTCGAAAATCTCCTTAGTAATCGCAGGCAAAAGTAATAATCCAAAAGGAATCAATTCTGCTAAGTCTAGTATTTTGGAAAATAACTTGGGTGTTCCTCAAGGTAGTATAGTCGGACCTTTTCTTTTTATTGTATATATCAATGATCTAAGTAACATTCTGCCTAATGTAGACAGTATTATTATAAATTATGCAGATGACACTAACATGCTGATAGGAGGGGAAGACAATACAGATATTTTGAGTAAGGGTATAAAAATGTTTGAGGCAGCAAATAAATGGTATTTGGGAAATAAACTTTTATTAAACAAAGAAAAAACCAATGTAGTAGTTTTTAGTACAAAACAGAATAGAGCAGAAAAAGTCACTAATATAAATCTAGATAAACTGGATCTTTCAATTGCAACAAATACGCAGTTCTTAGGAATTTGTATTGACGAGTTCTTGGATTGGACTGACCATATTAACAAGTTATCATTGAAATTGAACAAAATTGCGTATGCGATTAGAGTCATAAGTCAGTACATGAACAGAAATACATTAAAGATAATATATTTTGCGAATTTTGAATCTGTAATTAGATATGGAATTATTTTCTGGGGTGGGTGTTCTGTTACTGAAAATTTAGAAAAGATCTTTATTTGTCAAAAGAGAGTAATAAGGTTAATTTATAATATGGCTTCTAAAGATTCTTGTAGGAATGTGTTTAAAATTAATAGTCTATTAACAGTGTATGGTCTGTACATACACGAGTGCATCCTTTTTTTATTTAACAATAAGTCAATTTTTAAAAAACATTCACAGAATCATAACTATAATACAAGGACACTCAATTTTGATTTTCCAGTTCACAGACTTACACTAACAGAAAAAGGTGCATATTACATGTGCATAAAATGATTTAACAAATTACCGAGGGAAATTAAATGCATTCAAATCAATAGAGTATTTAAGAAAAAATATTAGTATTTTAATAAAGCACGCTTTTAGATGTTTCAAAAAACTTTTAATAAGAGTAACTTTTTAACTCTACATATATGTTTCGGCTTGTTAGGCCTTTTTCAAGAGTTTTTTAAGAACTAATCGTCTAACTACACTGTAACTATATATATATTTGCTATGGGGTGGGTTCAGAGTTTACAATAGGGGCAATAATAAAAATGTGTTTAGAAATCCTTGTTGGTCATTAACATTATTTTTCGTTTTTAACAGATTTTAAGTATTTCTAACTTGGTCGTTAACATTATTTTCGTTTTTTTAACAGATTTTAGTATTTCTAACTGTTCAATGTAATTTAAGCGTCTACCTTTTGTTTCTCTGTGTAGTAACTTAATTGAGTTTTCATTAATTTTGTGATTATTTACTATACAATGAGTTGCAAGACCAGAAGAACTATGCTGGAAATTATTAATGGACTTTACATGTTCTTTAATCCTTATATCTAAATTTCTACCTGTTTTGGCCTATGTACACGGCATCACAATCATTGCAATCCACCCTATATACACCGACTTATTTTGACATTGGTTTGTCTTTATTATTTAATAAATTTGACCTAAATTTCTTTTATTTACGTTAATGAGTTTTACATCCTATTTTATTGAGATTATTTGATATTTTGTTAGTTAACTAACTTTACTATTAGTTAACTAACAAAATATCAAATAATCTCAATAAAATAGGATGTAAACCAATAACGTAACAAATAAAAATTTAGGGTCAAATTTTAACAAATAATAGAACAAAACAATGTCAAAAATAAGTCGAATTAATATAGAGGTGGTGCAATGATTGTGATGCCACATAGGCCAAGTAGGAAATTTAGAGGGCATGATTAAAGAACATGTAAAGTCCATTATCAAGCTCCAGCATAGTTCTGATGCTTACAACTCATTGTATAGATAGTAATCACAAGAATAATGAAAACTCAGATGAAGTTACTACACAGAGAAATAAAAGATGGGCACTTTCATCCCGATGAACAGTTATAAATACCAAAATCTGTTAAAAACGAAAAATAAAGTCAATATCCAGCATGAATTCTAAATGCATTTTCATTGCAGCTATGTGTAAAATCTCTGAATTAAGCCCCAACAACAAAAATAACTACAGTCAGTGCGTGTATGTTAGACATAAAGCTATAATAAAACATGTGGATGGAACTTACGTGGCCTTAACAAATCACGAAACCCCCACTGTACGGTATAGTTGGGCAAAAGTTACTCTTATTAAAAGTTTTTGAAACTACTCTCAGGCTGCGTGCTAGTACCCACGGAAAATAAACTAATATTTCAACGATGTTTCACAAGGAACCAACCACAGCTTCAGTACAATTTATTAAGAAAAAAGTTAGAAAATTGTTAATTAACTTAGAACCATATTCATTAAGTGATTATTTGAATTAAAATAACATAGGGTTACATTGTTGTATTTGACGTCATTTCATTTTGTGTTCATTTATATTATATTTGTATATTTGAAACATACTCTGAAATAAAGTATATATTATTATTATTATTATTATTATTATTTAATTCTGTTTTTAGTATTTGTTCTTATAGCGGCAACATAGATACATTATCTGTAAAAATTTCAACTGTCTAGCTATAACGGTTCATAGGATAGGGTTCCCGTTTTTACCCTTTGGGTACGGAACCCCAAAAAAAACAAATGTCGCATCACGCCTCGCTTTTTTAAGAAGAGAAAAATTATAATCCTTTTATATTCTAAAAATATATTCTTAATTAAACTTGAGCATAACATTAAAATAATCGAGCTATAGCGCGTCTTCAAGAAAATAAAGTTTTTTATTGCTCCTGTAAAAAGAGGGTGACTGGGCTTACGACATTTTGCACTTAAGCCATCGAAATATAAAAAATCAATATAAATAAAATTTTGAAATTAGTATTTTTTTATTACATAATTGCCAATTCTTAGTTAGCGTTTTTTTTTAATTATTGCATTTAAAAGTTATTTTGTTGATCAGCAATATGATATAAAAATCAACAAACCAGATGAAAACACACAAACATCAAAGTTTTTGGACTATATAAATTGAGATTCGAATGGATTCGCTCTACCACTTATACTTCAGCATTGCACGTAGCGGTAGAACCCAAATACACGAAAAACGTTTCAAATAATGATAGAAGCAAACCACTTGGTATAGGTGGTATATACACATAAACAATGGATTTGACCCGCAGCACCTTATTGCAAGTAGTGATGGGAGTACTCGGGTACAGGAATCGAGTAGTATTCGATTCTTAAGAGAATCGAAAGTACTCGAGTACTTCAGTTCAGTATGGAATCGATTCCGATTCTTTAAAAAAATATTCGTTTCGGCATAAACCATTGATATATTACCCCTTTCTGTGGTATATTATAGAGAACAGAGACAGACCGACTCAGGCCAGTACTCGAAACTCGAACTAGGGTATCTGTAGTAATCTGTACTTTGTACTCAATCTCGAGCACCGAACCGAATGTCATGGGAATCGAAAACCGATCCCAAACTCGACTTTCTTTTCGAATCGGGTATTTTCAAAAATTTTAAAACAATTCCGGCGGCTCTGGCGGCAGGCGGCTTGCGTCTGGCGGCGCACAGAGGGGCCTAGACCCATAAATGTTACCGGAAAGTCGAAAATTGAAATATGAGATTTAAGCAAAAAAAATACTCGTAAACTATGCAAAATTCTTCTCTTTATTTGATCATGCCAGCCATGGATCAGCATCTCCAGTAGGACACCTGCTGCAGCTTGTCAAAGTTGACAATAATCCAAACGTAATAATTAATATTTTTTAATGAAAATATTGCTCAATTTCAAAGTGGTATTTCTTTATAACGAAATATAATAAAATTAAAATTTAAATGGCTAACACTAACTCCGGTAAGTGTAGATTATTTCTATAGAAAATGTTTTTGGATACGTTTTTAGCTTGAGCGAAATAATTAGGTTACAGTTAAAAAGTGAACAAATGTTGCAAAACAATTTTAAAGTTGTTGATTTATCGGTCCAAAAGTTAATGATACCTTTGTATTCCCAAAGCACTTTAATTAATTCTTAATATATACAAGCTCTTACCTTTAATTTGGTACTAAAACTTACTGCTGTTTTGTGCTGATTAACTAGAAAATTATAAATTTGAAATTTGAATACATAGAAATAGGACCCAGCATAACATATTATTTTGCCATATAATTTTACATATCATTTTTAGGGTTCCCTGCCCAAAGGGTATAAAAACAGGAACCCTATTACTAAGACTTCGCTGTCCGTCCGTCTGTCACAAAGGACCCAGCATAACATATTATTTTGCCATATAATTTTTACATATCATTTTTAGGGTTCCCTACCCAAGGGTATAAAAACAGGGGAGCCCTATTACTAAGACTTCGCTGTCAAGTCCGTCTGTCACAAAGGTCTATCTTTATGAACCGTTATAGCTAGACAGTTGAAATTTTTACAGGTAATGTATCTATGTTGCCGCTATAAGAACAAATACTAAAAAGCAAGAATTAAATAAATGTTTATAAATAAAAAAAAGTACTTCCACTAAACATTATCTTTTAAGTAAGAATTTTACATAGGATCTTTCAAGTCCTCGGTGGCCGCGTGGTTTAAAGCGTTAGGACTTTACGCTGCTATGACGTTGGAGCCGTAGGTTCGAATCCTAGTCATGGAAACTTTTTTAATCTTTTTTAATTTTTACATATTTTTACATATTTATTTTTTACTTTTACATATTTATTATTGATTAATACAATTTTAGTAATGTGTTTCTTAATTTTTTTTTTTAAATTAGTTATACGCGCATTCAAAATTTCAGTTAAATCGGAAAAAAGTTTATAATAATATAGTGTCTAATGTATAGATAATAGATAATTTTACAGGAATCCTTCGTGCGCGAGTCCTACTCGCACTTGACCAATTTTTTTTTTAGTTTTAACTATTGAAATAAGCCACAGTGATTTGTGGAAAAAACCAAAAGAATGCTCATCATCCAAAATAGATCGACAATGCCAGTTTTAAAGGAACACATAAAACAAATTACAAATTGCCCAGCAGACAGATTTCCCAATATTGCTATGAGAATATCACAAAATTTATGTTCTCCTACAGACAAAATGGCAGAAGTCAGGTAGAAATGAAAAAATGTTCATTCGAACAAACAGGGATTGGCTTGATATCAAAATGGTTTTTCGAAATTTGTTATTCCAAAATAGGACGTCCGAAAACAAGTTTTCAAGAATGCTCTGAAAGTACCAAGCGTCCAAAAAACTACAAATATACGCAATGAAAACACAGTTGAAGCAATATGCTATGCTGCCCAAATGGAGCTTGAAAAGCCGGACATCTAGAAGCATCTAAGTTAATAAGAGAAATATCGTCAAATCCGACTATGGCATCACAGTACCTAAACGCCTTGAAAAAACAAAAGGAAAATCACATCATCAATTGTCACCAAATGAGGCACTTTCGGTTCTTGTAGAAGCGGGCTTGTCAAGAAGTCAATATAATCTTATTAGAGAAAAGATAAACTTAAATTTCCCCTTCATTACAAAGTAGTACAAAAAAGCGAAAAATTCATGCTATCCAAATACCATTAATGTAACATCCACTTCCGCAGAAGTTTCACTTGAATCTCTACTAAAGCACACAACGGAAAGAATTATTACTCTTCAAGAAGACGTCTTAGATAGGTTTGGTCCAGAAGAACTTAAAAAATGCGTTTCTTGTATGTAAATGGGGGTTTGATGGCACTTCTGGCCAACAAAATTACAAACTAAAATTTGATAACCTTGAGGACTCTGATTCGAGTGCTTTCGTTACCTGGCTGGTTCCACTTAAACTGGTTCTTGGAAATCCTGAATCGGAAGACCCTCACAAAATAATTTGGCAAAATCTATCTCCCATCATCTCCGCGCTACTGCCGACCAATCAGGAGTTCAGTTTGTGCGCGAATCAACAGAAGTGTGCAAACAAGAACAGAGCCGTATAGAAACTGAATTAAAAATATCGATGGGTTGACTTTCTTTGAAATCCGAGATTTTGTTTTATATGTGCGATTCATCTTGTTGTTAGCTATGATTGATGGAAGGTGAGAAATGCGTTAACCAACAACAAAAGCACTCAAAGGTGTTACATTTGCCAATATACCCAAAAAGACTTTAATGATTTAAACTTGATGCTTGCAAAGAAATGTGACTCAACTTTATATAATTTTTCACTTCCAGTTTTACACGCTCGTATTCGCTGTTTTGAGTTTTTTTTGAGTCTTGCGTATAAATTACCGGTAAAAGTTTGGAGATCCAGAAGTCAGGACGAAAAATTACTAATTGCCGAAAATAAGAAAAAGGATTCAACAGGAATTCAAGTCACATCTTGGTTTAATCATAGACCAAGCAAAACAAGGCTATAGCAGTAGTAATGACGGAAACACGGCTAGATGTTTCTTCGAAAATGCGGAAATTACCTGCAAGATCACACGAATTGATATCGATGTAATAAAAAGATTCAGTGTTATTTTGGAGGTGATTTCTAGCCTATACTCATATATCAATATTGAAAACTTCAGAAGTATGCTCTAGAAACAGCAAGGCTCTTAACAGAAAAATTTTCATGGTACTGCATGACACCTACAGTAATTACTTAATTTTATTACATGGAGCGGATATAATTAAGAGTGGCCTTGTTCCGGTAGTTGGTCAGTTATCAGAAGAAGCGGCCGAAAGCCGAAATAAAGACCTAAAACAATATCGATCAAAGTTCGCGAGAAAAACATCCCGAAAAAGCAAATAACGAAGATGTTTTGAAAAGACTGCTCTTATCATCAGACCCACTGATTACTGGATTGAGGAAACCGCCTAAATTATCAAAGAAACATTTTTCTAACGAAGCTTTGTCCATGCTGTTACCCCAGATTTTAGTTATAACGCACTAAAATAAAGAAACTGATTCCGATTCTGACAATAATTAAGCACAGTTTTTTGGCTGGATAAAGTATGTATGTATGTCTGTTGGGGTCTATCTACTGTATGGGCAGGTTTCTATTTGCTTTGTAAGTTTTATTTGGGCACATATTATCAAGGAATCGCACATGAAAACAATATCTCAGATTTCAAAAGACTCGTTAGGTTAGATATTATTTTTTTAATTTAAGGTACTTTTTAATATCAGACGTTAAGTTTCGCCCTAGAAACATTGAAGAAGATTTTTTACATGTTTATTATTATTTAGTTTGCAATAGATTACACTTTATACGTTACTTTTCACTTTACTAATAAGCTTGGGTTACTTGGGGCTTTAAGGACTTTAAAACGTTTAAAAAGTTAAATAAATTTATTATTTGCTTGTATAAAATGCATTAACATGACATACCTCGGCTGATGTCTCGTGCTATATTAAAATCTTTTAAATCTTTTGACAAAATAATATTTTACGACTTAAGAAAGCATTTAGAAGCAGTTTTATTAGATATGAAATAAAATTAGATTTTTCGGTATCTTTTCGGGCTCGCTGCCCCACTGTGCGGCGCGTCACACAGAATAGACGATAAAATAAGCATTTTTTGCCGGCAAAGGCGGCGTTTTGGAGAAAACATAAAAGAGCTGATATAAATGCCTAAATGTTTTTTTCGGGGTGGAAGAATAGGTTTAAATTTTAACGGAGCATTTATTTAGTTCTTTTTTTGCTTTTGAGATGCGTAGAGGTATTGAATAATGTGGTTTTGATTTCGATAAAGAGTTTCGCTGTTGGTTAAATAGTTTGATATAATTTTATTTGTTTAAATATCAGTTTATTTTAAATATACTGTATAATAATGAGGTCCGCCGTGTGGGAAATTTTAAAAAGGAGAATAAAAGTGAAGCTGTTTGTTCACTTTGTAAAATAAGTTGAAGTTCTACGGCAGTACTACAAATTTAAAAAAACATTTGACCCGACTACACCCAATCCAGTACACAAGCAGCTTATTGATAATTTAGAAGCTTCAACTTCAACTGAACCTCCTGAATCATTTGCGGAACAGAGAGAAGAACACACAGAAGGAAGTATTGTGAGAGGAAAAGGCCAAAGCGACCGGTGATGAAAGTTCTGAACCATCGCAGCCTCAACCCAAAAGAAAAAACAATTAAAGTTATTTGGTGGTTCTAGCACTACTGAACTTAGTGACGACAAAAAAAAGAAATAGATGAAAAGCTGTTAAAAATGATTGTTCAAGATTTTCAACCACTGTCTTTTTGTTGAAAATAAAGGTTTTAAAGACTTTTCTAAGAGCCTTAACGCTCTTTATTCAGTTCCCAGTAGGAAATATTTGACAGACACTCTCTTAAAAGACAAATTTGTCAAGGTGAAATCAAACATTAAAGAAATGTTGTGTGAGGTGAACTATGTTTCAGTGACTACGGATATATGGACCTCGGATAGTAACATTGCTTATGTAAGTTTAACATGCCATTTTAGTTATAAAGATAAGTTAAATTCTCAAGTATTGTCTACCGACGAGATTTCTGGGGCCCATACTGGTGAAAATATTGGTAACACATTAACCCAAAATATTAAACGAATGGGGAATTATGGGCAAAGTCGTTACAGTTGTATCCGATAACGGAAGTAACATAAAAAATGCCATAAATGAACACCTAAAAAAGCACAATCACCCATGCGTGGCACACACGTTAAATTTATGCGTAAACGACAGCATAAATGAAAACGAGACTTTTTCATTAATTTGTAAAAAAAACTCGATCACTAGTTTCGTATTTTAAACATAGTGTACAAGCTACCGAAAAATTAAAGACAACGCAAATTCAAATGGGTTTTCCAGTTCTTAAAATTAAGCAGGATGTTTCCACAAGATGGAATTCAACTTTATTTATGTTAGAACGCCTGTTAGAGATCAAAGATGCATTATCTGTAATATTATCCAGTTTGCCTTAAAGCCCCCCTAGTTTAAACGCTACGGAATGGAGTATTGTTTGGGACTGTGTGCCAGTTCTAAAACCTATCGAGATTATAACGTCAGTGTTATCGGCAGAAAAATATCCAACAATATCTATTATCATCCCACTAATTAGAGGACTACAACACACTTTACAACATATAAATCCAACGACGGACGTTGGCATAAAATTAAAACAGTCATTATTAGAGGCGATAGGAAGAAGGCTTGTTTCACTTGAAAGAGATAAAATGGTAGCGAAGGCAACAATTTTAGACCCGAGATTTAAAGGTCTAGCTTTTGGACTGGAAGAAAATTCTAAAAACGCTGAATCTTGGATAATCGAAGAAGTAAAACAAATAATAATTGTAAAAAATAACGCGGATTCCACGTCTGAACCCGAACCAAACCTTTTAGGACCAGCAACAACATCCGATCCATCTAAAAATCTTTGGGCATTTTTGATGACAAATTATCCCAAAAAATCCGTTGTAACACCGACAACAACAGCAATGTTAACTGTAAAACAATATTTGCAACTACCCAATTTAGACAGAACAAAGTGCCCATTTGAATTTTGGAGTCAAAACAAAAGTATGTTTCCGGAACTCTATGAATTGGCTCAAAAATATTTAAGCATTCCCGGAACTTCTGTCCCTTCAGAAAGAATATTTTCTAAAGCAGGACAATTAACCAATGTTCGACGAAATCGCTTACTACCCAAAAAAATTTGAATCAGATTATTTTTTAAATAGTTATTATTCACACTAATGTTTTTTGCTTTTTAATTGTTTATTTAAATATTTAATTTATTATTGGCTTTCAATATTTGTTGTTTATTATTTATTACTTTTATTTAACTATTAAATATCTGCGTTGAAAATATTTGTACCATTTTTTTGGTTTTCTATTTAAATTTAAAAACATATTATATTATTATTATATATATTATTTTTTAGGTACGAACATATTTATTTCCTATTTTGTTGATAAAAATGTTGTTTTTGATTTCTAACAATGTATAAATTATAATCAATGTTTCCATTAATGTAATATGTTATATATTTCTTTTTTTTCAGTTAAAATTTTAGGATTGAATTTTCTTAAATATATACATTTGTTTTATTCAATGTTTTGAATAAAATAATTTATATAATTTAAGCAATTTTTCCATATTTTGTTTTTAGTTTTTAGTGTTTTTTAGAATTAAAGAAGTGTGTTCTTATTTTTTATGTACGCAATATCGGATTACTTATTTTGTTGATAAATTTTGTTTTTTATGTATGAAAACATCAACTTTCCTCTTTTGTTAAATAAATAAATGTTTTTTTTTATATTTTAAATAATAAAAACTGTTTTATCCAATAAAACTATAGTTTAGCGAATACATTTAACTGACTTAATCACTTAACAATTCGAATTTCGGATATTAGTACTCAGTACTCATTAAAGTATTCGATTCCAAATTGTACTCGATTCCGAAGTACTCGATTCCCTAAAGTATTCGATTCCGCCCATCACTAATTGCAAGTGGAGGCAAATTCAAAATGGCGGCGTTTTTAGAATTGCTGTTTTTTTTGCTTTTTTGTTTTTTTTAAGTTTTTTAATCGATTAAATTAATAAGTGTATTTTGAATTCAAATGCTAATAATAATAGGATTAATACTACACTAAGTATACAGGGTGCTACAAATTCGAGGTACGAGCATTGGTATCTCGGAAACCGTAAGAGATACGAAGATGGTTAAATTGGGGCAAAGTTGCGCTTTAGGATGTTCACCAAGATGCCATCAAAAAAGTTTTAAAAATTTCAAGGATTGCTGGGTTTTTTGGAAAAAATGGATTTTTTTGAAAAGTAATTTTATTTTTTCCTGTCGTTACTTTTTAGAAAATCAAAAAACTAATTGCACGTTCTCATAGTCACTTTATTAGGGCTATCTGATGGTATTTTTAGATTTTCAAATTAGCTGCTAATTTGTGAGATACAGAGGCCAACTTATTTTTTTTAAATACGGACCTGCATTTTTTATTTCAGATTTTGAAAGAACTCGGTCTCCTGAGTACAATGATATGCCACACTTAATATTTTTTTTGGACGTTTGAACACAATTTAATTAAACTAATTTCAAGTCCGGCTCTGTTTTTTTTTAATATTTATGCCCACTTGCGCCGTTTGTATAAACTTTGTTTAAAGGCTAAACAGTGATTAACTATAATAAAATATGTATAGTTAATCACTGTTTAGCCTTTAAACAAAGTTTATACAAACGGTGCAAGTGGGCATTAATCTATTCATCGTTACAATATTGGTAAGCTTTCAAACTTAACGTGGGGTAAAACATTGAATACGGATAATCAAATGCAATCAAATAATAAAAAATAACATAAAATTATTGGGCATTACTTGACGAAATTTTTAAAAGTAACAATACATTTCAACATTTACAATAAAGTGTAAAGAGTACAGAATGCATTCGGAAGTATAAGGAGAAGATATGTTCAAAGAGATATAAATAAGATTGAACGAAAAATACATTTGTGCATTAGGGACGGTGGTAACCTTTTCGAACATATAGAGCAGCGGTCGCCAACCTGTCGATCGCGAGCTACCGGTAGCTCGCGGATGCAATTCTGGTAGCTCTCACAATTTTAAAAACACAAACTGCAAAAATCAGAGAAGCTTCCGAAAATTCCACAAAAAAATGTAATTGTCATAATATTAAACATAAACAGCGGCAACGTTGCGGTGAGCGATGCCGCTGACGCCATCAAGCTAGAAGCGGCTAGAACCGACCGGCCGGACCAGCGCGTTAGTGTTCGAGAGAGAACGGTCTGGATTGCTTTGAACGGTATAAATACGCACGGTGCGGCGACATTGCGCTTAGTTTAAAACTGAACCTGAACGCATAACCAACGTCCAGCGGTTGGGTTAGTAGAGAACAACAAAAAAGAATATTATGGCAAGCAGTAGTAAGAAGGTAAAGACATACCACTTTCATTCGGAATGGGAAGAACAGTACTTTTTTACAGAAGTTAAAGGTAAAAATGTGTGTTTGTTATGTAATACTTCGGTCTCCGTTGCTAAAAAAGGAAATATTGAGAGACATCATACAACTGTACATTCTAATTTTGAAAAATCATTCCCACTACATTCTGTCGCCAGAAAGGAGAAACTGAAACAGTTAAAAAATCAGTTAATCGGACAACAATCAATATTTTTAAGAACAGTCGACAAAAATAAGGCTGCAACTGAAGCATCGTACCGTGTGTCCCAGATAATTGCACAAAAAAAGAAACCTTATGAAGACGGGGAAATGATAAAACAGGCGTTTTTAGAAGCTGCTGATTCGTTATTTGCCAACTTTAGAAATAAAGACGAGATACTTTCAGCTATAAAATCTATGCAACTTTCTGCTAATACAGTGATGAGACGTGTAGAAGTAATGAGCAATGATATTTTTTTACAGTTAAGAACTGACTTAGATAACTGTGTTTATTTTTCACTTCAACTGGATGAATCAACAGATGTGGTTGAGACTGCCCAGATGGCCGTGTTCGTCAGGATGGTTTTTAGTGATTTTACGATTAAAGAAGATCTTTTGAAGTTTATTCCACTGAAAGGATACACTACTGGACAGGAGTTGTTTTCTCATTTAAAAAATATTATTTCTTCCGAGAAAATTCCAATATCGAAAATGGTAGGCTTGACAACCGATGGCGCTCCAGCTATGGTGGGTTGTGATAAGGGTCTGGTGGCGTTATGTCGTAAAGATGAAACTTTTCCGCAATTTCTCTCTTACCACTGCATTATCCATCAGCAAGCATTATGTGGAAATTTTCTGAAACTAAACAACGTTATGAAACTGGTGGTAAAAATTGTGAACAAGATTAGAGCTCAAGCATTACAAAGAAGATTATTCAAAACTTTGGCCGATGAAGTCGACTGTCAATACGGGGACCTACTCCTTCACTCTGGAGTCCGATGGCTAAGTAGAGGACGAGTGCTGAAACGTTTTAATGATGTCCTATCTGGCATAGTTCAATTTTTCAAACAACGCGATGAACCGATTCCGGAACTAGAAAATTCAATCTGGCTTCGGGATTTTGGTTTTCTCGTGGACATTACAGAGAAATTAAACGAACTTAATTTGCAGCTTCAGGGGAGAGACAAAGAACTAGCGGAAATGATTTCTGATATAAAAGCATTTATCAGAAAGCTGGAGTTTTGGGAACAAAACCTAATTAACAGCGATGCCAAGCATTTTCCTATTCTTTCAGAAAAGATATCTCAAAATCCATTAGAACCCTATGACAGCAAATATCATGTAGAAATAGTTTCTACCTTGAAGAATAACTTCAAAAATCGTTTTAAGGACTTCGACGAAATGGCTTTAGTAGCGCAGTTTGTTGGTTCACCCTTTATGGAAATTGATATCCAACAGTTTGCAACTTGTGTTATGCAGAACTTTGGCGAAGACATCGCTGCAACAGAAATGGAAGTAATTGAGTTTCAAAATGATTTAGCCTTAAAATCGTTAGTCTCAAGTACCAAATGTATCTGGTCTATTGTAAGCAAAGACAAATATTCAGTTCTATGCCGTGTTGCCTTGAAAGTGAAAGCATTATTCAGTTCAACCTATTTGTGTGAATCTTCTTTTTCCAATATGAAGTTTATTAAGAACAAATATCGCAATCGACTTACAGATGAACATTTGGATAATTGTATTCGAATGGCTGTATCAAATTATACTGCAAACATTAAAAAAATTATCGATGAGTCTGAGTGTCAGCCTTCCCATTGAACGTGCTTTTTTATTTCTCAATGTTTATGTTTATGATAGTGCGTTACTTTTTTGTTGATATTAATAACAATTTTTAAATCTTACGTGACATGCCGTTGTGGCTGGATAAAAGTTTGTGTTTATTTTTCAAACACCTTCGTTTGGTAGGTAGGAATGTAGCTATGAACAAGTACGTACTAGTAATATTAGTTGTTTTGTTATTAGTTTATTATTAGTACCTATGACATGTATTATGTATTACCAGTTAAATAGTAAAATAAATACATATAATGATAAATTAACTCTGGATTATTTCATTTACGTTGCGTTACGTGGCTTCCGTGTGGGTAGCTCACTGTTTATTCCAAAATTAACATAGTAGCTCAACACATTGAAGAGGTTGGCGACCGCTGATATAGAGCATTACTAGTTTTAGAAACTAGTTTGTAGAAGTTGATTTATTTATAATAACTACGATTAATATTATGCATATTATTAGATCGTACACTGAGATTTCAAAATCACAATAAAAAAAGTTATAAATAATTTTTTTTGCTGACCTGGGTATTATTTATTTGAATCTTTCAATTGGCTCAATTCAATGTTAATTAGCGCTGATCCATATTGTTGCGATGAAATTTAATCAGATTAAATAATTTAAAAAACCAGAGTGAGATTTGAAATTATTTTAAATAATAATTAAAAAGTTCTGTTATTGTTAAGGTACCTAAAACAAAAAAAAAGTATCAAGTGTGGCATATCATTGTACCCAGGAGATCGAGTTCTTTCAAAAATTCAAATAAAAAATGCAGGTCCGTATTTAAAAAAAATAAGTTGGCCTCTGTATCTCACAAATTATCAGCTATTTTGAAAATCCAAAAATACTATCAGATAGCCGTAATAAAGTAGCCATGAGAATGTGCAATTAGTTTTTTGATTTTCAAAAAGTATCGCCAGGAAAAAATAAAATTGATTTTCAAAAAAAAATCGTTTTTTCCAAAAAACTCAGCAATCCTTGAAATTTTTAAAACTTTTTTGGTTAGGAATGAATGATGACGATGCTTTATGGATGGAAGAAAACGATGTTGACACTAAAGATGTTCCTGGTGTTCAAATTCAGAATGAAAATGAATTGCCTGATTTACCAGTAATAGCTAATATAAAAGAGTGTCCATGGACAGAAGAAGATTAAGTTCTGTATCTTCAATTAACATAATTAGTCGTTTAATGTTTCCGAACTAGTCGTTTTTTTTTTTGTTCTATATTTGACTTTATGTTGATTTTATTAAACACTATTTAATAAAAATAAGAAAAAGAATTGGCGCCGGCTCGTATAGCCGCCCATACTAAAATATGTTAATAAAAAGAGTTCTTTTAATTTCAAAGTAAAGGAATTTTTCCAATTTTTTTTATCTCAAAAACTGCGACTTTGATTTTGATGCTATTACAAATTTTGTTGCAAATATTACTCCTAATCTTAAATTGAAAACCGCGTTTCGCTAGCTACTGTAATTTTGGAGATTTTTAAAAATTTTAACCCCTCCCATACCCCCTTACCAACCCCCACCTCCACCAAAAACTAATGGCCAGATTCTGGGGTGCCACAGTATTTTTGTGCCAAATTTGGTTAAAATCGGTCTAGCGGTTTTTGAGTTATCGTGTTACAGACGGACAGACAGACAGATAGAACAGACAGACAGACACTATGAAAATATTTTGTATTTAGGTCATTTATAACCCAAATAACTCATTTTGACTGAAATTAATTTTTTTTTGTCGATCTTAATAGCCTACCATATCTATTGGTACGGTCGGCTAAAAATGAAAATAACTGTTTTCTTTTGATGATTTTTTAATACATGCATAAATTTAAAAAATGTGTGACGTCACATCAGGGGGGAGGGAATTATAAAAGTGTGACAACCTGTGACAAGGACGGGGGGAGGAGCTCAAAAGTCCTAAAATTCGTGTGACGTAATTTATGGATGGCAACTAAATTAAACGCACAAAATAAATAAATTGATCTTTGAATTTTTACCTTCTAAAATAGTACATATGTAATTATAAAAATATCGTGTGAACCTAATTTAATTGTACTTACAGGTTGTGCTGGTAATATCTCTCCAGAATCATCTTCTTTCATCTCAATATTTCGGTTATCTCTTTTAAGTTTCTCTAATTCCACTGCTATGTTACTAGCTACTTTAGCATTATTCTTTATTAGAGCGATATCTAATAACTGTATAGGACATTGCATAGTAAATGGTTTTGTGAAATTTCGGATAAATTTTATTAAAGTAAAAATAATAGAAACTCGTAATACGGAACATAATTCCGTAAATATAATTTGGTCTAATAAAAAAGGATACTGGTCGTCAGAGAATTTCCTGACGTTATCATTGCTATCTCGGAAAGCAAAAACGGTGTAATATTCTTTCCTTCTATTCCTCTCTCTTTAGCTTTATCTAAAGCCTTTTCAATTGCATTATCTATGACTTCATAATCAATAGCATATTCCTTAGGCACTGGAACGGCAAAAAGTATACCTGTAAAAGACACACTATTTTAATAAAGAGCAAATTTAAAATAGTATGTAAAAGAAAGGTAAAAAACTAGAGCTGTTAAACAACAGTCTTATTTCTAGTAAAAAGTCAGTCAGAAGTTGGCCTCCTTTGAACTCTAACGCCAGTGTGGCTTTTTTAGGTGCACACTTCGTCTAGGATGATACGTTATTAAAAAGTAAAATAGGAATTGAAAGTCATGTTGGTCCATATTCATCACTGCCCAGGATATTACCCTTCAGACTGCCCAAAATAGAGAATAACTTTCAGAGAGTATAACAAATAGAGAATAAGACATCACTTTATTTATTGACTATGTAGTCCGCCTCTTGAGTTAGAGACGTTCGATTTAAGTCGATTCTTTAGAAAATCGATCTTTTGACATGCTATTCCCGATTTTTTTTTTTTGAATCGATTAATCCCTTTGATCCAAAACCGATTTTTTATAGAATCGATTCTTTTAGATCGAGATCGAATCGTTATGCAAATGAATCGTTCCTCAATTGCAGAAGATATAATTTATTACGTAATAAAAAGAAATTAATCTACACTCAACCGGGGCAATCCGCCGCGCCGCACAGTAGTTCCCAGATAGGTCATTACTTAGATATATTAATTTCAAAATGTTTGCATGAAACTGTTGCTAATACTTTTCTTATATTCTCCTGTAAACGATACATAATAAATAACAAAGTCAAGTAAGGCTAGTGTAGCGCTATTTTATATTAGAAATGTCACATTTTTGCTACTGGTATCAAGCAGACATAAACAGTTTTCAGATAAAGCTAATTAATTACTTACTTTATTAAAATTGATAAAAGCTGTTGCCTTTTCTGCAATGGACGTTCGAAAAGAAGGTAAAAAGAACTGTTTTTTCTTTTTTGCACTTAATTAAACCTAAGTAATATTAGTTTATGGCAATATATTTGAAGGCGACAAAAATTGTATTTTTACATTTTTGCTTGTCATTGTATTTATAAAATGAAACAACTGTCTCTTTTATTTTTTCAACGTTTAAAATAAATTTGACCTCTTCAATATGAAAAAACATGTACATTGTGCAAACATAATATATTCCGAATAGTTAGAACTTAAAATGCAAATCACACGAACTGGGCCCAATTTTTTTAAAACATATTAGATTAAGTTTTTTATATACATTTATTTAGCATTTGTTATCAATTTATATTAAAAAGGGTGCAGTCAAGCTATATCTAGATATCGAACAGTTATGACCACGCAGCTAATTAAAGGGAACCACTGTGCGCCGTAGTTTCGTGCCAATCTAAAACACCTTTTATAAATTTATTTTCAGGACGTTAGATGGCGCTCGGGAGCATTTATTTAACCTTTAAAGACACATGCGTGGTCTCACGGACCATTAAAAGTAAAAAGCAGGCGTAACTTATTTAATACCAGTTGCCATGCGCTGTGCGCCTCAGTATGCCTCCGGCGTTTGACAGGGATACATTGACCACGTGCGAGTAAAGTTATTATAGAAATTTCGGGAGGTACGTCATATTGCGGTCCAAGAAACCGCTGCATGTATTTTATCACCGTTTTGTCAGGTAAATTAAAATTTGACTATAATTATTTTTTTAACTTTGGGTAAATTTCTTGTAGTAATGGGCACTTACGAAAGAGAGGTTGAGAGACTTCAGCGTTTGTTCGAAGAAGTAGTATTCGATGATGAGTACGTCGCACTGTGATCAATTTTTAAAAATTAACAGGAAAATATTAAAATATCTGATGAAGCTAAGCGGCGTCAAAAACTCCATAAGTAGGCTTTGAAATAGTTGCTAAGAACATTTCATTAACAATTATGTCAAAGGTCGTTGCGAATTTACTGTTATTTTGATTGAAAATGTAGTATAGTTGACAAATTAAACTAAATAATCTTGTTATTTGCACATGAATAAAGTTTTTAATTTGCGGATTCCGTGCAAAAAGTTATATGTCATTAATACTATCTAAAACAGAAAGAGCAATTGTTGATGGTAAGTTTTTTGACATTAATGTTCTTCTGTTGAATATTAAATATGAGTAAATAATTTTGATATGGTTAGATTTTTTTTAGATTATTAGAATATACATTTTTTAATGATCTAGCAGAAAAAAGTCTTATGAGGTTTCAGTTTTAAATAAAGTTAAGTTGATAGTTAAACCATTAGACAACTTGACTAAACCTACAAATTTACCGTCCTAGTCCGTCTGTTAAGTCCAGGCCATTTTTTAGGACGTATTGCCCATATTAAACGCTTGGAGGTTGTTGACTTTTTAAAAGCAACTGTTAGCAAAATCTGTAGGATCCATAGTATTATTCTTATAAAATGATAATTTTTAAATATCTAACATATGCAAATGATCGCGACCAAAATCTATTTAAAATAAAAAATAACGAAACTTTTCCAAGTTTTTAATTATTATACACCCTGTATACGACCTGTTCTTATTAATTATATTATTAATGTAATTTTATGATACCTAACATATAAAATCGGATATAGTTATTAATCAAAGTTAAGTAATTTTCACTAATATTTTTTTCCGGCTAATTTGACAAAATTGACCACAGTGCGTCGATGAGAAAGTCGCTGCTGATGAGATAGACAATGTGTCTGTCCAAGCAGATTCTAGCGATACAGAGCAAGAAATTGACGACACAGGCTCGACGATTACACTACATCCAAACAAAGTACCTTATTTTTTGAGAAAGGATGCTACAAAATGGGCTAAGCATTACTAACTCCACAATACAATATAGTGAAAGTACTTCCAGGAGTAAATCACGCACTAGAACACCTTGTAACACCCTTGGATATTTTTGCATCATTGTTCACCGATGAAACTTTGAATGCTATAGTAGAAAGTACAAATATCAAGATAACATCAGTTCAGGATAGGTACAGTCAAGAGAGAGATTGTAGAAATACGACTCTGGTAGAAATAAAAGCATTATTGGGCTTGCTTTATCTTGCTGGAGTTCCAAAGATAAATAATCTCAATGTACATGATATGTGGTGAACTGATGGAACTGGAATTGGAGTATTTCGTTTGACCATGGGTCATAGATTTAAGTTTCTTCTTCAGTACTTGAGATTCGACAACATTCATACCCGAGAAGAGAGGAAACTTGTAGATAAGTTGGCCCCCATTCGTCAAATATTTGACGAGTTTATAATTTATTGTAAATCTGCATATAGACATTCAGAGTTCGTCACTGTTGACGAAAAACTAGAGGCGTTCAGGGCAATTGCAGTTTTCGGCAATATATGCCAAAAAAGCCAAACAAATATGGCATCAAAATTTTTGCAATTTGTGATGCAGAAATGTGGTATACTAGTGCAATGGAGGTGTATGTCGGGCAACAGCCAGAGGGTCCATTCAGGAAGGATAACTCTGCTCAAGCCATTGTTGAACGACTAACGAAGCATATAAGCGGATCTAAGCGGAAATAAGCGAAATGTAACTAATGATAACTGGTTTATCAGTGTTCCGTTAGGTAGAAGTCTGAAATCTAAAATTAACACTAATTGGAACTCTTAGGAAGAACATGCGAGAATTGTCAAATGAATTTAGAGCAGAAAAGGGAAGACTCGTTGGATCCAGTATGTTCGGTTTCGATTCTGATAGCACCATTGTGTCATACGTCCCCAAGAAAAAAAGAATGTACTATTGCTCTCAACGGCTCACCGCGATGATAAGGTTTCGATTAACGGACTTCCATAAATAATTGTCGATTATAATGAGACCAAATGTGGCGTCGACGTAGTAGACAAGCTTTGCAGGTTAAACCTATCCAAGGTAAAAATGAGATTTTGTGTCCCTTACATTTTATTAAAATCTCGTGTATGCTTTGATAATAGTGGACGTGTGGTGATTTACAACGAGACCGATCGCCGATGTACTCATTGTGGAAAAAAAGCCATTTATATGTGAAAAATGCAACGTTGGTCTACACCCAAAATTTTGTTTTAAGCTTTACCCTTCTCATTGAAATGTAGTTAATTTTTGCACTAATAAATAACCTAGTTTGTATTCGTATTTTTATTACTGAATAATCGGACTCGCTGGGATTACGTCTTCATTGTTTGCCATTTAATAATATGTGGAGACAAATAACAATCATCCATACATATTTATTTTTTGTCTTAACAGCGCCTGGGTTTATTGAACATATATATTTCCTTCTGTCTCTCCGCTTTGATTAAAGATGTGTTCTTCTAAAATGGTGGATTTCTACTCTGTGTTGCCATAGTGTTGGCTATACCGCCAGCCTGATGTACCACTGCAACAGTCGGTATTTTCTGATTAAATTCATCGTTTTTATTTTCATAATATTTACTATTTTTCCTAAATTTCGTTTCCTTCTTCTTTGTTTATGAAGATTTCTTTATTTCTCGCGTTATTTTCAGTAATTCCAATAAATTTTCTCTCTGAAGTCTTCATTTTCATGTAAACTTTGACAGGAGCAGACCGTTCAAACAGTACTTTAGTATTTAGTGCGTTACCCTTATTTTTTCCGAAATGAGTCTTTCTTTCAGCTAAACAAGGCAGGACCTCTCTCAGGATTTACAGAACTACTACAAATTTTATTCTCAAATATTGCGCTCTTATAAGTTTTAGGGTAAAATAAAAGTTAAAAACCGTATAAAATATAAAACTTTCATGATGCATTTGCTGATGTTTCAGCCTTCGTTTGCTATATTATCAAAAAGAAGACAAGTAATTAAATAAATTAAATTATTTTTTACAACCATAATTAACATTATTAGTATTTTAATAAAACACAACCGACTGTATCAAAATTTAATAAGAGTAACTTTAATCCACATTTGTTTCGACTTCTTCAGGCCTAAGAGATCGAAACATAATATGTAGAGTTAAAGTTACTCATTTTGATACATCTAAAAGCGTGTTTTATTAAAATGCTTATATTTCAACGATATTTCACAGGGAACCAACTACAACCTCAGTACTATTTATCATAATTAACAGTTATCAGTGTTTTTGACGATACCTTACTGATCTGGGAATGGTGGTTTGGCCCAAATTATATCGATCGACGGGTCAAAAATTGTACGAATACCTAAAAATGTACTTCGCTGCTATGACGCGTTATAGAAGTAGCCAAACTTTTTTCCACGGAATCGATTATCGTATGAAAAAATTGTACGCGTACCTAAAATGTTTACTCACATTGTAGAAGTAGTATAGTACTCTTTTTTTTATATATAATAATTTTATTTAATGAATATATAGAAACAAATTTATGTTAATTATAAATATATAAAATGTATTGAAACTTCAATGAAACAATAACAATATTAAGTAGTTTAACCAAAATTTCTAACCTAAAAGAAAAAAAAGTAGAAGTAAAAAACCGGTTTAAACCTGAAAATATGGCTCAGGCTGGCCGGCTTACTTTAAGGTATAATCCAAAGAAAAAGACGATTAAAAATAAGATATAAAAAGATAAAAGGCGAATAAGAAGACGATAGTAATAATTATTATAGACTATTTTTCCCAAGAATCTATACATTATCGATGATGAGATTATTATTTCAAACTATTCTGAAGATTGGAATTATTTCATTCTTCAACTAAAAATTGAATCAATATTTCATTGAAAATTTGTTTTAATTTACGTTAGAAGAGGTATTCAGTTTGGATTTTCGCAACCAAAGTCTCACCGCCCTTATAAACCAGTCAAAATCTGCGAAGTGCCGATTTCGATTATAGTTTTAAATCAATCAGTTTTAGTAGAGTCTAAAAATGGCACAGAAAATACTACCACCTCTTTCCAATCTGTTCAAATTGAAGATGAGAAAAAAATTGGTTACTCCTCGTCATACAGAACGAAGGTTTAATTGTTTCAATTCATGTTTTGTAGTGTATGTGAAGTGTTCCCCAGAAAAGAGAGTTCGCTTAGAAGAGATTTCGTTATAGGGTCCTTGCGAGATTCGACTCGAGAAACGTACTTCGTAGATTGTATAGTGTGGGTGGCATGAAATGCCGTACAATATAAATACCACTGAGGCAAAGTTTACAAAATTCTATGTAGTAGTAAGCTTACGCCAAAAAAAAGGGAATTATTGCGTGAGGAAGAGCGTTAAAGGGGCGAGAAGAAGAAAGTTAGAGCGAAGGAAAAAATGATAGCAGATTTTGAGCTATAGAAGATATCATCATAAATTACTTAAAAAATGATGGAGGGAGAAGCCTTAGATATCAACTCAAAGCTTGGGGGACCTCAAAAATTTGACTACAAGCAGCAATACAAAAAGTTTGAAGAAAGCTCTGCCAAAAATATTTAAAGAAACTTTTTACCAGCGAGGCATTCGAAACATAAAAATTAAAAGTTACTGCTTCAGAGGAACGAAAATACATCTTTGATTTAGGAAAACCCTCTTCCTGTTTATTTATTTTGGAAAGATGGGTAAAGTAGACTAGTATCTCTCCAAAATCCGAGACGGGAAAAACTCCGACAAAAAATGTAGTTTATATTAGACCCGGTGGACCGTCTGAACCGCTTGATACGTTTTCTTTGTTTTTTAACGATCACATACTGTCAGATGTTGTGATTTATACAAATCAAAGAATTTTGGTGGAGAATTGGTGCAAAAAAAAAATATAGGACACAAAACGCATCCACTTCTGTAACATCAATAAATGACCTGAAGGCTTTAATCTGCGAATTTTAATCTTAGCTGCCGTCTTGAATAATAATCACCTATTTGATTAACAATCCACAAGATATGAAAGAAGAGAAGGATCTAAATTTGCTCCTACATCAGATTTGTAGGGCAGATTCATAAATAATTGTACCATACACTACAAACCCAGTGCATATTTGAGTATTGATGAACAACTAGTTGGTATCACTGCCGTTATAAACTCGTCAAAATCTGGAAAGTTCCGATTTCGATTAATGTTTTAGATCAATCAATTTTAGTAGGGACTAAAAATGGCACAGAAAGTACTACAACCTCTTTCCAATTTGTTCAAATTGATGATGATGATGAGAAAGAAATTGCTTACTCCTTATTTTGTAGTGTATGTGAAGTGTCCTCCAGAAAAGAGAGTTCCTTTAGAAAAGATTATTGGGTCCCCACTATTGGGTTCTTGCGAGATTCGACTCGAGAAACGTACTTCGTAGATTGTATAGTGTGGGTGGCATGAAATGCCGTACAATATGAATACGGCTGAGGCAAAGTTTACAAAATTCTATGTAGTAGTAAGCTTGCGCCAAAAAAAAAGAGAATTATTAATTAAACTGAAACGCGCGAGGAAGAGTGTTAAAGGGGCGAGAAGAAGAAAGTTAGAGCAAAGGAAATATGATAGCAGATTTTGAGCTATAGAACATATAGCCAAATCATCATAAATTACTTAAAAAATGATGGAGGAAGAAGCCCCTCAAGCATCTCTAAGCTTGAGGGACCTCAAAAATTTGACTACAAGCAGCAATACAAAAAAGTTTGAAAAAAGCTCTGCCAAAAATATTCAAATAAACTTTTTACCAGCGAGGCATTCAAAACATTAAAATTAAAAGCTGCTGCTTCAGAGGAACGAAAATACATCTTTGATTCAGGAAAACCCCCTTCCTGCTTATTTATTTGGGAAAGATGGGTAAAGCAGACTAGTATCTCTCCAAAATCCGAGACGGGAAAACTCCGGCAAAAAATGTAGTTTATATGAGACTCGGTCGGTGGACCGTCTGAACCGCTTGATACGTTTTCTTTGTTTTTTAACGATCACATACTGTCAGATGTTGTGATTTATACAAATCAAAGAATTTTGGTGGAGAATTGGTGCAAAAAAAAATATAGGACACAAAACGCATCCACTTCTGTAACATCAATAAATGACCTGAAGGCTTTAATCTGCGAATTTTAATCTTAGCTGCCGTCTTGAATAATAATCACCTATTTGATGACCAATCCACAAGATATGAAAGAAGAGAAGTATCTAAATTTGCTCATACATCAGATTTGTAGGACAGATTTATAAATAATTGTACCATAAGCTACAAACCCAGTGCATATTTGAGTATTGATGAACAACTAGTTGGTATCACTGTCCTTATAAACCCGTCAAAATCTGCAAAGTGCCGATTTCGATTAATGTTTTAGATCAATCAATTTTAGTAGGGACTAAAAATGGCACAGAAAGTACTACAACCTCTTTCCAATCTGTTCAAATTGAAGATGATGAGAAAGAAATTGATTACTCCTTATTTTGTAGTGTATGTGAAGTGTCCTCTAGAAAAGAGAGTTCCATTAGAAGAGATTATTGGCTCCCCGTTATTGGGTTCTTGCGAGATTCGACTCGAGAAACGTACTTCGTAGATTGTATAGTGGGGGTTGCACGAAATGCCGTGCAATATGAATACCGCTGAGGTAAAGTTTACAAAATTTTATGTAGTAGTAAGCTTACGCAAAAAAAAAGAGAATTATTAATTAAACTGAATAACCAAACTTTTAACCTAACTGCTTTAACGTCAACTTGACAATCCCGAAAAATATTATTAACCAAAGAATATAAGTTCTGAATTCGGTAACGCCAACTTATTTTTCATTAAAAAAAAATTACCAATTTTCGTAACTAGGTCGGCCATATTGAGGAACTTTTAAAAGAATTGTACTATAGATATCATCTCTAAGCTTGGGGGACCTCAAGAATTTGACTACAAGCAGCAATACAAATAAGTTCGAAGAAAGCTCTGCCAAAGAAACATTGAAAGGAACTTAACACGTTCGCGGCGTAGCCGATCTCGGATGTTGTCACCTGCAGCCACATTTTTTTTACACGTGAATATTTTTGTATTTGTGTAGATACGTGTGTTTTGTGTTTTTTTTAATCTTTAGCTGCTTTTTAAGAATGTACCACATGTGGGTGAACAGGTGAGTATATACTGCTATAGATTTGTTTCTTTTGTTTCAGATAATTAACAGAGTAATAAATTAAGAATTTTCCTAGCTGCTGCAAGGTAGAGGATGGTACCCGTCAGAACCATCAAGTTCCACCAATAATAGTGCTTCATCATCTCGTGAACAAAACGGTTCTAAACCTCTACCACCGTTAGGTTAGAGGTTTAGAACCCTTACACGATTACGCATAAGAAAATATTTAGTAGATTCACTTTCATCAGGTGAGGAACGCGACCTATTTGCTGATTCTGGGTCGTCTTACAAGCCCTCAGAAGATGAAGATAGCAATGATGACAATTTAGCTCAAGAAAGTGATGAGGACATTCAACTTACTGGGACTGATATAAATCATCAAGTAAACACGACCAAAGCTGATACAAGTAATACTTGGGGGCCATGTGTGCAAATTGTAAATAACTTTGCCTCCAATTTAACCCTTCAGAATTTCGCGATGCTTATAACATTCATTGCAAGTTTATAGATACAAATGTTCTTGAATTTATAGTACGAGAAACAAACAAGTATGCGATACAGTATATCAGTAGTCACAATCTTCCCCGAAGATCAGCTGTACGGAAATGGACAGACACAAACAAAAAGTAAATTAGGAACTTTTTGGAAATTCTTCTGATAATGGGAATCAATCGCCTTCCTAAAATGCGCCTTTACTGGTCTCGCAATTCAATGTATCGAAATGTGCTAGTTTGTAAAACTATGAAACTTGACAGGTTTGACTTATTACTAAAATTCATCCACTTTGCTGATAATGAACAAATTGCACAAAACACAGATAGGTTGACAAAAGTAAAAGAGGTGTTGGATATTATCCGAAAAAACTTTTAGAACGCTTTTATACCAGGAAAGGAAATGGTTATTGATGAAATCATGATACCGTGGAGCGGTCGATTGGTTTTTAGGCGTACCTGCCAGCCAAATCGCACAAATACGGCGTTAAAGTTTATAAACTGTGCACCACCGAGGCTTTTACATTCGACTTCAAAATATACTGTGGCAAAAATGAGAATATATCTGATCAAGGACATACCTTTGATGTGACAGTGAAACTAATGGGATAACTTACTAAATGAAGGAAGAGTATTGTACTCCGATAATTTTTATACGAGTGTCAAACTAGCATACTGTCAGATGTTCTGATTGGAAAATCGACCAACACTAGTAGATCTTTAGTCAAGTATTTTAAGGATTTGTTGACCAAACCGGTTTGGGGAACAAATCGAAATAGTACGACGGACAATTGGTTTACAAATATCTCACGTAATAAATTAACTGAACCGACCTTTAAATTGCCTATCGTTCGTACGCTCCGAAAAAATAAAACACAGATACCTCTACAACTACTAGATATAAAATCTACCGAAATAGTTATTATAAAGGAAAATATTTTTTACGACCGTCATTAACCCCGAACTTGTCAAAATCTATGGATTCAGATTGGAATATTGAATCTAGCAATTTTAGTAGGATTTAAAAAGTGAAGATGATGAAAAAGAAATTGGTTACTACTCGTCATACAGAAGGAAGGTTTAAATCATTTTTTTATTCATGTTGTAACGTTTTAATAAAACGATACTATTGGCAACCCAACATACACCCTACCGAATTAGTTCTGACTAATTTCGGACACTCTGTGGATCGTACTTGCCCTTGTCGGCGCAGAACTAGAGCATCTTTTTGACCATCGGAAGTCACCATTTTTGATTCAGATTTCGTGGCGTAAACATCGACATACTTATCTGAAGTCATCCGAAAAAGTTTAAACTTTTTAATTCTATTAACTTTTGGAATGTAGTCCTAGTGGTTCCTGGCATTTGGGGAAGGAATCAATTTTAAGTTTTCATGGGTATTTTTGTGGTAAGTTTGATCTTCATCACATTTTTACTCTTTTGGTTCAACCTTATCTCTTTACAGATTTTCTAAACGTGGTTTTGGTTGTCCTGTCATGAATTTAATTTTTGAGTAAACCCTCAGCATTGTGAGGTAAGTTCTAAAATTTCTAAAATGCATTTTGTGCATAAGTTGTGTCGTTTCCAGGGTTTTACCGCCCAGTTACATGGCGAGTTATATGTCGTGATTGGTGGTTTGAGGTACGAGAGCCTGTATCTATGATCCATGTTTGATTTCCACATGGCTGGTGGTATTGTAAGGGGCTGTTCGAGGCTGTGGTAGATTGGGGATGAGCTCCCACACCTAGCGTCCACACACCATCCAGAAGGACGAGCCAAAGCCTGGAATTGCACCGGATAATCAGGCCAGATTTCACATTTTTTTAATAACTCATTTCAAATCTATTTACTTACTGTTGACGAATTACGTAATTAATTATGTAATTATTAGATATCAATTTTGAATTTCATTATTAAAATATAATTTTCTTAATTTTAAATATACAAATTTTTATATATTTTAATATCTTGTCAAGTATTTTGTGATGGTGTCACTTGACATATTTATTTAATTAACTTTTGATTGATTGACGGAATTATGTGCGCATACAACAAGGTTCATGAACTGCGTTAGTTTGAGGTACTTATTTAACTTTATTTTGCGTAATTTTATATTAATAATGTCAATGATTTTTGATCAACAAAGCAAGTGATACTATTTTTTTTTATCATACATTTAAATGTTCATACTTATTTAAATATTAATTCATTTTAAAAACCTAACTTCATCCACATCAATTACTGTCCTTGTCTAATATTTTTTTAATTATAAATAAATTTAAGTTGGGGTAAAGAGATCTATTAATTTCTGAGTGAATGTCCTGGCGCCCAATAATTATTGTTTTATTGATTAATTATAACACCTATTAAAAAAAAAATAAAAAAAGAAAAAACGAACCTACGACTGCTCCCAAAGACGAAAAGCTGCCGTTTGCATTGTGTCAAGAAAACGTTACAATGTTTTGTAGTGTATGGGAAGTGTTCCACAGAAAAGAGAGTTCCTTTAGAAAAGATTTTGTTATTGAGTCCTTGCGAGACTCGACTCTAGAGATGTATTTCGTAGATTGTATAGTGTGAGTAGCACGAAACGCGGTTGGGTATGAATGCCGCTGAGGCAGAGTTTACATGATTCGGTTCTATGTAGTAGTGAACTTACACCAAAAAAGAGAATTATTAAATAAACTGGAACACGTGAGGAAGAGCGTTAGAGCGAGAAGAAGAAAGTTAGAGCGCAAGGAAAAAATGATAGTAGATATGAAGCTATAGGAGATATAGCCAAACCATCATTAAAGACTTAAAGAAGATAAAAAGAAGAAAAAACAATGATTTGTTCTTAACAGAAAAAAAAAGAAAAATGATGACCAATCCACAAGATATGAAAGAAGAGAAGTATCTAAATTTGCTCCTACATCAGATTTGTAGGACAGATTCATAAATAATTGTACCATAAACTACAAACCCAGTGCATATTTAAGTATTGATGAACAACTAGTTGGTATCACTGCCCTTATAAACCCGTTAAAATCTGCAAAGTGCCGATTTCGATTAATGTTTTAGATCAATCAATTTTAGTAGGGACTAAAAATGGCACAGAAAGTACTTCAACCTCTTTTCCAATCTGTTCAAATTGAAGATGATGAGAAAGAAATTGCTTATTTTGTAGTGTATGTGAGGTGTCCTCCAGAAAAGAGAGTTCCTTTAGAAGAGATTATTGGCTCCCCGTTATTGGGTTCTTGCGAAATTCGACTCGAGAAACGTACTTCGTAGATTGTATAGTGGGGGTGGCACGAAATGCCGTACAATATGAATACCGCTGAGGCAAAGTTTACAAAATTCTATGTAGTAGTAAGCTTACGCCAAAAAAAAAGAGAATTATTAATTAAACTGAAACGCATGAGGAAGAGCGTTAAAGGGGCGAGATGAAGAAAGTTAGAGAGAAGAAAAAAATGATAGCAGATTTTGAGCTATAGAAGATATAGCCAAATCATCATTATTATTTACTTAAAAAATGATGGAAGAAGAAGCCTTAGGTATTATTTCTAAGCTTGGCGGACCTCAAGAATTTTACTACAGGCAATACAAAAAAGAAAGCTCTGCTAAAATATTCAAAAGAACTTAAAATCTTGGCACTAACTTTGCATTATTATTCACCAGCAGTCTACATATATGTAAGAAGATCTTTTAATACATGTTTGCTCCACACTCGGACAATAAGTCGTGCGTAACAAAGCGTTATGATTAGTAAACCAAATAATAATGGGATAAAGATCGTTATGGTCTGTGATGTTGCAACTAAATACGTTGTCAATGCAAGGCTATACCTTGGAAAATCGACCAACAACCAAACCAAACCTACAAACCAAACCAAACCAAAACACTAATAGATCTTCTTTAACCAATTATTTTCAGGATTCATTGACCAAATCAGTTTGGGGAACTAATAAATATATTACGATAGACAATTGGTTTACAAATGTCCCACTAAGTAATAAATTACCTGAACCGCCTTTTAAATTGACCATCGTTCTTACGCTCCAATAATTATCGGCAAAAGTTAAGTTAGATAGTTATTGGCTAACGTTCTAAGTGCTTACATTGAAATTAGAGAAACGAACTTTTACGCTAATTGAGACCACTAATTTGATCCACTAATTTTGAGGTTCTGAATGAAGCTTTACATTAAGATTTCAAATTCATAATAAAAATGTTAAAAATAATATTTGGTGCCAAAGCGTTATGATTAGTAAACTAAATAAATAAGGAATACAGATCGTTATGGTCTGTGATGTTGCAACTGAATATGTTGTCAATGCAAGGCTATACCTTGGAAAATCGACCAACACTAATAGATCTTCTTTAACCAATTATTTTGAGGAATCATTGACCAAATCAGTTTGAAGAACTAATCAAAATATTACGATGGGCAATTGGTTTAGAAATGTCCCACTAAGTAATAAATTAACTGAACCGCCTTTTAAGTGGTTTTTACGCTCCTAAAAAATAAACCAGAAAACTTACTAGAAATAAAATCTACCGAAGTAAGTATTATAAATAAAAAAAAAATGGCGACCGTCATTAACAGTTATCTGTGTTTTTGAAGATACTTTACTAATCTGCGGACGTATGTTGTTTTATGAATGACTTATTTAATGCTCTAGAGCAGTGATTATCAAACTGGGTTCCGCGGAACCCCAGGGTTCCGCAAAGGGGCGATTGGGGTTCCGCAAGAAGCCAATAATTTTTTTTTTAAATTGTGGTATCACCCAACAATGAAATGGTGTAAATAAAAAAAAATATTCTTAGTACTCCCCTTCTGATCTGCATCCGAGCCCGAGCTCGCGCGCTTGTTGCGACTCGTTAATTTTACTTCGCTTTGCAGTCATTGTAATGCCGTGTATGTATTTTGCTATTTTGTGCCTTCTAGTAATCGCCGGCCGCTGTCCTAGGTGCTTTTGTTTTTATGCGGTAGCCTTCCTTACGCAGTCTTCGCATTGAAAGTGTTTGTTTTAAACCCGTTGAAAGACGATTTGTTTGTTTTTCTTGCCTTTACTCTTATGTAATTATTATTTAAAATGGATAAATGGCTGAAAACTGGTTGTTTTAAAAGAAAACAAGAGGTAGAGGAAGATCCAACCATCAGTCAAGATGAAACTGTTGAAGGGATTTGGAGTAATGCTAGCAGCGATGAGCCGTCAACTTCAAGTTTTGTTCCCGTTGCGAATAAGAAAATTAAAATTAGAAAATATTGCCCAGAATATTTATCCTATGGTTTTGCTTCCACTGGGGATCCTAGTGCGCCAAACAGCCAGTGTGTAATTTGTTTTAAGACTTTCAGCAACAGTTCATTAGCTCCAGCGAAACTTCTAAGACACTTACAAACAAATCATAGTGAATACAAGGACAAACCTGTGGATTTTTTTCAACGCAAGTTAGTGGAAATGAATAAAAGTAAAAAGAATTTATCGTCTTTAGTGGGTAGCAGCATTAATGAAAAAGCATGTAAAGCCTCATTTCAAGTAAGTTACCGCATAGCTAAGGCTGGAAAAGCGCATATAATTGCCGAAACACTTATTAAACCTTGTTTAATAGATGTTGTCGAAACCATGATTGGTGAAAAGTTTAGTAATAGTGTAAAAATGCTGCCACTTTCAAACGATACTGTTCATAGGAGAATTTATGAAATTAGTAACGAAATAGAAAATACAGTTATTCAACGGATAAAAGGTAGTGGTTGGTATGCACTACAGCTTGATGAAACAACAGACGTGGCAGGGTGTGCAGTATTGCTTGTTATTGTGAGGTACATACACAACAACTCTGCAGAAGAAGAAATGTTACTTTGCAAACCTTTGAAGACCCATACAACCGGCGAGGAAATTTTTAAGATGATCGATTCTTATATCACTGAAAAAGAACTTAATTGGAATCAGTGCATTAATATCTGCACTGACGGTGCAAAAGCAATGACTGGTAAATATTCTGGATTTGTTGCACGTGTTAAAAATGTCGTTCCAGAAATTGAAAGTAGCCATTGTATTATTCATAGACAAGCATTGGCAGTAAAAAAAATTCCTCCCGTTCTTAAAAACGTTTTGGATGAAGCAGTAAAAATTGTAAATTTTATAAAGTCCAGGCCTCTAAATTCACGAATTTTTGCTGTTCTTTGTGAAGAAATGGGTAGCCAATTCACCACGCTTTTGCTTCACACCGAAGTGCGATGGTTATCGCGAGGAAAAGTATTGGTTCGCCTGTTTACTCTGCGAAATGAGGTGATGGTGTTTCTTAATGACTCTTCATTTGAATTATCATCAAGAATAACTGACATCAAGTGGTTACAATGTTTGGCATATCTTGCCGATGTCTTTTCAAGCCTTAATGAATTAAATTTATCACTCCAGGGAACTTCTGTAACAGTAATCTCCTTATATGACAAAATCCAGGCCAAGTTAAATAAAATACAGTTTTGGGAATCGTGTATAAACAGAGGAATCTCGGAGTGCTTTCCTACACTGCATGATTTTGTGTGTGAGTCGAAGACTGCATTGTCAGCAGAAATCACTTCGGAGATAATAAACCATCTTCAGAACCTACAAGTTTCAATCAGAGAATATTTTCCAAGACGAGAAGAGGATCTTGATTGGGTTCGCAATCCATTCTCAGTCCCAGTCGAAAAGTTTCATCAAACCCTAACTGTAAAACAAATTGAACAACTTATTGATGTTGCTGCCGATGGAAACCTTAAAACTACTTTCAACTCGGCTACATTGTTGCAGTTTTGGGCCCAGCTTAGAAGTGAATATCCAGAATTAGCCAATTTTGCTGTTAAAAAATTGTTGCCGTTTGCTACAACTTACCGTTGTGAAGTAGGGTTTTCGAAGTATGCTCTTACAAAAACCGACTTAAGAAGTAAACTTAATCCTGAAGCAGATATGCGGATACAACTTTCAAACATTGAACCCGATATCGACAAACTTGTATCAAACAAACAGGCCCATCCTTCGCATTAAGCTCATAAAAAAATATTTGTAATGAATATTTAAGTGTTTTACTGTTTCTGAGTATTAATATATTATGTACTTAATTCTTACATTTTTTTATTTACTCTTAATTTAGAAGCTCAATAAGTAGTATTAATATCGATATATTGACACAAAACCAAACATGCACTATGTCTTATATTTAAGAATATAGGGTAGGGGTTCCCTAGAAAAAAAAAGTGCACTCTAGGGTTCCTCACTCTACAAAAGATTGAGAAACACTGCTCTAGAGTAAGCGTTTAGCCACGCTTTTAGTGATAACCATATGTAATTTATTAAAATTTTAAACAAGGCTATAAATATAATATTTAGTAGTTTAAACAAATTTTCTAAAGTACGTAGAAATACAAAAACAGGACAATACCAGGACAATATAAATACAACAAAAAACTTGTGGGTCCTCTTATCTAGTTGTGGTAAGAGGAGACCCCTTTTTTTGACTGTTCTTCTTAGCAGTTAGAACAATTTACTAACAAATGCTATCATATTTTACAAATTATAAGACAACTGGCACCAATATGCATTGTTGAAGTTGGGGATATTTTAACGCACCAACAAATTACAGAAGAATTTATATTAATTAATTATTCTTTTTCTACAGCTAAATATACCATCAAGTGGCTGGCAAAATGGTGCCTGATCAGAAATTCCAAATATAGTGAAAAACATATGTCCCTTCTGAAGGAGCAAACATATACATACGGTAACATATGGCGCTGCAAATCCTGCCGCTAATCCTACACTATCCGAAAATATTCCTTTTTTGCTAGAAGCCATTTAAAAATTCAGCAAATTTTAAGGATTATTTTTGGATGATGTTGCGGTTTACCAAAAAACTTTATTGCCAAAGAAGCAGAACTCAGCAAACTGAATCACCATACAATCGTCGATTGGTGTTCATTTTGCCGGAAAGTAAGTGAATTTTTTTGTAATTTATAATCCATCAGTTGGTAAGAGGTCTAAACGAAGATGCAGCATCACCAATTGTGAAAATTGACGAATCGAAATTATTTTTTTATTTTTATAAATTTTATTCCTCAAACCACAGAAATGTCCAGCAAATAGGTTTAGTAACGTATTTTAGTTTAATTATTTTTTTCTATAAAAAAGTCGAGAGGATCATTATAGGTTACGTTGTTGGGTTAGGTTAGGTGATACACTTTGTGATACACTTTTTCGTTCCCAATCATATTAAATGTTGATAACGTTCCCCTGCAAGAAACAATGTTAGAAGAGCCGAATTAAACTAGACAAAGCTAATAACATGTATAGAACTGCAGAAGTTAGCTGATACCAAGCCTAGACTTTGAAAACTGAAGTCGTATTAAATTCTATGAAGACAAACACAGTAACTTGCAAGTATTGTGGGTTTTCTCAGGGCTCGGGCTTTCTTTTAGGATGGAGCTTTAAAGACAACTGACGCGAATAAGCATTATTGAAATAGGGGATATTTTAACGACTAAAAAAAATAAAGAACAAAAATTTATATTAATTAATTTTTCCTTTCCCACAGCTGAATATACACCGTCAAGTGTCTGGCAAAATGGTGCTTGATTAGATATTCATTTGTTCAAGCGTGAATATTGTGGAGAACACATGTCTCTCCTGAAGGAGCAAAAATATGCATATGGTTACATGTGACGCACCAAATCCTACACTATCCGAAAAGATTCCTTTTTTACTAGAAGTCGTTTAAAACTTTAGCAATTTTTAAGGGTTATTTTTGAATGATGTTGCGATTTACCACAAAACTTTATTGCGAAAGAAGCAAAACTCGGCAAAGTGAATCTGTATGGTGATTCGTCGATTGGTGTTCATTTTTCCGAGAAGTAAGTGAATTTTTTCTAATTTATAATGAAGTTTCTGAGGGCTTATGATCAAGAAAAATCACAGATCTTTCTGGGTCTGAGTAAGAACAATCTTCGGATTGTCACGGGGTTTTTAACAGGACACTGTCTCCTCAATGAACACCTCAGTAGATTGAAACTAAGAAGAAACGGCGAATGCAGATTCTGTGGGGAAGATGGGGAAACACCAGTACACCTCATCACTGAGTGCGCCGAGATGACAACCATTCGTGCCATGAATTTTGGTACGACTGATATTGGAGATGGAGAACTACCCTCTATAAAACCGTCCCAGATACTGGCTTTTGTCAAAGCCCTGGGACTGTATGATGAGTTATGATTCAAGAAAGGGGGACACAATGGATTTGTAAGGTCGAAGTGATTAACCCCCCTCCCACTCATTCTAAAAAATTCTAAAATTCTAATTTATAATCCATCAGTTTGTAGGAGGTCTGAAAGAATAACGAAGTTATGTTTATTTATTTATATATTTTTATAAATTTTATTCCTCAAACCAGGGAAATGTCCAGCAAATAGGTTTAGTTACGTATTTTTTTATAAAAAAAAGTTGAGAGGATCATTATAGGTTTAAAATAAAACTGTTCAGGGATGTTTCTGTAAGGTCCTGCTTTTTTCTAATGCTGCCATATTGGTAATCTCCTAAGCCATGCCTAGTGATACTCTTTTTCGTTCCCAATCGTAGTAAATATCGATAGCGTTCCCCTGCAAGAAGCAATTAAAAGAACCGAAATTAGCTACTAGACAAAGCTATTAACATGGGTAGAACAGCAGAAGTTAGTTGATACCAACCCTAGACTATGAAGACAAACACACAAACTTGCAACTATTGTGGGTTTCCTCAGGTCTCAGGGTTTCTTTTAGAATAGAGCTTCAAAGACAACTGGCACGAATAAGCATTGTTGAAATTGGATTTGTGGATATTTTAACACCTCAAAAAATTAAAGAAGAAAAGTTTATATTAATTAATTTTCACTTTCCTACAGCTGAATATACCATCAAGTGGCTGGCAAAATGGTGCTTGATCAGATATTCATTCAAGTGTGAATATTGTGAAGAACACACATCCCTCCTGAAGGAGCAAAAAAATGCAGATGATTACATGTGACGCTGCAAATCCTACACTATCCGAAAAGATTCATTTTTTGCTAGAAGCCGTTTAAAACTTCAGCAAATTTTAACGATTATTTTTGGATGATGTTGCGATTTCCCACAAACCTTTATTGCCAAAGAAGCAGAACTCGGCAAAGTGAATCACCATACAATCGTCGATTGGTGTTCATTTTTCCGGGAAGTAAGTGAATTTTTTCTAATTTATAATCCATCAGTTTGTAGGAGGTCTAAACGAATAACGAAGTTATTTATTTATATATTTTTATAAATTTTATTCCTCAAACCAGGGAAATGTCCAGCAAATAGGTTTAGTAACGTATTTTTTTTATACAAAAGTTGAGAGGATCATTATAGGTTTAAAATAAAACTGTTCAAGGATGTTTCTGTAAGGTCCTGCTTTTTTGTAATGCTGCCATATTGCTAATCTCCTAAGCCACGCCTAGTGATGTTCTTTTTCGTTCCCAATTATAGTAAATATCGATAGCGTTCCCCTGTAAGACGCAATTAAAAGAGCCAAAATTAGCCACTAGACAAAGCTATTAACATGAGTAGAACAGCAGAAGCTAGTTGATACCAACCCGAGACTATGAAGACTGAAGATACAGTAAATTCTATAAAGACAAACACACAAACTTGCAACTATTGTGGGTTTCCTCAGGTCTCAGGGTTTCTTTTAGAATAGAGCTTCAAAGACAACTGACACGAATAAGCATTGTTGAAATTGGATTTGTGGATATTTTAACACCGCAAAAAATTAAAGAAGAAAAATTTATATTAATTAATTTTCACTTTCCTACAGCTAAATATACCATCAAGTGGCTGACAAAATGGTGCTTGATCAGATATTCATTCAAGTGTGAATATTGTGGAGAACACACATCCCTCCTGAAGGAGCAAAAAATGCAGATGATTACATGTGACGCTGCAAATCCTACACTATCCGAAAAGATTCATTTTTTGCTAGAACCCGTTTAAAACTTCAGCAAATTTTAAGGATTATAATTTATGGATGTTTTTGGATAAAAAACTTTATTGCCAAAGACACAGAACTCGGCAAACTGAATCACCATACAATCGTCGATTGGTGTTCATTTTGCCGGGAAGTAAGTGAATTTTTTTCTACTTTATAATCCATCAGTTTGTAGGAGGTTTAAACGAAGATGGAGCAGCAAAAATTGTGGAAATTGACGAATCGAAATTATTTATTTATTTTTATAAATTTCATTCCTCAAACCACAGAAATGTCCAGCAAATAGGTTTAGTAACGTATTTTAGTTTAATTAGTTTTTTCTATAAAAAAGTTGAGACGATCATTGTAGGTTTAAAATAAAACTGTTCAAGGACGTTTCTGTAAGGCCCTGCTATTTTGTAATGCTGCCATATTGGTACTGTCCTAAGCCAAGCTTAGTGATACTCTTTTTCGTTCTCAATCATAGTAAATGTCGATAGTGTTCCCCTGCAAGAAGCAATGTTAAAAGAACCGAAATTAAAGTAAACAAAGCTAATAACATGTATAGAACTGCAGAAGTTAGCGGATACCAAGCCTAGACTTTGAAAACTGAAGTTGTAGTAAATTCTATGAAGACAAACACAGGAACTTGCAAGTATTGTGGGTTTCCTCAGGGTTCGGGGTTTCTTTTAGGATGTAGTTTTAAATACAACTGACACGAATAAGCATTGTTGAAACAGGGGATATTTTAACGCCTAAAAAAATTAAAGAAGGAAAATTTATATTAATTAATTTTTCTTTTCCCACAGCTGAATATACACCAACAAGGGCCTGGTAAAATGGTGCTTGATATTGTGGAGAACACATGTCCCTCCTGAAGGAGCAAAAATATGCATATGTTTACATGTGACCCTGCAAATCCTACACTATCCGAAAAGATTCCTTTTTTACTAGAAGTCGTTTAAAACTTCAGCAAATTTTAAGGGTTATTTTTGAATGATGTTGCGATTTACCACAAAACTTTATTACCAAAGAAGCAAAACTCGGCAAAGTGAATCACCATACAATCGTCGATTGGTGTTCATTTTTCCGGGAAGTAAGTGAATTTTTTCTAATTTATAATCCATCAGTTTGTAGGAGGTCTAAACGAATAACGAAGTTTTTTCGAAAATTGTTCGTTCTTTAACGAAATTTATTTATTTATATATTTTTATAAATTTTATTCCTCAAACCAGGGAAATGTCCAGCAAATAGGTTTAGTAACGTATTTTTTTTATAAAAAAGTTGAGAGGATCATTATAGGTTTAAAATAAAACTGTTCAAGTATGTTTCTGTAAGATCCTGCTTTTTTGTAATGCTGCCATATTGGTAATCTCGTAAGCCACGCCTAGTGATGCTCTTTTTCGTTCCCAATCTTAGTAAATATCGATAGCGTTCCCCTGCAAGGAGCAATGTTAAAAGAGCCGAAATTAGCCACTAGACAAAGCTATTAACATGTGTAGAACAGCAGAGAGTTAGTTGATACCAACCCTAGACTATAAAGACTTATAGTAAATTCTATGAAGACAAACACACAAATTTGCAACTATTGTGGGTTTCCTCAGGTCTCAGGGTTTCTTTTAGAATAGAGCTTCAAAGACAACTGACACGAATAAGCATTGCTGAAATTGGATTTGTGGATATTTTAGCACCTCAAAAAATTAAAGAAGAAAAATTTATATTAATTAATTTTCACTTTCCTACAGCTGAATATACCATCAAGTGGCTGGCAAAATGGTGCTTGATCAGATATTCATTCAAGTGTGAATATTGTGGAGAACACATATCCCTCCTGAAGGAGCAAAAAAATACAGATGATTACATGTGACGCTGCAAATCCTACATTATCCGAAAAGATTTATTTTTTGCTAGAAGCCGTTTAAGCTGCAAATCCTACACTATCCGAAAAGATTAATTTTTTGCTAGAAGCCGTTTAAAACTTCAGCAAATTTTAAGGATTATTTTTGGCTGATGTTGCGATTTACCACAAACCTTTATTGTCAAAGAAGCAGAACTCGGTAAAGTGAATCACAATACAATGGTCGATTGGTGTTCATTTTACCAGGAAGTAAATTAATTTTTCCTAATTTATAATCAATCAGTTGGTAGGAGGTCTAAACGAAGATGGACCATCAGAAACTGTGGAAATTGACGAATCGAAGTTTTTTATTTATTTGTATAAATTTTATTTCTCAAATCCGGGAAATGTCCAGCAGATAAGTTTAGTAAGGGATTTTAATTCCATTCGTTGTAAAAGTTGAGAGGATCATTATATGTTTAAAACAAAGCTGTTCAAGGATGTTTCTGTAAGGCCCTGCTTTTTTATAATGGCGGCGCCATATTGGTACTGTCCTAAGCCACGCTTTGTGATACTGTTTTTCGTTCCCAATCATATTAAATGTTGATAACGGTTCCCTGCAAGAAGCAATGTTAAAAGAGCCGAAATTAACCACTAGACTAAGCTACTAACAGCAGAAGTTAACTGATACCAAACCTAGATTTTGAAAAATGAAAATAGAGTAAATTATATGAAGACAAACACAGAAACTTGTAACTATTGGGGGTTTTCTCAGGACTCGAGGTTTCTTTTACAATGAATGCTTCAAAGACAACTGACACCAATATGCATTGTTGAATCTAACCTAACCATCAAGCATCATAATTTTTCTTTTCCCACACCTGAATATACAATCAAGTGGCTGACAAAATGGTGCTTTATCAGATATTCATTCGTGTGTGAATATTGTGGAGAACACATGTCTTTCCTGAATGAGCAAAAATATGCAGATGGTTACATGTGACGCTGCAAATCCTACGCTATACGAGTAGATTCTGTTTTTGCAGAAACTTGCAACTATTATGGGTTTCCTCAGGAGTTGGGATTTCTTTTAAAATGGACGTCTTCAAAGACAACTGACACCAATATGCATTGTTGAAGTTAGGGATATTTAAACGCCTCAAAAAATTATAGAAGGAAAATTTATATTAATTAATTTCTCTTTTCTCACTCCTGAAGTGGCTGGCAAGATGGTGCTTGATCAGATATTCGTTCATGTATGAATATTGTGGAGAACACATGTCCCTCCTGAAGGAGCAAAAATATGCAGATGCCGAAAAGATGCCTTTTTAGCTAGAAGCCAATTTTAAGGATTATTTTTGGATGATGTTGCGATTTACTAGAAAACTTTATTGCAAAAGAAGTAGAACTTGGCAAAGTGAACCACTTTAAATACAATTGTCGATTGGTGTTAATTTTTCAAGGTGGTGAGCCGGTCCCGCTTTTAAGTAATGCCGACGCACAATCGTTTATTTTAAAATTAACAACTGGCCATATAGTGGTATCTTGTTCATCTTAAAAAACAAACAAAAACTTTTTTTGGACGAAAAAATTACTCATAAAATAATTGGCGAAATTCGCAATCGAAAGAAAAGGTAAGCATTTAATAGAAATTATTTAATGTTATTTTGTTTAAATTTTGTCGTGATTCGAAATTGTTTTTATGGTAGGTGAAATTTTTATTTTAATCTAACATTGATTTAGGTTCTTCAGGTAAGTTTTAACCTGTTTTGGTCTTTTATCAGATTATTATTTTAAATATTTTATATAGTACTACAATTTGACCTTTTTATTTAGTTTAAAGGGATGCAAAAAAAGATGCCCTTTCGATCTGATCAACGTTAATTTTATTTTAAAGCCTGAACATTCTTTTTCAAAAACAATGTAGCTCCAATGTGCGACGAGGTAACATTATTTTTTTTTATTTTAGGTAACACTTCCGAAATCACTAGAATGCACTTATTTCAATTTGGGTCAGCTCCCTATTTCAGAGGGACCCACAGCGGGGGTTAGCGGAGGTGTAGATCCGCCACTGGATAACACTGGACTACTAAGCAACAATGTACATGTTGAAGTTATGGATATTTTAACGCCTCAACAAATTAGAGAAGAAAAATTCATGTTAATTTTGCTTTTCCCACACCTGAATATACCATCAAGTGGCTGGCAAAATGGTGCTTGATCAGAAATTCATTCATGCGTGAATATTGTGGAGAACACATATCCCTCCTGACGGAGCAAAAATATGCATGATGGTTACATGCAAAATAGTTACACATGACGTTGCAAATCTTGCCAGAATTCCTGCACTATGTGAGTAGATTCCGTTTTTGCTAGAAGCCGTTTAAAACTTCAGCAAATTTTAAGGATAGGGATTATTTTTGGATGATGTTGCGATTTACCTGTAAAAAAAATACCGTCAAAGAAGCAGAACTCGGCAAAATTAACGACCATACAATCGTCGATTAGTGTCCATTTAGCCGGAAAGTAAATTATTTTAATCCATCAGGTTTGTAGGAGGTCTAAACGGAAAGTTGGAAAACCTTGTACCAAATGTCAAAAACAGAATCATTTTTCCAAAGTTTGCAAGTCAAAAGAAAGCAAGAAAAAATCAAAAAACTGACAAGAACAAGTCGAAGAAGAATAGTGTACAACAACGTAGATCAAGTTTGTGGGAATGATGGTAGGTGATTCAAACTTTTATTCATACGCAGATCCTTTTTTAATTTAGGCATATCATCTCTTATTCGAAATTCTTGTTTTCTTTCTCACCTCCAAAGCCATTTCCACAGAGGTTTCGTTTATTTGGATATAACAGTTTAGACAGCAGAAACTCTATCAGTTTATGCAGCTTCTTTTCAAGCTCCACCCCTATAATGTCAAAGTAACCGAGAAGAAAAATGATACGTAATGGAAATGGAGGCAAATGCTACGGAAGTCTAACAGTCCAAATGCCAAGGACTCAGCAGAAAAGTAACAATTCTGGTAAAAAGTATTTTATTCAACATCTGTGCGTTATTCGAGAAAGTAGCTCAGGAACTAAAAGACAATAATGACTTAATAAAGTTTTATACTACTCTAGCTTTCTTTTATTCTGCATGTTTACTTCAACTAAGGTGAACATTTTCAAATGGTGATATAATTGAAAATGATCATGCTAACGTCCCTTAAATATAAATGTTTACCTGACTGTAGTGCGATATCTTGGTGACTCTTTATAACTTTAGCGGCACTTCTTGCATCATTAATGAAATATGGAGCAATACATCCGCTTGATTGGGAATAGAAAGCCGGAAAGTCTCTATTTGTTCCAAGTGTGGCAACAAATATGCCTTGTGTTTCCTAGAACAATTAAAACATTACATATTAATTTCTCTTAATCTTTTCAACCAGCCGTTTCAGATAATTCAGCTAGGAAAATAATTATACATAACTGAAAAACAGTCTCGGGATATTTGTTTGTTTTACCCAACCAGACCCCTAAACAATATTTTATCAACAATATGTCAGCATCTATTATTTGGTCGCTAATGTATATCGCTCAGGTTAATCCTCTGGACTATTTTCAATGACATTTCTTAAGATACTATGACCAAAACTTTCTGAGAAACAGGTAAGATGTCTGAGGTGTCGGACGCCAACTCTCTTTATCATGTAAGCTGGGGCCGCCCAACTTACACTAGTGATAATAGAGAAGTACGTCTAGTATCCGAACCTTTGTCCTATAATTGGTTACTCAAAGTGTGGGCCAAGCGTGGAACCTTGCCGCACAAGTATCTATTCTCCGCCTCCCCGTGGTACCGCTGGAAAAGTGGCGTGGAACTTGTTCTACGAATCAAAGGAGTAATAGGGTATATAGACCCCAAGGGTTGCTAGCTCTTGACGGTGTTAGGAGTTGATCCTACATAGAAAACCATTCCTTGGGTGAACCCCGGTGGATCCACTGATCCGCTGGACCAACACCCCACCGCACCGCCCGGCCCCGCGCAGATGTTTTTGTGTGCCTGGTCTGTGAAAGGGTGTTCTCCACTCTTACTGGTAGAGGTGATCATGCTCGACGAGCACATCCTGCCGAATTCGACTAAGAACGAGCCGGGCGACTCGAGGTGAAAGCTAGATGGACACAAGAGAAAGTGATGATTGCAAAAACGAAGGCCGAACTTCATGAACCAACAGAAAAATTAAATAAATAGAGTCATACTTCTGAAATAATTATCGATATTGATCAAAATGCACTAGTTCAATTATATGACACTCGCTATTTTTTTAAAAGTTTGAGAAGTAATGTTTTGATCAAACTTTTTATTAAAAGTTGTGCATTGTTTGAGAAACAATCATGTCCTCAATTGCCATTGCGTCAATTTATATCGTATATACCCTAGATGATGTCAATGATACCAGAAAACGAAAAAGAATACAAATTTGGATGCAAGAACTAAAGGAACTAAAATATTGCACAACGAAGCGCAACACACACATACACTACAAAACGCGCTGCGCAAACGCCTGTTATATGATATAAACCTTTATATATTGTATATATACAGTTGGAACTTTAATGGGCACAGCTATTCACCAATATTTTACTGCTAGCATATAGACCGCGCATGGTAGCAACATTTATCAAACATCAACCACAGAAATAAAATATCTGAAGTATACAAAGTCATTAAATTTCTACAACAAAGCATAAAAGCAGAAGAGTTTACTATCTTTATTATCTTATTGTTAGGGCGGGTTTGATAGCGCCGAATTTATAAAAGATATGATTAATCTTTTCGACGCTTTTGATAGTAGGATGGCATTTTAGCAAAAATAAATATAACACGGCTATTGCAAAATAAAATCAATTGGTACTTTAATAAAAGCATAAAAAACTGTTCAAGTGTGGAAAAATTTATGCACATTTTCCGATTGAATTTGGAAAACATTCCAAATACAATCGAATGAAACTGGCAAAAAATGTCACAGTAGACCACCATGCATTGATGGGATTATTTTGTCAAAAACAAGTATTTTAAGTTTATTTGAGATGAAAATTACGATTTTTAATGACAAATCGTTTAAATCAATATGCTTTGAAAAACTTTTTCTGTTGTTCGCAAAAAAGGTGGTTGATATTTAACTATTATAGAGGTAACTAATTTAAACAAAAAATAATGTTAACATACACAGAATGTATGTTATTTTATGTTATTATAGTTGGTGCAAGATGAGTAAAGAACGTCAGCTTTCCGGTAACAAAGCCGTCAAAGGACAGAAAACCGGGAAATAGAAGAGCATTGGCGTGCTGAGGGGGAGCCAAAAAATTTCTAATTACCCCACTGCTACAGAGACCGTCTACCATGACCATCGGAATAATACAATAAGAATCAATAGAGAAATCTATTAGGTAATTAATTTTAAAAAATACTGTTAATAACATAGAATGTATATTATTTTATGTTATTATAGGTGGCGCAAGAGGAGTAAAGAGCGTCACCTATCCAGTACCAAAGCCATCAAGCCCAAACGACAGAAAACCGAGAAATAGAAGAGCAATGGCGTGGGGAGGGAGAGCCCAAGGAGAAGATCCGAGCGAAACTAACTCCTCTATGCAAATATCAAATACTGACGAAACTATGGGAAATACTCTCACTTTAGAAGACTATGCTCTGTATATTTTGCTAGTTATCTGACTAAAATCCTATTAAATAAGTTTTATTGTTCTCGATGTGCTTTCGCTTAAAAATCTGGAGATAAGGTTTTAAATGATCCAAATCAAATTATTTATTTTAAATAAAAATTATAATGCCAATGAAGTCTTTTGTGCGCTCCTCGAGATGATACGGTAAAAATAACCAAAAAATCTATAGTTATATTAAGAAAATGGTTCGATATATACAAACACGAAGAAAATATTGGGAAAAAATATAAGCAACAATTAGAGCACTAATTATAATAGAGTTAAACAATTATAAGAGCTGTACTGATCATGGAGAGTTTTTTTTATAAAGAAATTAGTTTAGATTTGCTTGAAATACAATCAAATAAAATTGGTAAAAATGTAAATGGCCATGCTTTGATGAGATTATTTTGTCAATAACAAGTAGTTTAAGTTTATTTGAAGAAAAAAATTATGAGATTTTAATGATAAATCGTTTAACTCAAGATGCTTTGAAAAAAATTTTCTCTGTTATTGGCAAAAAAGGCGGTTGATGGTAGTTCCTCAGCTAAAATATTTCTAATGTGATTCAGAATTGAGACCATCACAAATAATTTGATACCAGTAAATAAATCTAATAGTGAAGAAGACTTAGATTCCTCTATATTGTAAAATTTAATAAATAATAGTCCACAGATCAATTTCCCTATGTCATCTAATATTGTGATAGGAGAAGATCCGTGCAAAACTAATTATTCCTCTATGCAAATATCAAATACTGACGAAACTATGGTAAATACCGTCACTTTAGGAGACTGTGCTAACTAAAATCCTATTAAATAAGTTTCATTGTTCTCAATGCGCTTTCGCTTTAAAATCTGGAGATAAGGTTTTAAATGATCCAAATTAATTATTTCTTTTAAATAAAAATTATAATGCCAGTGAAGTCTGTTTGGGCGCTCCCAGAATACGATAAATACGATACCTGATGATACGATAAAAACAACCAAAAAATCTATGGATATATTTAGAAAATGTTTCGATGTATACAAGCACGAAGAAAATATTGGGGAAAAATACTAGCAGCAATTTGAGCAAAATTATATGGTTAAACAATGACAAGAGCTATTGATTATAGAGAGTTTTTTTTATAAACAAATTATTTAAGATTCGCTTGTACAAGTCCTGCAAATGGATCGTACGCAATCAAAAGTCAAGGCGGCAAAGAAACAAAAATCTAAAAAATGTTCAACATATTTGTTGATAAATGAAACATTTTAAGAGAAAATTTGTCTGCTAAAATATTAAATACATTCTCCATGTAACATGTAATAAGACAGAAAGACAGAGTGTAAGATTGGCTGCTCAATTATTTTCATATACGACAGCTAGAGCACTCAATTATTATCAGCCAGAAGGAGATAAAGAATTATCAGAGAATGTTGGACATTTTGTACAGCTTATAAATAACTGGTTCGATATAATGAATTCTTATGTACCCAATGCTAGTGTACCACCAAAAAGCCTATTTAGAAAATCAAAATAAAATTTTAAAGGATGTAGAACCCACTATTATTGGTATGCTATGCAGTGGCAAAAAGGTTATGCAGGTTTTTCAAAAGGGTATGCTGATGTCTAGCAAGTCTTTGCAGCTGCTATATTTGCATTTAAATAAAAAAGTAAATGCTAAACATATTTTAACACATCGTCTTAATCAAGACTGTCTGGATTTTTTTTTTCACAGGTAATTATTACTTCAGAAAATATTTACTTTTTTTAAACTTCTCATAAATTTCAAATAAGAACACGTGGTGGCCTCCATGACCGTCCCTCTCCTTTAAATGCTTTATATTTTTATATAGAATTAGAATGATACTGCTTGGCACAATCCAGGGTTAGTAGTTTCAAACACCAACGTCCAAACAAGTATCTTAAAGGAGAACAACACCGAGTATTTGTGAACTCTGACATTAAAAAAAGCTGCTGATATAACAAATAAAATACAAGAAAGGGCTGGTAGTAACTTATCAGGAAGTGAGGGTGATGGCGGCACTTCTTCAAGTAGGTACCCATTTTATTAGATCATCTGAAACGATTGTGGCCGACCGATGGTTATATATATAAACATATACTTTTCTTTCTAAGTATATGCATTCAACAAGGGAAAAATAAAATAATTATGTCTTATAAATAAATAAATGTAAAGATGTTAGAAAAGGTAATTGTACGGTGTAGGTTGTGAGTGCTGTTTTAATGTACGTTGTAATTTTTTGCACATTTTTCTTTGCATATTCCTGTAAAATTATCAAATTCATTTATCTAACAATTTACAAAAACATATTAATTTGCATCATATGTATAAAAATTTTTGTTTTATTTTGCTGAATATGTTATGAGAGTGGGTAGTGGGTATTGTTTTTTGTGTTAACAGGTTTAAGATGTATATTTAAATTATAAAAATATATTCTTAATCAAATTATATTTATATAGGTGTACCAGTAACACTTGACTCTTTACTGCAATCGTTGAAAACCAAAGAAAAATATTATGGCAGCAAATCAAGTTTGCACAAAATATTAAAGAATGCTGGTTTTCAATATAAACAGGAGGACAACAGAAGGGCCTTAATGAAAAAAAAACACATTTCTTTTTTGAGAGGACAGTTTCTTAAGAGGTAGTGGTCAATTTTATTTCCAATTATGTGTGCCTACAATATATTTTTTTAGATACATGGAAAATTATATGTTGGGTAATAATAAGAGACAGTGTGTTTTTCTAGACGAGACATGGATTTTTTCTAATCGCTCTTTTAGAAAATCTTAGCAGGACAACAACATTCGTTCCGTAAGAAAGCAGAAGGTCATAGGTAAAGTTTATAAAGTGTTAATTATATTGGTGGTTTTGAGCTATATTTCTTTGAGGTAGCTTTTTGTATACTGGGTGGTGCATCGTCGTTGAAAACATAGAAAATCCCTTGCAAATTTTGAACTGTCTAAATATTGCTCCCCTTATGGATTTTACAGCGAAGTCGTAAATATATTTTTTTAAAGGTTTACGAGTGGTGGCCAAAAAAATAAGAGTGGTATAATAAAAATTGTATTCAGTATAACTGCTTTTCTAATTTTTACTCATAATGAAATAAAATAGTTCAGTATTATTTCCACACCTTTTTACTTTATATTTACACTATCTGAATCTGACATTGTTTATTATTTTTAAAAGTGTATTTTTTTCTGTTGAGTCTTATCTTGGTGGACAAAAAAATAAGAGTGTTGTTTATTTTATCTGATGGTCGCCAGGTACACAAACTGATAACATTCTTGTTTAGTGAATATGATCAAATTTGTTTAGTATCTTACAGTATTTCAATAGCCATGGGTCGAGCTAAGCACGGTAGTGCTGAAGAAAGACGCCTAATTTAACGACTAAGAAATCAAAACAAGTCTTATGCATTTATCGCAAATGCAATTAAGCGATCTCCATATGTAATTGCCAAAGTTTTAAAAGAACAAAATGTGACTGAAAAACAACCAGAAAAGAGAGGCCGCCCGAGGAAAACTAACCAGACCAAACCAGAAAATGGATAGTTGTATTGCGCGTGAAGCTTTGAAGAATCCTTTTTTGAATTCTGTTACGATTAAACAACAATTGGCTTTAAGTATCAGTACCAGAACCATAAGACGTTTGCAAGAAAAACAACTACATGGTAGAGTTGCCAGGAAAGTCCCCTTTCTAAGTAAAAAAATAAAGCAGCGGTTATATTTTGCGAAATCTAATTATAATGATAACTTTAACCGTAACTGGAAAAACATTCTTTTCAGTGATGAAAGCAAAATAAATTTATTTAGATCGGATGGAAAATTTTATGTGAGGCGACGTGTTAATAAAGAATTTAATCCACGTAATACTCTGGGCACCGTAAAGCATGGTGGTGGGAATATTAAGGTGTGGGGCTGTTTCTCTTATAATGGAGTGGGTCCCATTCCCCCAAGAGAATATGCCGTTACAGTGGGTTTATCAGCAAGACAACGACCCTAAACACACAGCGCGTCTCGTGAAACAATGGTTTGAAAGAAATAATATTGAGGTTTTAGAGTGGCCTTCGCAGTCGCCGGACTTAAACCCGATTGAAAACTTATGGAAAGAATTGAAAAAACGAATTTCTAGAAAAAAATTAGGAAACAAGAAAGCTTTGTGGGAAGAAGTTAAGACAACTTGGTTTTCTATCCCTGTAGAGACATGCGGACCTTAATTGATTCCATGCCAAGACGATGTGCAGCTATGCTTCAAAGTATTAGGCTTGAACATTCATGGACAAAGCAGTTTTTTTATTGAATTGTGCCATTTTGATTTTTTATTGCTATTTTAAATTGACACTCTTATTTTTATTGCCAGGGCATGTCCTTCAAAATTAATTATTTATTTTTAGTTTCAAATAACATGCATTTACTATAATACAAAGATAGCTTATGTTCTTTTCTTTGCAAATTTATAAATAACCGTTATGATATATCAAGAACGTCCTTAATTTACTATACAATTCTTTGTAATAAAATATTAAATTAAAACCATTCCACTCTTATTTTTTTGGCCACCACTGTATGTATGGTAAATACACATGCCAAATTTGAACAATTTTGAACCAGCCGATTTTGAGTAATTTATTATAGTGTATACCAATAAATGATTACTAGTACTGAATATTAAAATTTTATTAAAATAAAATTAATTACTTTTGACAATGAAAAAATCATAGTTTGCAAATCTAAGGGGTGTCGGTTTTTGACTGGTTGTCACCTATTTAGTTTTTATAGATGCAGTATATTTCTTAAATCACTCAAAATCGGCTAGTCCAAAATTGTTCAAATTTGGCTTGTGTGTTTTTCTTATGTTTCCAACGACGATGCACTACCCGGTATAATACTTTTTTTATATACTAGTCCTTCTGCAGTAATGTATATTAATACTGCTTTATATTAACTATAGCAATGCTAGAAGTATTTATATGAACATATAACTAAATAAGTGATCAAACTCTGTTTTTAAATGGAACATTACATTTATTCTGTTATTTAAAATTTTGTTGGCAATACATATTGCTATTATTATATACTTTATTTTTGACCATATCTTAATTTCAGATATATTGTACTACATGCTGGTAATCAGAATGGCTTTATTAACAATGCTGAATTGATTTTCAAGTCAAAAACTAAGAAGGGGGATTACCATGGCTCCATGAATGGAGAAAATTTTGAGAAATGGTTAAATGAACAATTACTTCCATCTCTACAAAAGCCTTCTTTAATTATATTAGATAATGCTGCCTATCACAGCAGGAAGTCATTAAAATGGCCCACTAAAAGTTGGAAGAAACCTGATCTTATAAACTGGTTAATCGAAAAAGACATACCATTTCCTGAATCTGCAACAACAGATTTATTGTGGGGTATTATTTCACAAGTACCCAAGCACAATAAATCTTTTGTTGCAGATAAAATTATCCATGAGGCTGGTCATGAAGTACTACGTCTGCCTCCATATCATTGTCAATTTAATGCAATTGAAATGATGTGGAGTCAGACAAAACGGTATTATGACCAGCATATTTTACAAATCAGAAATCCCGAACAATGTTGGAAGGAAGCATTAGATAATGTAACAGCTGATCAGTGGGCTAATTATATCAGACATACTGATAGAATAATTAAGGAGGCATGGGAGAAAAAAATTGAAATTACACAACAACCCCTTATAATTAGTTTAGGCAATAGCGATTCTGAGAGTGTATCTGATAGTGAGTTATATATATTTGATTTTTTTTTGAGTCACCAGATTTAATAATAAAAAAGTATTTTTCCGATGCGCAGTAGTGAAGGCAACGGGTATCGGCAGCCAGACGGGCCGCATGCTGTTCCAGAGAGCACAGTAAAAGATATATCAAAGAGCCAGACGTCTTAAAATACTTTCTCGAAAACGTTGCTAGCTTTATACGAAATAGACAACATTAAATCTAAGAAAATAAGGTCTCTTAAAAAAATGAATTCAAAAGAAAAAGATTGCTACCTTACGTGCTATAGTTACAGAACTTAAAAAGAAAAATGTATTATCTGAAGATTATAGTGAAACAATTCTACAAAAGTTTGGCCCCAACAATGATCTTATTAAAAGATTGTTTAAAAAATCCACCAAAAAAACAGTAAATAGAACATATTCTGAATCCGAATGTTCCTTTGCTGCAACTTTGCATTTTTTTTTCACCAAAAGGCTATAATTTTGTTAACAAAAAATTATGAATAATTTACCACACTCTAAAACTTTATCAGGAAAAGGATAAGCTTATCCTTGGGGAAAGACCAAGGGTAAGCTTATCGTTTTCCTTGGGTAAACACTCAACCGTATTCCAGACAGAAATCTTCGCCATTCTACAATGTGCGAGAGCAATATGATTTGCAATATACACTTTTTATCGATTTTCCGTTTTCCGTTGAAATCGCTTCTATATACCAAGATTCGCATTTTTACTCAGAAAGGACTTTAAACCCATTACCCCATGTGTAAAATTTCAGCATTTATTTTAAACGTTTTAAGCAGAAAAGGTGTAAGTCAATGACCTTTCTGCATAAAACACACGGTGAATTGTTGAGCCCAGCGCCTCTGGTGTCTAGCAGCTAACATACAATCTAAAAACAGCTGATTGTTTTTGTGATTCATTTTTATTCACACACAACGAAACTGTTTTAATAAAATAACAGAACAAGAGCGGATTGATATGTTTACACGATTTTACGAACTACCTTCAAAAGATTCACAAGATGTCTTTATTCAAGGCTTAATCGAGATCAAGAGTGTTCAAAAACGTAGACACAGAGTGGAACAACCTAGAGACAGGGCTCAGTCGTATAAATATTACACCTTAAAAGCGGGCAATATTAAATGCGAAGTTTGTTTAAAAGCGTTTTCGTCAATTTTATCTGTTACAAAAAAAAACTTCTAAGAATTAAAAAGTTAGCAGCCCAGGGAAAAATCTGCAAAAAACATGAGGAGGCGAAATTTTAGTGGCAACGTATTACCTGAAGAAGCAAGATTCTGCATGAGGGAACACATTGAATCATTTCCGAAAAAAGAAAGCCACTATTCTGGTCGTAACGTTTATTATTTAGAAGAAGAAGAAATTTAACTTTTAAGCCGCATCAGCATCAAAGGTTATTTAGCGGCGTATCACCTACTATTTTAGTACGGAACAATATTTGACATTTTACTAAACAACATGTTTATAGACAGATTGTATATGTTAAGAGTACAGACACTCATTTTGTACAAATAAAAAGTAAATGGTACAGACAACATAGAATAAATCAATAAAACGTAAAAATATATCCAATTGAATTAGTAATTGTTTGCTTTAAACCAAAATGTAGTTTTTTAGATACCTATATTTCAGATATATATCCCGATCTTTCCAGAAAATCAAAAAGTTTTGGTTGCTCAGTTGTAGAGAAAATAACCGACATGTCTGACGAAAGATTGCAGGCCTCTCTTAGGTTAATTAACTGATTACATTCCTTGAGGATATGCTTGACAGTTAAAGGATTACTACATATATCACATAGAGGCGGTGGTTGGCCCTTAAACAAAAATTGATGAGGAAACCTACAATGTCCTAACATGAGTCTGTTAATTACTACGGTTTTTTACGACCATCATAACTCGATGTGGAGAAACCACAGAAGAATGTCTTTTTGACATTCCAGAGTTTGTTAGGTTCCTCCAGAAGATCCCACTCCAGTTGAACCAGGGATTTGCACAGTCGGGCGATTTTTTTGCGCAGCCAACCCGTGGAATAAACTGATGACCAATCTGTACCGGTTAGACGCGCATTTTTAGCGTAATTATCAGCACTTTCATTACCGGTAATGCCCACATGGCTAGGGATCCACAATATAGATATATTGGAGCCTAGGCTAGTTGCCCTATGTATCTTCGTATGCCACTTACTACAAATTTTTTGTGGAAAATTTTAAGCTCAGGTTTGGCAGACCCCAAGCCGATGTTTGTAGTGTGAAACGTATAAAATTAAAATAAAAGACAACAAACTAAATGACACTGCCAAGAGAGTAGCCACCGCTGAATATATCATTCATAAGAGAAGAGCCAAAAGATTTTACACAAAACTCACACATGAGGGAAAAAATGAAAATCAACAGCCTCATGTATTATCGCTTTGTTTTGATTTTATGCAAAACATTCAGCTGCCAGTTACGGCAGTAGGTGAAGTTTTCTACTATAATGAACTAACCACGAACGTATTTTGCATTCATGATATACAGAAAAATCGCGCCACTATGTACCTGTATCAAGAAGGTATCGCATCCCCCGATGAAGTTTGCTCTTTTCTGCTGGATTACATTAACAGAAACTCTACAGACGTTACCACGGAAATTCATCTATATAGCGACAACTCTTGGGGGCAAAATAAAAATCATGCCCTGATCAGGATGCTGCTTGGCATTACAGATACTAAGAAATTTTCAAAAATCATTCAGTTTTTTCCTGTCAGAGGTCACTCGTTCCTTCCCTGTGATAGGGACTTTTCAATGATGAAAAAAGCACTTAAAAAATATGACAGAATTAACAGAAATAATCGCAAATTCTTCAAAATCCCACAAGTTTCAGATAAAAGAAGTTTCTACACATGAAATTCTTTTTGAGTTTTGACTTTACATGAGTTTATTGACGATTTAATATGTCACACATTTAATTTAAATCGAAGAGGAAAACCCACCATAGAGTTCCCAAGAAGTTGTGCTTATCTGCAGCGAAAAGTCCCCATTAAACAAAAAAAAATGATGGAATAATAAAATGTCTTGAATTTGTAGATGAGCCATATAAAGTGTTTTATAATAATATAATATCAACCAACATGGCCTAGAATAGCTTAAAAAAACTTAAAAATGTTTGTTTTTGTTTTAGAGTTTCATAATAATAAACGTAATATTCCTTGTAAACCAATAATATTCTTTACAAAAACAAAAATAATTTATATGGCATGTATGTACAAAGGATGTCAGACGAAAGGTTTACAGAACTGCTGAAATGGATGCCCCAAGGTAGAAGAAGAGGAAGACCAAGAACAAGCTGGAGAGAAGGAATAAGGAAGAAAATGGACCAAAGACAGCTTGATGATAACATGTGGCAAGATAGAGAAAAGTGGCGGTTAGGAATCGGAAAACGTCGTAGAACGTTGGAAACCGAATTTACGAGTATATATATTAAAATGAAAAAGCAGTGTTACAACGCATAATGGGAGTATCAAAAAAGAAAATTGATGTGATATAACCGATGAAGATATATACATAATTTAAGAAAACGCTTGTAACAATATGGACCAAAAGTCCCTTTTTTAAATTTACTGAAGGAATAAAAAAAAACTTACCATATATTCCAGCGTTTTTGGAATATCTAAAATCGACTTAACGCCACTCGAAACAACGGCAACATTGGACCGACCTAACTCAGTTAAATCAGCAGAAATATCAAAACTCTTCTCAGCACCTCTGTGAACACCTCCGATACCTGCCAATAAAGAACAATACTTAAATTAAGTTAAACCTCTAATAAGTTATTTTTACCGCCTGTTGCAAAGACTGATATCCCTACCAAGTTGCTAACAATAATTGTTCCAGAGACTGTTGTACCTCCGTTCCTTTTCATACTTAGTAAGTAAGGAAAATCCCTTCTTGATGTTTTTATAGGTTTACTAGTTTGAGTATCACCTAAATATTCTATTTCTGCTTTAGTCATTCCCACCTTTATTTTACCATTTAGGAGAGCAATCGTTGCTGGAACAGCTCCCTGTAATAAAACACATATTATAATAACAGTTATACGCTATAATATATAGAAAAATAAGTACCGCAAAATATATAGAAAAAGCAAAAAATGTTATATACAGGGTGAACCGAATTGTATTTATTCGGGGGACTTCAGCAGCATAAAAATAAGTAAAAATGTTCCGTTTCGGAGATATAGGGTTTCCGGAACTGGAGCTGTTTTTCGGAACCGGAAATTTCGGTACCGCTTTCGGATCCGTTTTCTATCGATACTAATGTTTATTCAATGGTGGTGCAATTCATCAATCAGAAAGCAACAGATGGTTTTCCAAAGTAAAATCGATAAAAAATAAAATTTTTAAAGAAAATAATTTAAAAAAGAAGCAACAACAATAAGAAATACCATCACTACTAATTTAGAAAGTACCTACTTTGTCAAGTAACAAAAATATGTTTTTTTAATTATTGTTACCGAGTTCCGAAAGAACTGGGAATTAATTTCGAAGGTCAGTTTTGAATTGCCGGTACTTTCAAAACCGGGGTTTCCCGGTTCTGAACCCTAATTGGGAGTGTTAATTAGGGTTTCCGGAAGCGGGGCTGTTTCTCGGAACCTGGAATCTAGGTACCAAGCTTCTAAGGAACCGGGATTTTCCGGTTTTGGCGGTACTTTCAGAACTAGCAAATTTTTGTTCAATGATTATGCAGTTCGTCAGTCAGCAAGCAAGGGATGGTTTTCAAAAGAAAAGCCGATAAAAATTGAGTTTTAAATAAAAATAATATCAAATTATTAAGTAATCAGTCATGAGAAGGAAAAAAACATAGGTAACTTCCAATGTACATACAATAAACCAACTTAACTTAATTTGAAAAAAAAATTTAATTAACAATGCAAATGCTTATAAAAACATAACTTAAAAAATATAACTAATACACTCAGCAACACTAAAAAATAAGAATAACATATTTAAATTTCAATAATTGCTAATTAATAATATCAGATATGCAGATGATACTGTTTTAATGGCCTCCACTATGGAAGAGCTTCAAGAACTGCTAAACAAGATAAATAGTGTGGGACAACAGTACGGGCTACATATTAATACTTCAAAAACAGAGACCATGGTGATTAGCAGACAAATCCCAAATGTTAACCTCACTGTAAGCGGCGAGATCACTAATCAGGTGGATAGGTTTAAGTATCTCGGCTCTGTTGTCAATAACAAGTGGGACTGCGACGAGGAAATTAAAATTCGAATCGGCATGGCCAAAACAACGTTTCGAAGGCTTCAGAATATCCTCCTACAACAACGCTTACCAGTAAACCTGTTGTATGGTGCGGAAACGTGGTAAATCAAAGTAAGGTCCCTAAATCGCATCGAAGCGTTTGAGATGTGGACTCTCCGCAGACTATTTAAGATCTCGTATCAAATAATCCACATTTCAACACACTTTTGTTTATATAATCCTAACCCCAAAATACTGCTAAGCCTTCCCAATTCCTGATCCTATATCAAATGAGGAAGGGGTCCTCCTAATCATTTCATTCATAAAATTTAAGCTTTGCAAAAAGCATGTCAAGAAACGTCTTTAAATGTCATTGAGTCAATTTTATGTCAACTTTATGGGATTAGAAGCCAATATTTAGAAGATATTGAAGTACAACAACAAATTTGTCAATGTTTTTTTTTTTTAATTAAGAAGTATACAAATAAAATCACAAAGTATGATATTTCTCTGCTTTTCCTCCCTTCCATCCAAGGTAAACGTTCCCTCCATCCAATGAATGTTGGTAAATATTTATTTGAAAATAAAATTGAAGGAATTAAAAAAAATAGAAAGTAAAGGGAGAACTAGAATGGGTATATATTTTAATACTCCCGAACAAGCAAACATTTTTGTCAATATACACAGAGAAAACGCTACCGTATCTACAAAGATAATATCACTACGCCAACGATACACTATTTTCCCCATTCCTCGACTATATCAGTGTTTGAATCGACATGTATCATGATATTGCTTTCAGAATATACACTATCACTGTCTCAATTATAAGAATTCATTGGTTTCCAATACCCATAATTTAACGATAAGATTAATTGGATTTCAATAGCAGTGTATTTTTGTTGCAAACATTAAGGTGCGTATTCATTATCGGCACGAACGAACGAACGAATGTTCGCTAGTGGTATGGACGGGGACCGCACGATAGGACCGCACGAGAAGACCGGAGGCATTTGTTGGCGAACGCCTTTGATGTACCGACTCGAAACGTATGGTCGAGCGAACGAACGGCCGCATGCGTTCGGTCCCCGTCTAAATATACCGCACTTTCATTCGTTCGTTCGTTCGTTCGGATAATGAATACGCACCTTTATATGATTTGAATGAACTTAACCTTGTTTGAAGCTGTGGAAACCGGTGAATTAGAATTGATTGTTGTAATGACAGACAGTTGATTGTCATGACAGACAGTTGTATTATTCGTACTTTGTAATATTGCTTTTATTATTATAGTGTTTGTTACTAATCAGTGAATAGAAACTACTGCGTAATATTATCGTTTCATTTGTGTTAACTAACCACAATGGGATAGCACAATTGGCGACGAGGATAAAAGCAACCACAGTAAGTACTAGATAATAATGACAATGAAAGATCTGCCCAGAAAAGGTATAAAAAGAAAAGTAATAGCATATTGTTACTTTCTTTAAACAAAAAAAAAAGGAAAAATGTGAGCCATAGTAAAGTTGTGAGCCATGGGTATTTAATGTGAGCCACAGGAATCTAGTGTGAGCCATAGTTGTGAGCCACAGGAATCTAGTGTGAGCCATAGTTAAGTTGTGAGCCACATGCAATGAGTGAGCCACGTGTAGAGTGAGCCACCTGTAGAGTGACCCACATGTAATGAGTGAGCCACGTGTAGTGAGTGAGCCACATAACTATTTTGGTAATTGTTGCATATACGGCTATTTTTCGACTATATAAGAAAAATGTTATATACTCACATTCTATTGTCCTTAGAGATTGCAAATATGTTGGGGGAGCAGAGAAATTGTGTTTCTTTAAGTATTTTTTCAACCAAACAAACTTACGGGACCGGGGAGCGAATAGGGGTGCTAGGCGGGGTAAAAACAATATTCTGATTAAAGATACTTATAACACAACCATTTTACAATCCTTTAATTAAGCTTTTAATGTAAAATTTCTTCAAAAAAACTATGAAGAACTGTTTTATTCAGAAATCATTGGCAGGTTCCATTGAAGGATATGCTGACAGTAGTAAAGGTTGAATTTTGACAAACAAGGTGAATTGATGCGTAGTTGCCAAATAAGCTAGTAAATTATCCGGAATTTCATGCATCTTTTTTTTAAGGGAAAAATGACGTCATAGGTTTTAAAATGTTTTTATTTAATTTTTTGATTACTTTAGTTTAACAAATTGGTTAAATCGCCACCAGCGGTATAGAGAATTGCTTAGTTATAGCTCTAGCAATGAAAAACACTGAGCGGTTTGGTTGGTTTGGTTTTGTTTGGTTGTTTTGGTTTTGTTTTGTTTGGTTTAGGTTGGTTTTAGTTTGGTTTGGTTTTGGTTGATTTTGGTTGGTTTGGTTTAGATTAGGTTGGTCTTGTTTGGTTTGATTTTTTGTTTTTTTTCTCTTATTTTACCAAAATTGCATTTTTCCTCAACTCAAGCTCTTTATGTTTGTCTCAACAGCGTTTTATAGAAAATTTCTTAAGTTTGAGGACCAAATAGCATTAAAAATATAATAAAATATTTTTTATTCTAGTGAAAAAGAAGAAACAAAATAAAACAAAACACAAGAGTGAAACCAAAGCAATCAAAACACGCGTAACCGTCTAGCTATAGCTTTAGCGTTGGTTTCACTCTTTTCTTTTTCTTACTTTTCTCTGTTTGATTAATCAAACTAAACTAAAGTTAAAATAGCGGCAATACTGCCTGGTAAGCAAGGTAAGCATAACGTATGTCATAATTTATCCATATCGTTTGTCATTTACTGAGTAACGAACAATTTTAAAAAAATTAAGGGAAAATGGTGTGCAACAACTGCTGTTACTCTATGAGAGATTTTACTCTATTATTAAGTGATAGAAGACGTCTGGTACAGTTTCTGGTGGAGCATGGATTAGTAAATAAATATTCCCGATATGATACATATGCCAGAAGATTAGATATCAACGTTAACAATTTATTATACACGTGTTCCAAAAAATACAGAATTGGAAATAAAATTAAAAAATGCAGTACTAAGAAAAATGGAAAAAAATACATGGTTTTCAAATTAACCATAGAGAATGTGCTGTATTTTACTGTACTTTGGTTGAGAATTCCATATCCTCGGCAAAAATTTATAATGGGGGAATAAAATGTAGCCAAAGACCAGTTGTTGATTGGTCATCATATTGCAGGGAAGTATGCATACAATGGAGCTTGGACCATTTCCAACGACTAGGTGGTCCTGGGAAAATTGTCGAAATTGACGAAGCTAAATTTTGGAAACGTAAATATAATAGGGGACGTGTATAGAAGGGCAGTGGTTTTTTGGGGGGTTTGAAAGAGAGTCCAAGAAAATATTTTTGGTACCTGTTCAGGATAGAAGAGCAGCAACTTTACTCAGGGTCATACATGAATGAATTCTCCCAGATACAACAATAATATCAGATTGTTAGAAAAGCTATGATACGTTGAATGATGAAGGGTTCCAGCACTTTGCTATTAACCATTCCATAAATCATGTCGATCCGAATGATGGAACTATTCATACACAAAATATAGAACGAACCTGGAGAAATATCAGAGGAGCCCCGATATGGCAGAAAAGAGGCCCATTTTATAGGATCCCTTGCCGATTTTTTGTTCAAAAGAACAAATACTGACGACAGTGACATACATCGTTTTTTTTTGAAATATCAAAATTAAATCCACCTAACATTTAGCTTTGTTTATGTAACGTTATTTTGGTTTAGTTTTTTTTATTTTGTTAGTGTAAGGTTTTATTGTTATAATAGTTTATGTAACGTTATTTTGGTTTAGTTTTTTTTATTTTGTTAGTGTAAGAATTTATTGTTATAATAGTTTCTGTAACGTTATTTGGTTTAGTTTTTTATGTAATATATAATGTCGGGTGTTCGATATTTACCTTATATTTACGGTCCGATTGACGGATGTCGTCTTGTTGCTCTAACGCGCATGCTCATACCGGGAACATGGACGTTTTTAAATTAACGCTACGCTTGTATATTTTTTATTTATTTAGAGTTGTTGGTAACAGCGATCAAAATACGCCTATTGCGTTGGTTAGTCTTTGGTGTTAGTTTTTTTGTATTCTATATATTCTATATATGTATATTTTATATATTCATTAATTTTCCTTATCTGCTTTTTGGTTGGGTTGGTTCAGTTATTTGGCGGGTTGGTTAGCGTGGTTATTTGGAAGGTGTTAATTCATTGGTTATTTGGGGGGGTTGGTTAGTTTTTACTAATTTATATTTGTTTTTTAGATATTCATTGATTTTCTTTGTAATAAATGTATATAGTAAATGTACAGTTTGAGTTAAATAGGGCAATGAAACTATATAACAACAGCAAACTAAACTAATACTGCCGAAATTGCGCGTAAACTATTGCACGAAAAGCTATGAAAAAGCGCAAAAATATTTTTGAGGTTAGAAAATTTTTCTCGCTTATTTTACAAAAAATCGCATTTTTCCTCACCTCAAGCTCTTTATTTTAGTCTAAAAAGGCAGAATATCCACTTTATTTTATAGAAAATTTGTTAATTTTGACAGCCCTAAAGTGAAACGGACCCTAAAATATATTATTTTCATTGTTGAATGTTTGTTTTATTTTAATTAAATTTGCTTTATTTGGGTTAGTTTGATTTTTTGCTACAGACATAAACATTTTAAAAGAAAATTCAGTGGAACTGGCAACATTGCTGTCCCTTCTGTCACTGTCATGTCAAATCGAGTGTTAAAATTCTCATAACGTCAAGTATGTGTCAAATCTTAGATTAGGAATTGTCAAATATTGAATTAAAATATTTTGAAATTCCGTGCATAATCTATATTTTTCAATTTTTAAATGAAAAATGCGATTTTTCAATATTTGTATGTCATGTTTTACCAGTTTGTACGCTTTTACCCCGCCCAGCACCCCTATTCGCTCCCCGGTCCCGTAAGTTTGTTTGGTTAAAAAAATACCTAAAGAAACACAATTTCTCTGCTCCCCAACATATTTGCAATCTCTAAGGACAATAGAATGTGAGTATATAAAAATTTTCTTATATAGTCCAAAAATAGCCGAAAACCGTATATGCAACTGTTACCACTATTTTATGCTGTAAGCCATATAGGTAAAATGTACCTACGAGTTTGTAAGCTACAGAGAAAAATAAAAATAAAATTATAAATGTTATAAGTTATTCCTAAAATTTAAAACAAATTTAACATAGTGTATCGATTGACATATTAATTAAATTAGGGCTGAATAGCAACAAATACAAACTATTCACGTTTGATCATCTGACAGGAATTTGATTATCTGACAAAAAAATCTGACAGGAGTATTAAGTATTAATGAATAAATCCTTGATTAAATAGTTTTTTAGAGTTATTTAATAACAATTTATTATTTGAGCTAACTTTTGTTGGCAGAGAGAATCAATATGTACCCTACTAAATTAAAACTTACTTAATTTACTTATATAAAACCAAAAAGTAATAAATAATTACTTATAGGTGTAGAATAGGTATAGTATAGGTGTAGTATGTATATATGTTTGCATGATACACAGGGTGGCCCATCGAAAATGTTCCGCAAGGCATACGACCAGGGCAATTTTTTTTCAGAAAATTCAAAAACACGTCAATTTTGTTTATGAGGGGGACAACTTTTGCCCCAGAAATGATTGCAAAATCTTCAACCCTCTAAGCGGGGGTGTCATCCCCCAGTTTTTTTCAAATGGGAAGGGGGGTCAAGTGGTACCGCAATGAAAAGAGCTTTCTATTCTCTATACTTTCCCGCTTCGTTTTTGAAAATCGGTCGAGTCATTGAGAAAATATGAAGGATTGAAATTTGAAAATTTTATTTAAACATTTATCAGAGTAACGATAAGGATAAATTCCTTCGACCAATTTGCAGTTTTTTCTTATTATTTCTAGATGTTTACGCATTTTTTCCCTTGCCAGAAGGTTGAACGATCAGGTGCGGTAGTTGCTAGATAGTTCCACCCGTACAAAATTCAGTTGGTACAAGAACTCAACGACGACGATTTTGATCGTCGTTTGCAATTTTGTGAAACTGTGAGTGAACGAGAGGCGAATGATAATAATTTCCTATTTAATGTGTGTTGTTCGGATGAGTGTACTTTCTTTTGAACGGTGTAGTTAATCGGCGCAACTGTCGATACTGGGCTCAGGACAACCCCAGGGTTTTTCACGAGGTGCACACCCAAAACCCTCAGAAATTGAACGTGTGGGCTGGTATTTTTGGAAATTCTATTGTAGGTCCTTTTTTTTTCTTCCTGGAAATCTAACAGGTGATATGTACTTGGATTTACTGGAAAATACCATCGACCCAGCCCTAACTGACATCATAGAGAACAATCCTGGATACGTTGAAGCGGAGCTAATATTTCAACAAGACGGTGCGCCTCCACATTACTCTCAAAATGTGCGTAATTATTTAAACAATAACTTTCCCGGTCGGTGGATAGGACGAAGGGGTGCAGTTGAGTAGCCTCCCCGGTCACCCGACTTGACTCCTTTAGACTTTTTTCTATGGGGACACATAAAAAGTAAAGTGTATAGCACTCCACCCGCCTCATTAGAAGACCTGCGAAGACGAATTAATGATGTTTGTCGCGAAGTAACCCCGCAAGTTCTTCAGAATGTTCTAGAACGGTTTGAAAATAATTTGTATTACTGTATGGAGGTTGGCGGGCAATATTTTCAGCATTTGCTTCATTAATTAGGTAAGTTTTTTTAATTAATTCAATTTATGCATTTTTTTGCAATAAATACTTTTCAAATTTCAATCCTTCATATTTTCAAAATGACTCGACAGATTTTTAAAAACGAAGCGGGGAAATATAGAGAATAGAAAGCCCTTTTCATTGCGGCGCCACTTGACCCCCCTTCCCATTTGAAAAAAGTTGGGGATGACACCCTCGTTTAGAGGGTTGAAGATTTTGCAATCATTTTTAGGGCAAAAGTGGTCCCCCTCACAAACAAAATTGACGTGTTTTTGGATTTTTTGAAAAAACAAATACCCTGGCTGTTATGCCTTGCGGAACGTTTTCGATGGGCCACCCTTGTTCTCGTATGTACTAGTCCATTCTAGTGGGTCTCGATTCTTCTCGAACGAATGAATCATTGCGGTGTCTATGCGATGTTAAGGTCATCCGAGGGCGGGCCATATTGTGAGGTTAGGTCGAGTCCACACCGGCTCGCAACAATATTTTAAAAGACGCTTATTTAACAAAACAGCATCACAAGTTAGTCCGGCTCCAACAATCGACCGAGCAAGCATATCGAATAATATATCTGTATCGGGATTTGAATTTCAATAATAAATTTAGTTCTTTTGTAATGGTTTTATAAGTTTATAAAATAAAGCACTTTTTGAGTGTTCTCATTGTCAATTATTACACATACAAGCAGTAACCACCAGATGGAATTCAATCTTCAGCATGCTGGAACGATTTACCATTTTAAGTCCATACATAGCCCGAGTATTGGCAAGCCCGACAATGAAAAAAGCACCAACAATGCTAACTGGAGCTGATATTGAAATTGTAACAGAAGTTGTGGATTTGCTTGGGCCTTTTCTGGAAGCAACAAAGGAGATTTCTGAAAGTGAATATATTACAGGAGGCTTGTCCATTCCTTTAGTAAGTTTACAAAAAAGAAATCCTGTTAACAGAACAGCTGAACTGTTACATGCAGCACTGTTAAATTCATTAAAGAAACGAACGCAGTATTTAAAAACAACACTTCTATTGTGCCACTCTACATTATACGATCCACGTTTCAAGAAAGTTTATATGGAACCAACTGTCGCCAGGAAAGCAGTTTCAAAACTTGGTGAAGAAGTTAAGGAACAAATTGGGGAAAATTGTCTCCTCCAACTTCAAGTTCAATGAAGGATCCAGAATGTGCATCATCTTCATCTCTATGGACTGCTCATGATGTGACAATATCAAATACTCGTTCACACACATCAAGTGGAGCCATACCGAGTGAATTGAAGTTATACCTACAGCAGGCAATAAGTCCACGACATCTAAATCCTCTGTTATTTTGGCAGCAAAGCAAATCCTGCCTGCCAGCAATGTCAGCTACAGCTCTGAAATATTTAACTGTTGTAGGAAGTTCAGTAAGTTCAGAGAGATTGGTGTCTACTATTAATGATATAGTCAGTGATGAAAGAACCCGACTAACTGATAAGCATGTTACAGAACGAGTATTTATGAAGAGATTGAATAAAAAATATTGGATAGATTAATTTGGGTAGAAATGACAATTCATAATAAATATACTTATACACATTTAGTTATTTTATATATTTTGATAGTTTGACCTGATATTGCAACTGAGGCGACCCCTCTCAACCTGAGAAGTCGTTTCTTCTAAATATAGCACACGTCCGCTGATATCCGTCACCAAAATATCACCATTTCTGTAAAAATAGCATATGTTTATTTGGTTTCTCCTAAGAACTGCACAAGTCCACGGACAAATGTTTTTAAAAGAATCTGGGCACGCGGGAACCTGTCAAATGTAAGCAGCGGTGTTTATTTATTTGGAGAAGTTAGTTATTATTATTGTGGTGTATTCCACGTAAATAATACTAAAATATTTGTTTGTGAACATCAGTTATTCATGATGGAGAATGCAGTGGCAAGTGGTAGTGGACCACAGACTCAGTGCGTACCAGAACGGAAAGTGAAGAAAATACCAAAATCCAGCTTGTTAAAAATGGTCAAAGTGAAAGGTAAAGAGCATATTAATCATAAAGGGAAACTTATATGCAAACGCACTATTGGTGGAAACTGCAGGTAAATAATATCTTTAAGGTGGCGTTCTGTTAGCAATATGCATTTTCTATAGATGTAAAAGGCTCAAGTGTGATGAAAATATCAGTAGGGAGGCAAAAGTGGTTTTATTCGAACAGTTCATAATACAACAACAACACAACGCTTTATTGTACAAAAAGCCAAAACAGCTTCATCGACAAAGCAAAACAAAAAAGCACAAAAATAAATATACAAATAAACGAGTAAAAATGTCATACAATACAAATCAATTCAAAAAAAAATTACGTCATCAAATTTCAAATAAAACATATATGGACATTGCAGAACACAGGCGTATCTAGAAAATTTTACAAAAGGAAAACTGAGACTCACATCAAGACTTTCAAACCTAGGCAGTCTCATTACTCAAGGCGCAAGAATCCACTTCGTTTTTACCTGTCGGAAGGTTTGACAATCAAGGAAATGCATTCCATGTTTCTTACTGAACATCTGATCAATATACCGTATAAAACATATTGGAAAATATTTACAACCAAATTCAATATAAAATTTGGATTTCCCCGATCTGATAGCTCAGTGTGTTCAGTGAATAGTCCAAGTAGGTACTTCTACCTCTTCTCCCAATCAATCAAGTCTGCCCATAATAATATACAGCGATGGTTGTGGATACCAGAATCGAAATTCAATTCTTTCAAACGCTCTATTGACCTTCTCCGGTATAAATAAAAAAAATATAGAGCAACAATTTCTCGTTAAGGGCCGCTTTTGATTTCTCGTTAAGGGCGCACAGATGGAGTGTGATAGCGTCCACAGTTTAATAGAACGAAGTCTGGATAAAAGAGAGATTTATTTACCCGGAAAATATGTATGAATAACCAAGCATGCAAGCAAAAATCCATTTCACTTAGACTCAAAGTATTTACTGGTTATAGTTATTTATTTTTTAGAGTTTTTTAAAAATTACACTGAACTATTATTTCAATGGCATAGCTCTATAAGACCACCTGGAGCCATAGTTTTTGAAATAAGGGCCCTAAAATACACACCAGAGTGTGTTATATAATATAAAACTGATTTTGATTCAGATTATGTGCCTTTAAGGAGAACCAAATCTATTGCTGGAATTGGAAATGTTAATTACAAAAAAAATCGAGAAATATGAACAGCTTCTAGCCATTACAAAAGTTATGGATAGTGATTATCATGACTTCTATAAAAATTTACCCCATGAAGTATCCAAAAAAAAACTAAAGTTGATCTCTGAAAATCTCCACGATATTTCAAATTCTTTAATAGTAGATAAATAAGGACTTACCAATTATTTTGTTACATGTGTTTTATGTTTTTAATTACAAAGCTTTTCTCGATTTTTCTTTAGGAAAATCATCAATTATATCATCGAATTCAATTGTTGCACATAATTCGTGCTCGATGGAAAGTATCGCTAAATCAGTAAGAACGATCCTGTGTCATTGTTGACCGTAAGTAGTTTTTGATTAATTATAATTTTGAAAAGGAGTGTTCTCCACTGGCTACAGTAACTGGAATGGTTACCAAAATGCGTAATGCAACAGCAACATTGGGAAAGTTTTCAGATAAATTATTTTTTCCAAATATGTTAAAATTTCGAACGGTGTTGAATATTTGTTATTTTCCGTAAAATTAGAATTTCATTATGAAGTTCGATGGGATCAATATCATCAGTTAATTTTGCATGCAAATCTGCAAATCCTTTTTCGCTTTAATTAAATCTATATTAATAGCAATAATTAATCGTAATAAAGATTAATGTGATTTTTTTTAAGTTATGTTATGTTTTATGTTTTTTTTTCAGATTATGTTAATGTTATTTTTTATATTTCTTTCCTGTTGTTTAAATTGCAATTAACACTATGTAATATTAGAAAAGTTATTTTTAGTTAATGTGTTTTTTTTGGATTACCGTCAGAGGCGGCAGTTTTACTTGAACCGGCTCTGACTACAGTGCATCCCCTCATGCTGACAGATGTAGGGTATATTTTTCCACACTCCTTTCATTTTAATCTTTCTTTACAGTTTTGTCTCTTGGTGATAATATTTGGTTTTTGTTGTTGGTTCTGGTCACTGCGTTGGAGAGAAGGATTAAACTAGTGCGAATTTTGTTGAGGTGTTTAGGCACGGTTAACCTTCTTCAGCTTCTGTTGCTCTAGTATGTAATTCCTTGTCTGGTGTTAGTATGATACATTTCGTCTGGGAGAAGGTTTGTATTGGCACAGTATATTTGTTTGGTTGTTTTGGTTTTAGGGTACCGGCCGTCGTATACCTCTAGCTGCTCTAGTACTGTGGTGTTCCTTCTCTGGCGTAGTTGATCTGACATGAATTAGAATATTGGTTTCAGAAACTATCACCAAGGTTATAAACCGAGACGTATCGATACCGTGAATGGATCGACGTTCCTTTAATTATTGTTGAGTCGCGTTGTTTTAGAACATAGCGCAATGAATTTTGAATCTGCAATCGTCTAGCCTGAGTTATCGATAATTTACACCTATATCGTTATAAAATACTTAAAAGCTGCCGTTCGCAGTGGTAAGTGTTTAAAAAACGTTATAATATCGCCATTACCACAGATGGCTGGACCTCTTTAAACAATGAGAGTTTTTACGCAATAACCTCTCATTTTATCGACGAAAACTGGGTAATAAAATCTCGATTATTGTTAATGTTCAAGTTCTTAGGGCAGCACACCGCTGAAAACATCATTGAACAATTGAATTCAACATTAGCAAAAATGGAAAAAATAGTAGCATGCGTTACAGACAACGCAGAAAACATGGTTAAAGCTGTACAGCTTGGAAACTGGTGGCATGTTCCCTGTTTTGCCTATTCGCTAAACTTAATCGTACAAGCAAGTTTAGGTGAAATTAGTCCAACCGCCGTGCAAAAAGTAAACTCGATTGTTGAGTTTTTCAAAAGAACTTCATCGGCAACAGAAAAATTGCAAAATATTCAGTAGCGAATGGGGAATGATGTGCTAAAATTAAAAGATTGTCCAACGCGATGGAACTCAACCTTTGATATGCTAAACAGGATGAATAAAACAAAGGAATCCCTTCAAAGCACTATAGCAATATTAAATAATCCAAGTCTGCCTATTCTTACTGGCGTATTGCGTTATTGGTACGTAATAGAAAAATGCTCCCACATTCTGGCAATGTTTGATGAAATAACTACCGAAATAAGCGCAGAAAAAAACGTCGCCTTATCCAAAGTTGCGATTTTAACAAAAAAAATCTATTGAGTTACTGTAATCAGTTAAAACTAGACATTATTGAATGCTTATCTGTGGACTCTTCGTTGACAAACTCCATGAGCAGGTAACAGACAGATTTAAAAGAAAATATCGAAATTTAAGTACAGTGTACTCTCTCTTAGAAATTTTACCACGGAATAAACTAATAGAGCTTTACTAATAAACTGCTCTCTCTTATGCGGACTCTCCTGTAACCGGACACGGATACATAATTGTCTCAATATCTGTCGCTTTGATCTCTGTTAACCGGACACCGAGAATATTTTGTTCGACGTGGCGCCGCCGCCGCATTTGTCCCGAATGATGCAATATTGCACAGTATCGTTAGAGAGCCTGTCGGCATACTGCGCTGATCGCTGATCATTTCCACGTATTTCTTCGTAAGTATAGGTTTCTTTTCGACGTGTTATAATCTGTTTTGCTAATTAATATGTCGAAAAAAAAACGTATGTTAACGTTAAAGGAAAAAATCGATGTTATCGAGTTTTACAACGTAGGGAAACCTAGTGTCCGTGCACTGACTGATAAATTTAAAATTGGGAGAACAGGCAGCCAAAATTGTCAAAAATAAAGAAGAACTCTTAAGAAAGTGGAATTCAAATGTCAACATTTCGCAGAAACGAAGTTCCATTATCTGTTATTGCCGAAAGATGTAAAATAATGCACACCACTTCAGGAAATAGCGTCGACTTTGAAGAATATGTCATGACGGATGAAGACTTACTTCAGGAAGATGTCAAACTTGAAGATGATACTATCAACTCGCTATCGATCGAAACACATGAATTAGAGAAAGTGATAGAGATGAGGATGATAATATCCCAGAAGAGGAAGTTGGTGGGATAACACCAAACAAAGATGCTTTATTGGCCATTAAAAATCTTAAATTATTCAGTTCTAAAAGGGGAGACTTTGAGATGCTGAACAATTTAGAAGATCGCTTTCAAAATACTATATGTGCTAAAAATATTTGTGTGCAGAAAACAATACTCGATTTTTTTACTACTCGATAGTTTTCATACATTTTCATACTCGGTAGTTTTTATACATTCCTATACTCGATAGTTTTCATTCATTTTCATACTCGATAGTTTTCATATATTATTTTTAAATTTTTATACATTAGTATGTATGTAATAAATATATAATATTATCCTTCGACACGGATGTTTTATTTGATATAACATATCGTCACACTCCTTTTAAGCGGACATCTCCTATAAACGGACAGAAATTTAGTGACGAAAGATGTCCGCTTAAAGTAGAGTACAATGTATTATGTGGGAAACGACATTTTACGAGGAAGATGTTTTAAAACAGACCAAAGACAGTTTAATTAAAAAATGTATTAGAATTCGAAATAACAATAATGATCTACAAAAATCCAATGAAACTAATATTGAGCCTGTAGCTCCATCATCATCGGCATCAGAGCAAAACAAAATAGTAAGTATATGGTCTGATTTTGATTCTAAAGTGGAAAAACTCATCGAGAAGAGCGATAATAGCACAGCAGCTTGCCTCATTGAAATTGACAAGTATTGTCAAATGCCTTTACTCTCAAGAACAACTGACCCTCTTTTATGGTAGAAAGAGAATAAATCGCTGTTTCCCTGTCTTTTTGAAATTATGAGAAGAAGATTGTGTATTCCGGCAACATCCGTTCCTTGCGAGCGGACCTTTTCGAAGACCGGACAAATCGTTACTGAACGAAGGAGTCGCCTAAGCTCTTCGAAAATCAGCAAATTAACATTTTTGCAAAGCAATTTGCACTAACTTTTTTCCCATTTTATACAATATATTATACATACAAAGACACGGTATTCCAAATCTTACAATTTGTGGCGAATAACTTTCAGCTAATGCGAGCGCTGTTGAACCGTTCAGACAACGCTTTCTAGAGAAGCTTCAAGAAATGAAGTTGACTAATCAGCGATGATAAACACATCAAAGTCATGTACCTCCCCCTAATTGCACAGCAGTGCTCCAGCCAATGGACCAACATGTCATTCAAAACATTAAATTTCATTATTGTAATTCTCTTTTATTAAACATTGTGGCAGCAGCATTAAGGATGTAGTGTTTTCCCTAAAAGATGCATGGTCCATGGTTAGTGCCGACTTGATAAAGAACTCCTGGAAGCAATTATGGCCATCTCAACATGAACAAAACGATGAAGGATGGGAAGATTAAGATCTTGTCCCTCTTTTTGAACTAAGAAAAGAGTTACAAATAAATGGCAGTTGATCTCTGCAATAAAGTAGGAGAAAATGATATATCGTCGGAAGAAGTTCAAGAATGGTTATCTCAAAATGATGACTGTAGTCCGAGGCATATAATAATAACTCTAAAATGTGCCAAAGTGGTCTTTATCCCGTTGAAAAATGCAATCAAAATTTCTATATCGCCGCAAAAGGTTCCATATTTATAAGTATGAACGCGTCAAACGGGTCTATATCCAGTGAACCAATCAAATCTCTCGATATTCTACCCAAGGTTAATTCCTGTTGAACCGGTTAAAAATAGCGCGTTAGTTAACGATTGCGAAACTGTAGGGTTTTTTTAGTTTAAAAGTGATTGTGGTGTGTTTAATAATATTGTTAAAGGGTACTATAAACGAAAATATTACCCCTGCGCAACCGGGAAAAGCTAGACGAACGTCTGGGGATCGTAGCAAATGGAAAAGGAACGTTAAAAAAGTTACCATATGACGTTCGTTAGTGGTCATTTCTTGTATTAGTTTTATTATGGTTGTTTGTGACTTAAGCAGTAATTGAATGGTTATTGTTTCTTATTATCTATTGACGATTAGTAATGTTACCGCTAATATTGTTATTTTTAATTACTTAAAACTTTATTGCAAACTATCACGCTCTTTTCTTTTTGCAGGTATCAACCACCAGGTCCACCAACAACCCTAGTTGTAACCACTTTAACAAATCTTATAATTGCCGGAAATTAAGAATGAGGGATATTAAGGAATTCCACCAGAAGTTTTATTCCACGCGCGAAAAAATCCTCCAGGATGCCTTTATCATCAAATACGTCAAAGTAAAAACTGCAAAAAGACCTCGTAATATAAAAAGACCTACCTCAACAAAAAAGGTTAGCACGGACTTCTACATTCGAGTTTAGTGTACTGACGCATTTTGCCTACGGGTGTGTCAGCAAACTTTTATTAATGTCCTCCAAATATCACGCAAGAGAGTTCAGTCTTTAGCTAGAAAATTTCTGACAACTGGTACGATGCCTATTGATAGAAGAGCAAGACCCAAACCCATCTAGGAGAGGAGAAGAGCTGCGATTAAAAAATTTATAGAAAAATTAAACTGCTGTAAATCTGTGCACTACTCTCGATGAAAGTCCATACATCGGCGTTATTTGCCAGGAAATTTGAGTATTAATAAATTATATCGCATGTACAACAACGAGCAAATGGACAATCACTCAAATCGAAGAAAACCTTTTGGCAAAAAATTTTTACCACGCAATACAACATTGGATTTGGAGCACCCACCATGGATGCTTGCCCCAAATGCATAGAACTTAAAGCCAAGATCACGAAAGAGACCAATCCAATTAAAAATAAGTTAATGGCGGAACTTACTTAAGATCTCCTTACATTAAGTTTTGACTGCCAAAAGAACATGGTTCTGCAAAAAGTTCAAGATCAGACTGCCTACTATAGTAGACAACTTTACATCTACAATTTCACTATCGTTAAAGGGAGTTCAAAAGACTGCTTGACCCCAGAAAATGTGTATTGCTATTATTGGATGGAGCATGAACACAAGAAGGGCACTAACGAAATTGCATCAGCGGTGTACCATCTATTATCACTCCTTGATTTGTCATCCTATTCAACGATTAGGTTGTGCAGTAATGGTTGTGGCGTTAAACGTGTTTGCTTCCATAGAGAAAAAGTTACGTAAACAACCAGTAATTTTGGAACCAATAGAATATGAAAAATTTATGCAGAGCATTCCACTGTGTTTAAAATGAGCACTGACTTAAAGGTATATGACTGGAAAAGTTTAGTAGAGGCTCAAGAGGCTACAAGAAAACTACATCGTGGCATTTCAAGTTTAATGAAGCAAAACGTTTCATTCTTCAGCAAATCTACTCAACAAAATATCTTAATTAGAGGCGAAACATCCTACAACAGTGACTTGAATAATGGTAAATTGTCAAATAAAAATAAGGTCAATCGCATTACCAGATGAAATACCAATGGGAGTAACTTTAAAGGAAGGAAAAATCAGCAAAATCAAAAGCAAAAATAACTCACATTAATATAAACATATTCTAGAAGCCTATATTCTATAAAAACAGTTCTTTGTAAACACATACATTCTCTAGCTATGTTTGAAAACAGCAGCGAGTTTGTTTTGAGCACCTGAGAATAAAGAGACATTGAGAGCAAAAGTGACAAAGTGGTAACAAATTATACACAAAGGTCAAAAAGCAAAAAGTCATCATTATTAAATAAAATTTAAAAACACTTATACGGTCTCTGAACTCCCTTCCTGAACGATAGGTTTCAACAAACAACCTGCAATAATTCAAAGTATTTAGCTGATATATTGATTATATCTTTCGAGTATAGCACAAATTACAGAATAAAAGATAAATTTACATTCGTCAATAATATGAAAAATGTTCAATTTATTAAGGGTTGTAGCTTTTTGTTGTATATATTCTATTTTTAGCAGCATAATTTTTCTAAACGTTTTAACATGCATTTCGTCATTTATATTTTAATACTGAAAAAAATATCAAACTTTCAATACATACTTGTGATCGAACTATATTTTCCACTTCCAGAGCACACCGAATATTATCCGGAAAGGGCATTCCGTGGGTAATAATAGTAGACTCTAAAGCAACAATCGGTTTAGACTCAGCCAAAGCACTATTCACTTCATCACTAATTTGTAAAATTGTCTTATCGAATTTAGTCGAATATTCGCGGACCGCAAGTCTCAAAAACGAAAAGTACGAACAACGATGCATTTCAATTAAAAGAAAGACCAACGCGGATGTATTTAAACGCGATACTACAGAAGAAATTCGGAAGAAACTCCAAGATTATGGAAAGTAAAGAATTATTATTATTAAGATTTATCGTAAGAAAAAATAAACACTGATAACTTTCTATGATTATTTACTTTGGGGGAGAGTTGGGTAAAAGAGGCCAACTGGAAATTCAGGTTAATTTCAACTTTTACATTGATTCTATTGATATTATAAATTCTTTATTTTGAATTGGTGAATTCATTATAATGGGTGTGGGAAAAACTTGAAAAATTCGTGACTGGAAATCCCATGTAAATTTTCAAAAGGTCAAATATTATCTCCCCAGAGCAAGAGTTGTATGGGACTTTTTTGAAGAGGAGTTGAAGTTGTACTTTCGTCTACAATTTCGTGTCATTTGAAACCGACATTTAAATGTTACTTGCAAAAAGCTACCTTAAAATTTGTCAAATTTATAACACGGCCCAGAGAAAGCTATAATTAAAATACTAGCAAAAATGTGATCTTGTCATTGACAAATTCAATATCACGTTTTGTTTACAAGAATTTGAAGGTACCAAATAGAGTAATTTTTGTATAAAATATGATTTCCATAGCTTCCGAAAAAGTAACGGTGGGAAATAGCATTTTGTTGGAAATATTATCACCGCTGTGTTAGATAATATGTTCGCAACAGTCTCCGGACAGTTCTATACCGAATAAATCACAGTTTAAAGAATAAATCAGAAGTTTGAAATTAAAGACACAGTATTAAGCACATGGAAGTGTGAAAATAAAAATAATGAACAGGAATAAAGCACCATACCGAATAAATCAGAGTTCTATACCGAATAAATCACAGATTAAAGAATAAATCAGAAGTTTGAAACTAAAGACACAGTATTAAGCGCATGGAAGTGTGAAAATAAAAATAATGAACAGGAATAAAGCAACAACCTAGTTTCATACCGAATAAATCACAGTTCTATTACAGTTGAGGGTTGGAACCTTTGGTGTTACACAGCAAAATAAAAACACTAAATCACCACAATACACCAAAACACTTTTACTTTTACACTGGACGCGCGTTTCGCTAACCATGTTAGCATCATCAGCAGATGATTATAAACTAAATCACAGTTCTATACCGAATAAATCACAGTTTAAAAAATAAATCAGAAGTTTGAAACTAAGGACACAATATTAAGCACATGGAAGTGTAAAAATAAAAATAATGAACAGGAATAAAGCAACAACCTAGTTTCATACCGAATAAATCACAGTTCTATACCGAATAAATCACAGTTTAAAGAATAAATCAGAAGTTTGAAACTAAAGACACAGTATTAAGCACATGGAAGTGTGAAAATAAAAATAATTAACAGGAATAAAGCAACAACGATTTGAATATTCTTCTTCATGTTGAAGAAAAGAAAAACATGAGTTCCGCCTATTGGGGCGGGGAGGAGGGGCAGTAGGAAAGACAGGATTATTCAGACATTATTCAGGACACCGCCAATAATGAAGTCAAAATGAAGATGATTTATTTTATTTTCTGTTAGAATACAGAAATACACCGTTGTGTGGTTGCAGGGTATCTGAGCTTTTAAACAGTCGATTAATAAGAACCTTTTGTCTAAAGTTTACCTATTAATGATTGTCTTTTAAAACCTAAAGTTGTTAATATACAGGATGGTCCGAACTGCATTCCGGAAACTTCGGCAGAATATTCTGCAGATAAGTAAAAAGTTAGTTTCGGGGATACAGGGTGTAGAAGTTTCATTTTTATTTCGAGATTTTTTCCGAATAATTTATGAAGTAACGTCAATATTTGGATGAAAATAGGGATCTGGGAGTTTTTTGACCTGAGAAATTTGATTTTCATGTCAATATGACTCCTACTTGTAGAGGGCGCAACCTACATATTTTTAACTGCTTCAAAGAGTAATAACTTTTCGTTCGAACCTGTATAAAACTACTGAGTAAAAAAATATACACTTACGTTTTTTACGTAAAAAAACGTCTATTGATAAAAATCGCTACGAGTAATGGTTTTCGAGATATTTGGAATCGAAATTATCAATACCTGTCATCAATGACATAAACAAAACATGTTGACTAAATAGTTATTAGACTGAGATCATAAATTTGAAATGTTTTTGTGTCAAAAGTTCAACAGAAACTGTTTTATCATAATTTTTTTCGCAGAAAAAAATATGATTAATTTAAAAAATAAAAATTTCCCAAATTTATTATTTCAGTCATGTAACTAATCTACTCAACATATATTGACTATTTCCATTCTAAATATCTTAAGAACGGTTGCTCGTAGAGATTTTTACCAAGAGACATTTTTTACGTAAAAAGCCACGGAAATGTATATTTTTTAGTCAGTAGTTTTATACAGGTACGGACGAAAAGTTATTACGCTTAAAAACAGTCAAAACGCAAGTAGGTGGCGCCCCCTACAAATAGGAGTCATTTTGACATCAAAATCTAATTTCTCGTGTCACAAAACTCCCAGACAACAATTTTTATCCAAATATTGTCGTTACTTCAGAAATTATTTAGAAAAAATCGAAATAAAAATGAAACTTCTACACCCTGTATCTCCAAAACTAAGTATTTTAGGACATACATTTATACGATTTTTTTTACTTATTTTTATCTGCAGAATATGCTGCCGAAGTTTCCGGAATACACTTCGGACCACCCTGTATAGTGAATGAATGAAGTTCAGAAAGTGGAGATAACTAAAAACTATCATGAGGTATCAAATTAAGTAATCAAGTTAGGAAAAGAAGATAAATCTTGGAACCCAGGGAAAATAACAGAAGTAGAATCTATGCCGAGATCATATAGAATTACAGAGAGAGGTCAGAATTTTATAAGAATTTTTTTCTTTTCTTAAACCAAACCAATAATGAAACTATAATTAATCCTGATTGTGAAGTAGAAATAGCAAAGGATAATGTTGAGGAAAACCATATTGATAAACAACAAAAATGTTCATCTAATGTAATTAATACTAGATAAAGTTATAAAAAGCCACAATATTTAAGTGAATTTTATGCTTATTAGGTTCTATAAGATTTTTTAGATATTAACGTTCTTTTATATGTCATTAAAATTAATATTGATGGTATATACTTGAGAAATAAAGGCTATATTATAGACTTACTCTATTTCATAATTTGTTGAAATTGATGTAAACGTAGTCAATTTTAACATAAAATGTAAAGTAAAAACATTTGGCACAGGTTTATCAAACACATTTTAATAAATTTATCTAAAATTGTTGTTAAATAATATAATTTTTCATAGTAAAAAATTCTGATAAAATATACAATGTCAAGTATGTTCAATAGGAGCCGCATTTCCCCTGCTATTTTTACATGTTCAATACTATTTTTTACTTTACAAGACAAAGTTGTATGTTAGTCACTGATAGGTTTATCACTAGGCGTAAAATAAATATTAATTACGAATAGTTCAAGTTCAATGAATTCCCATATTTATCTTATTGTTAATCAAGTGAATACTTTTTCTTCCTATTTAGCAATGTAATAATACCATACGATCGAAAAAAAAACGGTGTCAAAGACGGCTGGGCAATGACAATCGATATTAATTTTTGCGAGGTAAAGCTCTAGACTTTAATTTTTTAATGGGGCTTACTGCCAGTTAGCCTAAAGAAGATTGTAATTTATATTGAGTAAAAGTCATTTTTAAATGGTGTAGTTTAAAATTCAAGATTTTTTATTTAAATAGATTTGTGTATCTGAAAACTATCCTTTTTTAATCTTTCTATAATTAGTGTTAATTTTTGAGGTTTGTTAAAAAACAAACAATCAAATGATTCTAGTTATATTGATATCACTGGGTCTAGTTATTGTTATAGTCGAAGGTTATAGTTAGAGGTTAAGTTGGTTGTCAATTAAAGCGGCGTTCCTTTCAGGCTTCATTTTGTTCTTAATAGATTTAATAGTTTGTTAGAAGCTTATGAACAATATTTTACGTTCAGTTTTTTAATCAGCAATATACAACTAAAGTATCTGCACAAGTTTGATTTCTTTCTTGGCTTTGGGATTGGCATACACACTCTACTCAACAAAGTTTTATGTCAATTTTTAGTTCTAGTTGGTCTTTGAAGCTCCGTCACGTTGGAACCCGCTTTAAAGTAAACTTTTCCTTTTTTGGCCTATTAGCTTTAATATATGACCAACGATGCAATTGATTGTAGTAAATTCTATTTTTTGTAGAACTAATAATTAGTCAGAAAAAGTAAACAATTGAGCGCAGTGTAATAAAGAGAAACAATATTATTTTGACAAATGTCTAAAAAATCTTCTACAAACAATTGCTTGTAGTTTTATGTAGTAGCAAAAAACTCAATAAAAGTTTCTCGGAACTATAGAAGTATAGTAAAATTTGGGAATTAACCTCGTTCTACATAATGTCTATTAAATTGCGCTAAACAAACTCTATTAAATTGCGCTCAATTGTTACTTGGAAAAAATCGAAATAAAAATGAAACTTCTACACACTATCTCCGAAACGAACCATTTTAGGACATAAATTTATACGAACTTCTTTACATATTTTGATCTGCAGAATATGCTGTCGAAGTTGTACAGTTTCTATCACTTTTCTCAAAACTAGATTTTCCTGACTTTCTCAAATAAGTCATTCAATTATTAATTACATCCTAACACTGTACTGCATATCCGCTTAAGGCATTAGGAGGAGATTCGTTAGTATCAACAGACAAGCGTGTTAACATTAATCTATTCGTATTATGATTATAAATTCTTCAAAGACCCAGCAGGTATGACACATGATTTTGAACACCCTGCAGCACCCCACTAACCCAATCCAACTCATATTTTTCATACATCTGTTTTATTATTTAATTTTAAATAAACCAAACCAAAACACCTAGTACCTATTAGTTTTGTAAATATATTAAAATTATCCTACCTAATGTATACAAAATAGAAAGTTGAGCACGAAGGGATGCTTTCACACGCTTCGTTGACCTGCGAAACACTTAAAATACCACCCTTGAAGGCCATGTGTTTTTTTTGTCTCGTTTGAATGGCCAGATCTCAACTTTCTATTTTGTCTAGGGAGGAGAGACGCCCGTGAACCCTCTCAGGCAACATCACGCCTATTAATTTTGTCTCTGAATTTTATATTTCTCTAATTCTCTCAATATTACTCTCGCCTCAGTTAGACAGTATTATTTCTCTCTCTCACCTGTTTATTGTAGGTATTTTATATATCAAGTTTAACTTTAAGTTAATGGGAAGCTGCAGTCATTTTGTTTAATCTTTTTTATTTACCGTTTTTAAAGTTTTACCATTTGCCAATATACGTGTTGTTGTTGACCCTAATAGTTTTTTCGCGACGTGTACTGAATCCACTTTGAAAATAATTACACATTCGAGAGTAATTCGAAAATTACTCTCAATTTTGGATTTGGTGCTCTCGAGCAGCAGTACCGATACAAAAGCTGGTCCTTCGAGCCGGATCTTTAAAAGGTCCTAAAGTGATGGTATATGTTTGCAAAAAAACTCACAATAGTACAAGTGCTCCAATAAAAGGGCAATTCAAACAGTGACAGTACTCTGGACATTAAAACAACTACAAGAAATGATCAGTCTGTGACAGTGTAACTCGACTATAACGCGTGTATCTGATAGTGTGTTAAAAAGAGATAGGTATAAGCTGGAAGTATCCCAGGTAGTAGTCCCACAAGTAGGTATCCCACAGTAGTCTTGCAAATTGTCTCAACAGGATTCCATTCTCCACAATCTCTATTCTCTCGTCCTCGATAGACTATAAAGTTTTTTAGAGACTCTCTTTCGAAGAAAATCATATAAACCATATTACATTGCTCTCTTTCCTCATTCTTTTTTTATTGTTGTTATTTTCGCATTAGATTTACACTGCTAGCCTCCCATAAGTTGATATTACTAAGTAGTAAATTACTCAGAATAACTCTTTCTTAGGTGTAAGCTGGAAGTATCCCAGGTAAGACAAGTAGTCTTGCAAATTGTCTCAACAGGATTCCATTCTCCACAATCTCTATTCTCTCGTCCTCGATAGACTATAAAGTTTTTTAGAGACTCCCTCTCGAAGAAAATCACATAAACCATATTATATTCCTTTCTTTCCTAATTGTTTTTTTATTGTTGTTATTTCCACATTAGATTTACACTGCTAGCCTCCCATATAAGTTGATATTGTAGTAAATTACTCAGAATAACTCTTTCTCTACTAGATTAGTAAATTAATTGTTTTCTAAATTTATTGTAGGTCATTTTGTCATCTAAATTTTCTAGATATAACGTCACTAACCCACAGGTATTCTAACTATTAAAGTCCCTAGATATATAAAGTACCGCAATTGGTTTGTTCAATGTTATTGGCGCCAATATGGCGGATTTTTGGGGTATTTCTGCAAAAACTGTAGTGGTAGGACTGTTTGAATGTCATATTTGTCTAAATTTGTCATGTCAAATGTTGAGAAGCTGTCAAATTCTGAATAAAAATATTTATCCACATATTTTAAAATAATTATAAAGCCACTAAAATGCTACAAATTTATTAGTTAATAATGTATAGGCGTTGATATATTTAGTGAAGAAATGTGTATTACAAGAAAAGACCGCCATTTGATGTATTTTCAACATCGTCACGTTAGGTAGTGGATTGAATGTATTTATGCCCCAGTGAATATTTTTAACAATCTTATTTGTAGTACTTATAACCCATTAGTACATAAAACTTCATTATAGAACAAGACAAGACCACAATAATAGATCTGAGAAGGTTGCAGTGGATCAGGCCGAGAGCCACCTCCAGGAATCTAATCTAGAACAAGACAAAGACCTTACTTGCAAACTACCATACATATCTTTTTAAAAGGACGCTAAGTGCCAGTAAAATCTATACGTAATCACTCCCTAAAATGTTTACTATAGTTTAGTTTTCAATATTTTGCAGTAAGAAATTAAGATAAATCTACGATATATTATCATCAGACCAAAGGAATGGATAATTATCTAAAAGATTAAGTTATGTTATGGTACATTCCTCTAAGGTACATACATAGATTTGGATGACATGGCTTCAGGCGGTTTTACTAGTCAGTAGCGATGGGAACTATCGAATGAATTAGACTATCGAATGGTTAATGAATGAATGATTTCAACAATCGAATGGTTTTATTCGAATAAAATCATTCATTCATTTGTATACTAAGCATATGTGACAACCTCGCCGTGCGACTAAATGGTTATCGTTGAGCCACGACTATCGAATGCTTTTGATAAATGAAATTTAGTATTCGTTTGATTTTTGTATGTGTCGGTGCATTATTAGTTCTTCCAAATTTTTATAACTTCGCCGTATAAATACTGTGCTATTTTTGCGTTTATTAAAATAGTTAAAATACTAAAATAGTAGTTATTTTTTAATTTTATTTATTGACGATTGTGTGCATGTGCAGGTGGTCAAAATTTTTCCGAAAATTTGTGTGGTTTTCCGTAGTCCGATCTTTCAATTATTTAATTTTATATGGTATATGGTCTATTTTTTAATGGGAAATTTTGAGAAGTAGCAATTTTTAAGAGAGATGAGATGAACTTACAATTAATTTTAAAAATACATATTTGTATTTTAGATGTTTTAATAATATGAATTAGTTGAACTTATAATCATACTAGTGTGTACCCGCGACTTCGTTCGCGTCGGATTAATCATTTGTAATGGTGATGATCAAGCAAAGCAAGAATTTCCATTAACATACAAACTAAGATAAAATTTTCTTACATTTATGTCAGCATGAGAAAAAACAATATGGCGATATTATTATATAACTTGGTATAATATTTGAGGGGTAGTTTCATCTCGTTGGAATTTGACTTTCGAAAAAATCCGTTTGCCAAAATAAGCTTTTTACGTCAAGCAGTTTAAGCAGAATCGTGATTAATCAATTACCAAACTTTTTGGAACACCCTGTATGATTTTTTAAAAATTTCAAAATATGTAAAAAACAAAATCAATTATGCGTGTCCAAGTGTTTTCCCGAAAGGCTCGCCGTATTTAAAAAACAAATATTGTAATATTTGTGGGTCGTTTCACCCGCTTGGAATTTGAAATTCGAAAACCCCTCTTTATCGAACCTCTACACCCCACAGTCAATCCGTTTGCCAAAAATCAGCTTTAAACGTCAAGCAGTTTAAGTAGAATCGTGATTACTCAATGGTTATATTTTATGAAACACCCTATATAAATTTTTAAAAAACCTTAAAATATGTAAAACAACAAAATAAAATATACATGTTTAAGAGTTTTTCCGAAAAACTCACCGGTTTTTAAATAAAAAATATTCTAATATTTGAGGGGTGGTTTCACCCCCTTAGAATTCGAGTTTCGAAAAATCCCTTCTTATCGAACCTCTACACCCTAAAGTCAATCCGTTTTCCAAAAATCAGCTTTTTACGTCAAGCGCTTTAAGCAGGATCGTGATTAATCAATGACCAATTAATCAATTTTTCGAAACACCCTGTATACATTTTTAAAAAATCTTAAAATATGTAAAAAAAGAAAATAAAATATACGTGTTCAAGCGTTTTTTTCGGAAACTTGACCGTTTTTTAAATAAAAATATTCTAATATTTGAGGGGCGGTTTCACCCCTTAGAATTCGAGTTTCGAAAAAATCCCTTCTTATCGAACCTCTACACCCTAAAGTCAATCCGTTTTCCAAAAATCAGCTTTTTACGTCAAGCGCTTTAAGCAGGATCGTGATTAATCAATGACCAGATTTCTCGAAACACCCTGTATACATTTTTAAAAAATCTTAAAATATGTAAAAAAATAAAATAAAATATACGTGTTTAAGCGTTTTTTCGGAAACTTGACCGTTTTTTAAATAAAAAATATTCTAATATGTGAGGGGCGGTTTCACCCCCTTAGAATTCGAGTTTCGAAAAATCCCTTCTTATCGAACCTCTACATCCTAAAGTCAATCCGTTTTCCAAAAATCAGCTTTTTACGTCAAGCGCTTTAAGCAGGATCGTGATTAATCAATGACCAGATTTTTCGAAACACCCTGTATACATTTTTAAAAAATCTGAAAATATGTAAAAAAGAAAATAAAATATACGTGTTTCAGCGTTTTTTCGAAACTTGACCGTTTTTAAATAAAAATATTGTAATATTCCACCCCCCTTTTTACCCCCTTAGGGGATGAATTTTTAAAAATCCTTTCTTATCTTACGTAAACATCATAAAAGGAACCCCTGTGCAAAATTTCAGCTTTCTAGGGTCAAGGGTTTGGTCTGGGCGTTGATGAGTCAGTATCAGTCAGGACAGTCAGATTTATATATATAGATTTAAGTAATGTGGTTGTATAATCATATTTAAGTAAATGGTTATCGAACGCAAACTATGGGGTGAGAAAATTAAAATGAAAGTTTTACACGTGCCAATTTAAAAAAAAGTTAATGATGTTTATATTTTGTTTATGCTAATTCTCTTACATGTAGTTTTTTGCGAAGAAAAAATATTTCATTTATTTTTTAAAGTAAATGCCAGTAAAAGTAAATATAATTTTTAAATAGTAATATAAAGCACCTAATATAAATAATTTTGATTTCTAATTTTTTATTTATATTTTCCTTACATTACACTGCATGCTTAGAAAATTAATAAATGTTTATATTTCATGATTTTAAAATTTGTTGTTAATATAACAAATTAGTTCTGTAATTATTATTATTTAATAAACCACCGTTGCCAAAAAATTTAGAGACTATATTATTTTTAAATAGGATCTAATATAAATAATTTTGACATCTAATTTGTTGTTTATATTTTGCTACTACTTAAAAGAAAATATTTATATTAAATGATTTTAAATTTTGTTGTTAATAGGTATAACAAATTATTATTGTTATTATTATTTATTAAACCAGTCTTTGCTAAAAAACATTAAAAATAATTTTCCTACATCCAAAATAACAAGTATTATTGCAGTGTAACAACAGAATATTAATAAAAAAAAATGCAGAATATATAGATCTATATATATAAATCTGACTGTCCTGACTGATACTGACTCATCAACGCCCAGACCAAACCCTTGACCCTAGAAAGCTGAAATTTTGCACAGGGGTTCCTTTTATGATGTTTACGTAAGATAAGAAAGGATTTTTAAAAATTCATCCCCTAAGGGGGTAAAAAGGGGGGTGGAATATTACAATATTTTTTATTTAAAAAACGGTCAAGTTTCCGAAAAAACGCTGAAACACGTATATTTTATTTTCTTTTTTACATATTTTAAGATTTTTAAAAATATATACAGGGTGTTTCGAAAAATCTGGTCATTGATTAATCACGATCCTGCTTAAAATGCTTGACGTAAAAAGATGATTCTTGGAAAACGGATTGACTTTAGGGTGTAGAGGTTCGATAAGAAGGGATTTTCCGAAACTCGAATTCTAAGGGTGTGAAACCACCCCTCAAATATTAGAATATTTTTTATTTAAAACCGGTGAGTTTTTCGGAAAAACTCTTAAACACGTATATTTTATTTTGTTGTTTTACATATTTTAAGATTTTTAAAAATTTATACAGGGTGTTTCATAAAATATGGCCATTGAGTAATCACGATTCTGCTTAAACTGCTTAACGTTTAAAGCTGATTTTTGGCAAACGGATTGACTGTGGGGTGTAGAGGTTCGATAAGGAGGGGTTTCTCGAATCTCAAATTCCAAGAGGGTGAAAACGCCCCTCAAATAATCTATCTATATATATAAATCTCTAAGTCCTGACTGATCACTGACTCATCAACGCCCAGACCAAACCCTTGACCCTAGAAAGCTGAAATTTTGCACAGGGGTTCCTTTTATGATGTTTACGTGAGATAAGAAAGGCTTTTTTAAAATTCATCCCCTAAAGGGGTAAAAAGAGGGGTGGAATATTACAATATTTTTTATTTAAGAAACGGTTAAGTTTCCGAAAAAACGCTTAAACACATATATTTTATTTTCTTTTTTTACATATTTTAAGATTTTTTAAAAATGTATACAGGGTGTTTCGAAAAATCTGATCATTGATTAATCACGATCCTGCTTAAAGCGCTTGACATAAAAAGCTAATTTTTGGAAAACGGATTGAATTTAGGGTGTAGAGGTTCGATAAGAAGAGATTTTTCGAAACTCGAATTCTAAGGGGGTGAAACAACCCCTTAAATATTAGAATATTTTTATTTAAAAACCGGTGAGTTTTTCGGAAAAACTCTTAAACGCGTATATTTTATTTTGTTGTTTTACATGTTTTAAGATTTTTTAAAATTTATACAGGGTGTTTCATAAAATATGGCCATTGAGTAATCACATTCTGCTTAAACTGCTTGACGTTTAAAGCTGATTTTTGGCAAACGGATTGACTGTGTGGTGTAGAGGTTCGATAAGAAGGGGTTTCTCGAATCTCAAATTCCAAGAGGGTGAAAACGCCCCTCAAATAATCTATACTAATATATAAAATTCTTACATATAACTGATTAATCACGATCCTGCTCAAACCACTCAACGTAAGAAGCTCAATTTTGGCATACAGGTTGATTCTAGGGTGTAGTGGTTCGATAAGAAGGGATTTTTCGAAATCCCAGTTCCAAGAGGGTGAAACCACCTCTCAAGTATTACCATATTTTTTATTTAAAAAACGATCCAGTTTCCGAAAAAAACGCTTGAATACGTATATTTTATTTTGTTTTTTACATATTTTAAGACTTTTTAAAAAATGTATACAGTGTTTTGAAAAATCTGGTCATTGATTAATCACGATTTAAGTGCTTAACACACTTAAAGCGCTTGACGTAAAAAGCTAATTTTTGGAAAACGGATTGACTTTAGGGTGTAGAGGTTCGATAAGAAGGTATTTTTTGAAACTCGAATTCTAAGGGAGTGAAACCACCCCTCAAATATTAGAATATTTTTTATTTAAAATCCGGTGAGTTTTTCGGAAAAATTCTTAAACACGTATATTTTATTTTGTTGTTTTACATATTTTAAGATTTTTTAAACATTTATACAGGGTGTTTCATAAAATATGACCATTGAGTAATCACGATTCTGCTTAAGCTGCTTGACGTTTAATGCTGATTTTGGCAAACGGATTGACTGTGGAGTGTAGAGGTTCGATAAGGAGGGGTTTCTCGAATCTCAAATTCCAAGAGGGTGAAAACGCCCCTCAAATATTACAATATTTGTTATTTAAAAAACGGTTAGTCTTTCGGGAAAATGCTTGGACACGTATAATTTATTTATTTATTTTGTTTTTTACATATTTTGAAATTTTTTAAAAAATCGTACAGGGTGTTTCAAAAAGTTGGGCAATTGATTAACCACGATTCTGCTCCAGTTTGTATGTTAATGGAAATTCTTGCTTTGCTTTATCATATCACCATTACAAATGATTAATTCGACGCGAACGAAGTCGCGGGTACATGCTAATGTCTATATATTCCCTAGTTAACTAAAGCCAAACAATAATATTCTTTGCTAATATCAACTAATACCAAAATATGGCAACAGCGCCTTTCATAATGTATTTTCTGTGTAAATACTAGCACCTCAATAAAAAAAATAATGTGTCCTTATCTATATCTGACTCCGCAAAAAATCAAAGATGCCGGCTTCTTTTATGGCATTGCCACCGACCGCTGTCGGGTTTCTCGGAAAGAAACCTACGTCGCCGGGCGACAACTAAAATTCAGTTAATATTTTATTATAATCGATCCTGACGAATAAATGAATTTCATAAATGAATGAATTTTATAAATGAATGGTTTTTGCTGCCGAATTACTAGAATACAATATTTCAAGGCAGATGACGGATCTATTCGATAATTTTTATTCGAATAGTTTTCAACGAATGTTTTCTTACTAACTATCGAATTATTCGAATGAATTGCAACTATCGAATGTTTCGATAGTATTCATTCAATAGTTCCCACTACTACTAGTCAGGACTAACCGATATATTAATCAAAACAATGAAAAAAAGCTGAAATAAATTACAGATCTAAGTATCAAGAATGTTTTTTATGCATATAGTTATTTTCATGGACTTAAATAGATTAATTTTTATGTATATTTATTGATGGTAATTAATATTTTTTGTTTCATATTGTAATTACTGCTTTATTTAATTACTAATAAAAAGTAAACAATATAATGTAAGTATGTAAAGTTATATTTAAAAATTTGATCTTATAAAATCAGTTATAAATAAAAATGTGTGATTTAAAGTTGATTTTTATACATGACATTATAACATTGTTAAGATTCATTTGAAGTTTTACATACTGCCGAGTTAAAATTATGCCTACTTAATATATGTATAACAATTAGTTATTTTAATGTTAAATTTATAGCAGTATAATTTTTTTATAATAATGATACTTAAACATTATGAAGTTTGTTGTTTTAAAAATGTAACATTAAATTGCAGAGCAAAATATATTTCAATTGTGTTATGTAGTATTACCTTGCTTTTATTCAATTAATAATTTTTTTGTATAAAAATCACCCCATAACGTACAAACCTTAATCATATAGTATTCATATAGAGCTCCTACGCATTTCATGCTTCTTTCCAAGTTATTTTTAAATTAAGTGCACAATTATGTACCTAAAATGTCGAAACTACCTGAAGTAATATTAATTGAAACAATCTTTCGTATCAATATATTAATACTTATATTTCAAAAATAGCAGGTACCTATGTATCATATCAATTTAAATATTACATTTATTTGTTTCAACCTTGGTTCAAAGTTTTCTCGTATTCTTCAAATTTAAGTTTGTAGTTTATTCCTATAAATTCATAGTTCCAAAGACTCGTTAAATCATGCTTATTTGACAAAACTAGGTACGGCATAACTAGTATAGGCAAGGTTTACTTATGGCATATGTATCTCCTCATTGATAAACAAAGTTTTTCCTATTGTTTCGACTAAATTAAGTACTAAAATGTTATTCCAACTTTATTTCTTCTTACCTATTAACTTACTTCTGTTGGCGTACTTTGCTCTAAAAACTAACATAATATAATAAATGCTAATACAAATGAAAAATGCTTATATGGAAACCATCTACATAATATATAAAATGCTGTTTATCTGTGTCGTCTCTACTCTACTGAAGTAACGACTTCCTCTAGAAAATTGCTTTTTTTACTAAAAGATAGCTAATTGGCTCTTCTAAAAACTGTCGTCGCCGGATTTTTTGTTTTTCATTTAATTAAAAAAAATAAAAAGTATTTTTTTTCCTGATGTCGTGGCGGATGCGCCAGGCTTCAACTAGTTCGTTTATAAACACTTTAACTTATATAGGCCTAAAAAAATTAAATTTATAAAATCGAATACCAATATATTACCTGATATTACATTAGAATGAAGGTAGATATGGTTAATTATAGATAATAAAGGTAATTCTATGATAATTAATTAATATTTTATTTTACGGCTAACCTGTCAAGGGTTGGTCGGCCATATTGGCGCCGAACCGAAACAGCCAAATGTTGGCCTCCTTTTTAAATTTCCCGCTAGTTTTGGCGCCAATATGGCGGTAATTGCGGTACTTTATATATCTAGGGACTTTACTAACTATTGTAATAGCGCGCCATCTAAATTAAAAAAAGCTTTGGTTAAAGAACGCGTAATTTATAAAGGAAAAATATCGAAAATTATAAACTGGCGGGTATAATAAAAACGCAAACACAGAATCCGATTATTTGGAATTTAAAGCTAGGTTAGATTGCTTAACCCAAGCTTTCACGCTGTATGAAACCGTCAATATGCAAATTATGAACATATATTCCAATAGCCAAGACAAAGACGACATAGATGATAGTATTGCCCATGTCGAGCAAAGTTAAGGGGTAAAATTATAACGCTCTCGCCTCAATCGCAAACTCAACAGGCACCAGTACCCGTATCAAATCATCAGGGTCAAAAACCTAATGTCAATCTGCCTCAATTGCACATTCCTCGGTTTAATGAAGACCTCACTAGAATGCATTCTACCAATTATTTAATACGCTTATCGTTAACAACAATATGCTTTCAAATATAGAAAAGTTAATTTATCTGAAATCATACCTATCAGGAGAGCCTCTACACCTCATTGACACTATCATTAACTGACTCAAATTTAAATATTGCCATTGAAACCCTCAAACAACGTTATGATAATCAATTATCAATAATATTCTCGCACATTAAGAATTTAGTTGACATACCCTCTCTCACTAAGGTAAATGCTCATATTATTAGAGATTTTATCGTAAAAATAAAACAAAATCTCGACTCTCTCAAAACTCAAGGAATCCCAGTAGATCAATGGGATTTAATACTTATTTACATTTTTTCCCAAAAACTAGATTTTGACACGCAGAAGGCGTATATCGCTGAGCGAGGGGCACATATATCAAAGGCTCCATCAGGTACCTTTCCAAAACTAGATGGCTTACTCAGTTTTCTTGAATCACGCTGCTCTGTTTTGGAAGACCTTTCGGAACCCAAAGTATCCCCTCACACTCAAACCGGTGCTCCTCGAGGCCCTGCCCAAAGTGGCTTCTATAGGGCTACTCACCTTGCTCAAGCATTCAATGAGCCAGGTGGTAATGGCCAAATTAATTCTCACCACACTCACTTATCCCACGATATCTCAAATAAATTTGGAACATCTAGGCCCACTAATTGTATTTTTTGTAAAGTACCCACTCACTGAATTTACTCTTGTTCACAGTTTATTGAATTGCCCTTGAACCAAAGAAGTGATTTTGTTTATCAGAACAAATTATGTATAAACTGCTTAGGGCCGAAACATCATATTAGTGACTGCATGTCACTCTTGTTAAAGAATATTATAGTTAACACAATAGAAAACCCATCCCGTGTAAAATTTTTGGAACCAAAAAGGAGCCCGGCTTTTTGAGTCGGGATCCATCGAGGCGCCGCGCGCCGCAACGTTAAAAAGCGATTCCTTCCTTGTATATGTTGCCAAATCGTACGCCAACTGCTACCGGCACACGCGGCGGCCCGACGACGCGACGGCGATCATCAAAGTCTTCCGTATTCCCCCGCACCTCGTTATGAAGGCTTCGTGATGTGCTCATTTTTTATATTTTGAATTGTGGATTTTGCTTTATTATTTTGAATTGTTATATTTTGATTAAAGTCTTTGTGTTTTAAAAATATGTCGGGCAATGTATGTCAATATTACAATTGCAGACTATCAAGGAGGGACAATCCTAATTTAAAAACTCACAGTCCTTTACAAAGATGCAACCGGGGGGGCATTGAAAATGATGAATAAAAACGTAAAAATATGATTAGTGTTAATATGAGTGTATTACATACGTGTTTAAATAACGAACTTAACAAAAAACAACAGATTTAAAGATTCACTGAAAAAGTAGTAGTGTTAACATTAAATAAAACATTATCAATAATAATTATGCGATCGCACCTTATCCGTAAAACAAGCAAGCAAAAAAACCTCGAAAAAAACAAAATAACATACAAAACATCAGGTTAACATGATAACAGATCATGATCAATGACAGATAAAGAATTCTTACGGAAAGTTACACTTTACGATATAATTTTTTAACTGTTAAAGGCAAACCCCATTTAAACACAAAACTTTTTAATACCTACTACTGTATCTAAAAGACATTTTTTAAATTACTAAATTCTTAGCCACGCTTCTGTTTTTCTTGGCTGTTGTGCGTCACGTCAAAGATTAACAGGCCCACGTTTGCACCACAAGGCGATGCTGCAGACCACTAGGTAGACCGGTCGTAGAAATTTATGTTATACAACTTGTAGTCAATCTAGACAAATATTATCAAAAACTTTTTTCTTTTAAAATGTGTTCAGATTTTGTAAAAAGTATAAGTCAAAATCGCAAAACTTAAATTTGATATGAGTTTCTTAGTTTTTAACTAATATAGTGGCGAATTACAAAAATTCCTTTTCAATGAAAATTAATGAGTTAAATAAAATAATTTAATAAATTACTAGCTTTTTTTCGCGACTACGTTCGCGTTACACCTCGAATCGTTCATGCATTGATTTAAATGATTTTTTACTTCTTTGTAGAGAGCTAGTGAGCATAGATGTTTTTATTTTTCATCTTTTTATTTATTTATTAAGAGCACTAATACTCTCTTTATAGGTTATTTTTTACTCTTTGAAGGATAATTGAGGAAGATATATTTCTGTTATGATGTCACTAAATAAACCCTTGTATAAAATTTTATACTGTCTGGTTTATAATGTTATAGTATTGCATTTTCGTACAGCAAACTTTCATTCCCTATTCTACTCCCTAAGGGTATAAATTTCATAAATTCGCTTTACCTTTGTGCCAATTTTTATGTGTATAATCCAGAGGTCACCAAGTTTTATATAAATTTTTACTAACTTTACCCATTTGGTTGATGAATTCAAAAATTTCTTCTAATTATTTTTGTAGGACTTCATTCTTCTAGACCAAATAGTAAAGAATTTTCATACAACAAACTGTTCCGAGATAATTTTACTCTCTAAGAGGATGAATTTCCTAAAATCGCTTTGTGTAGCTAATTCACTAATGTCGTTTAAACGAACCTTTGTGCTAATATTTATGTATCTAAAGCTGGCGGCATGAACTCACTCTAAAATATCTAAAAACGTAATATATAATCTAACTGACACACCACTGACAATGACATATTTCTGGAGGTATTGTGTGTAGGTGTTTTTCAGGTATGTTTTAGTATTTAGTCGTTTTACACAAAGAAATAGCCATTAAGCACTATAAAAATACTTCATAACAAATCTACACATTTAAAAAAAGAATCATCAAGATTGGTAAAGCGGTTTCGGCGGGATGGATGCAACAAAAAAAACCTTTGAGCTTTTACATATGTATGGATTAATTATTTTTCCAACATATTTTACTTTTCAAATTTTTATAAATATTCAGACTCGCCAATATCGTACTCCACCGTGTCCAGCCTGTTTAGCCAAACGTAGGCCGATTCGGCGGCGTCGTGACCCTGGCCGAAGGAAGAGCCTTGAAGACGCTCATCCGCGCATAGGAATAAGTTGACTGCGTAGCGTATTGCGTATTAATCGATTCTGAAACTTTCTATCTCGTGTATAACATGTTACGCAAGTTTATTATTCTAATCTCGATTTTAATGGATAAATGTGTGAAATGCCACCTGAATATCTTCCGCCATGACATGTTTTTACTTTTTTGTTATGGTAAAGTGATTTGTATAAACTTTGTTCAATAACGTATATATTTTTAATTTTAAGCGAAAATTAAGTATAACATTTTAGGAAAAAGAAACACTGTAATATTTAAAAGAATAAGAAGAAATTAGTCTTATTTTGAAAGGAAAATATAGAAAAAACTCTTTATATAGAAAAAGTCTTACCACTATTGTTACAGGTTAATTTTTTAAAGAAATATGTTACACAAGTTAAAAACGCTAAAACTTTAATGGTATTACTTGTGCATTATTGGCCTTATATTGTAATTTGTTGGAATTATATCTTCTTTAAATATAATTAGACTTTTTAACGACTTCTAAGTTACCTAGGAAAAAATCTGTGCACGTACCTACCAGTATTGTTACAGGTTAATTCGTGAAACAAATGGGTTACATATTATTCGTGGTATTAGTGGTATTATATTGGAATCAGCTTGGCATTAGTGGGGCATTATATGAGAAATTTTGGTATTTAATTTGTATTTTTGGAATTACTTTGGCATTAGTATACAGACATTTGTCAGCGGTTTACTCCTTGTAGATAATCAAAAAGTTTTTTGATAAAATTTGCTTTTTATGTCAGATCATTTCTATGAAAAATTACATTAGATTTTTATTAAAGACGCTGGGTAATTATAAAACATTGACTAATAAAGCTTGTTCACTTTAAATAAGGGGTCACGAAATATCCTCCTTGGAGTGTTTGGGTTAAGGGGTGTATAATAAATTAATCCTTGTTTTATAATAAAAACCATAAAACATTTATTTGTGAGTAAAATAATGCAATGGTTGGATATCTCTCCTTTATAATTAGGTGACTAAAATACACTAAAATAATTAGAAAAAAAATCTTGTACTTATTTAGTAATTACGTCATTATTAATTAATTGACTTTCTAATCTATTCTATTTTATGTACAAATATATTATTAAATTTAAAGCATTAAGTAATAAAACACTTTGTGCCCTCTTATATCGTAAGAGGTTACGAAATATACTCCTGGTTACACCCCTTACAGACAACAGTGTAAGGGGTGTAAATAAATTGTATAATCACTGTTTTTTTAAAATAAAAACTATAAAACATTTCTTATTTGTGAGATTAAAAAAACAAAACAATGCATTGGTTAAAATAAGTACATTCAATACATATGTGTTATAACATAATATGTGTTATAACATAATATAGCCATTACCATTATACTATTATTATTAAAAAAATATGTGTGTAACATATTTCTTTAACGAATTAACCTGTAACATTTATATGCGCAGTATATTTTTGTTTAACAAACCAATTAGGAAAAATCCAAAACCTATCGTTATAGGAGGTATAAGATGATTAAACTTATATAATGACAACTACTTAACGGATAACAAATTAATTACTACTGTCAGCTAGTTCAGCTACTGTCTAGGTAGAATATACCTAGAGTACCTACACCTATCTATGATGTAGGTAGATTAAAGCTTATTTTGACGTTACCTCTCACTTCGGTGTCACAAGCTGAATTTTTCAGGGATGGAAGTACAGTACATGATATGGGGACCCTTATTCCGAAAGTAGTACAAAATTAGACCGGGTAAAAGGGCACTATCATCAAAAATCGATACATTAATACCACCGTATAGAGAAAACAAATACTTATTTTTTGATCCAGTACACAATAAAGTCTTCGTAGGGAGTAATTTTTTACAATTATTTACAAAAAACATTTCCATTAGGCGCCTATGACCAAAAAAACTTTAAACATGAATAATCATTTCAATCATACGAAAATTTGGTTTAAAAATAGATTTTTTTTAATATAACTTTCATTTAACGAAAAACGAAGGCCTAAATGAAAAAAAGAAACAATTTAAAAGTTTCGCTTATGTCTTGGCAAGGTATCAAAGCAAACCCCATATTTTTTGCTTTTAAACTAATAAAGATATATCAATAAACAATTAGCGATGTAATGGTTTTTGCGTGCGCTGGCCGACTACCGCTGCTGCGCCGAGATTTCCTATACCCTTGTATATATGACGTCATGGTGTGGCAAATGTAGCATTTTAATTCGATTTGGGCTCCCTTATATAGGATAACAGAAACATTTTCAATGTTAAAATGTTTAGGTTCCCATATAAAAATCCAAGTATATGCGAACGTAGGATTTTAAATTCGGGTAAGCAGAAGGCGCGACTGAATATTATGCTAGATACCTTCTAAAAAAATGCAAGATAAGTTTAATTGTTTAGAGTGCAGTTCAAAATTTCACAACCAAGACCTTATTGCTCATTAACTTGATCCAAAAAAAACTTTTTACTGAACAAAAATTATGAGTTGGACAGACTTTCCCTAATTGTTCCATGCACAAAAATTTCGGACTTAGTCCAAAAGATGTTTATTTTATCGAAAAAATATTTTAATGAATATACAGAACAAGAATATTTAGGTCTTAAAATAAAAAGCAAAATTATTGCGAAAAGTGAGATTTCGATTTGGTTAGGTAGTTAAGGAAAAAACATGCTACCCACAAAAACTTTTTTTAATGAATCATTTAATTACCACTAATATCTTCAAATTTTGCAAATGGGAAGAAGTTAAAAAAGATGACGAACAAAAACTAAAAAATTTAAAAAATAAGTAGAATTTTAGCATATCTACCCTACAGAAATTACAATTTTACTAGTGCATTTGAGCCCGTTAATGAGATATTTTAGGGCATTTTTTGTGATGGTTCTGCTTTACAATCTAGATCCGCCTCATCTGGGGATGCAAAACGATTCATTCCAAAAAAATTGATTTTAGTTACTTGTTGCAAAAAACTCTTTTTTTACTATTTACACTGTTACCGCCAAATCTTGTTTATTATGAAAAACTACATTGTCTTATTTGTGATTTGTTTAGTAAAATAAAATTATTTAATTTGTTAATAAGAGGTCAAATATTGGTAATTGGCCTTGAAGGCAGGGTAGGTGGCTGATGCTTGCCCTGTAACAAAACTTCAAGAATGCCTACTGTTTCCCGACGAAGGGGTCGGAGTTTGAAAAATCAAATTCAGCTCTGCCAATGAATCCTACTCCCACGTCCTCGTAGACTTTAGTCGCGTGACCTCTGGATATATGGCGTACAATGGGTGTGCGTTATATAGCAAACGGGAGAGGGTGAAGGGCGAATTTCCGGCGCCCTTAAATAACTGTAACCTATCGGCTAAGGGAGTAAACCCTGATAGAAAATCCTGGTCCTCCTAGTAAGGGGGTTGGGGCAGAGGCCTAGCAAGTCACTCTCCATAAAACAACAAAACTGCTAAAAAAAACAAAAACCAGCCTCGGAATACGGACAGGAAACATTTAAAACGACAATTGGCAATGAAAAGGACTATGAGAATAGGAACGTGGAACGTACGTGGGATCTCGAACAAAATATCAGAAATACTACAGCATACAAAAGACTATAATCTATACTAAACTATATTTATACTAAACGAAACCAAAAAGAAAAGTAAAGGTAATGAAGATTTAGACAACTATGTTCATTTATGGTCAGGTGTCGATAAAGCACAACATGCTGCAAGCGGAGTATCAATACTAATTAAAAAGCACTTAAAAGAATTTATAAAGAATTTCCAATATATATCAGAGAGAATAATATCCGTAGAAATTAAATTATATGGGCATAATATGATAATAATTGGGGTGTATGCTCCTTATGACTCCTCAGATAATAATATTAAAGACGATTTTTACGAGGATCTTAATCACGTGATATCTGGTATTCGAACAAGTTACGATATAATCATAGCAGGAGATATGAATGGAAGAGTTAAGAGTCGAGAAAATAATGAAATTGTTGGAAAGTATGCAGAAGCGGTAGAAAATAATAGTGAAGAAAGGTTGCTGGAATTATGTAGTGAACATCAGCTCAAACTTATGAACACATATTTTCCTCATAAAGACATTCACCGGTTCACGTGGGAGAGGCCGTCTCTCAATCAAAAGTCCATTATAGATTATATTAAAGCAAGGACCAAATCTGAGTTTCGTGTAAATGACGCCAGAGTTAAAAGAGGGGCAAACTGCGGAACAGACCATCACCTGTTATTAGCCACAATAGTGTATCCCTTTCCCAGAAAACAAAACAATTTAAGATTATCAGAACAACAAACAAATAATACAACAGAGAAAATCAGTGAAATACAAAATAGAGTTACTTAAACAAGAAAGTATCGAAGGTCTCTATAGGCAAAGACTGCACACCGAACTGAGCTCTATACCAATACCAGAAAACATTGAAGAGGAACACGAAAATATAAAAAGCCAGTATTCACAAAATAGCCAAAGAAACATTAGGAGAATATACCACTGTAAGAAATAAACAACCGGAGTACATAACACAAGAAGTAAAACAACTCATTGAGGAAAAAAATAGGAAATACAAAAATTATTTATCAAATATAACAGAAGCAAATAGACAAGAATATAAAAATGCAAATAAGGAGGTGCGAACACAAATTAAAAAGGACAAAAATGAATTCTGGGAGCGGAAATGTAATCAAATAAATACGTACATAGGAGGAGCTCGTACGACTGAAGTATGGAGAACAATAAAAAATATGAAGATAAACACTAACGAAAAATAATTTCCTCTTATAAGTATAGAGGAATGGAAAGAATACTACACGCAATTATTAACAGAAAATTGCAGATATCACAGAACATAAGAACTTAACACCTATTACAACGGAAGAAATAGAAGAAGCGGTTAAAGAAATGAAAATTGGAAGAGCACCCGGACCCGGAGATATTGTAATTGAAGTGATCAAGTGTGGGGGGATAACACTATATGAGAGAATTAAAGGCTTATTTAATAATTATTTACAACAGAGAAAGACACCGAGTGAGTGAAAAATTGGATATATTTCATCTCTGCATAAGAAAGGAAACAGAAATGATCCAAATAATTACAGGGGGTTGTGCGTCACTGCTACTTTCTCGAGACTCTGGGGAAGAATTATACAAAACAGAATAAGAGCTGAAGTTGGAAACTCTATATCCGAAGATCAGAATGGCTTTACCCCAGGTCGGTCATGTACTGTCAATTTATTTGTCATACAACAAATAGCAGAAAAAAAGATAAAAAAAATGAAGAAATACATATAACATTTGTGGATATAAAGAAAGCATATGATAATATCCCGAGAAGTAAGTTATGGATGGTATTAGAAACTATTGGGGTTAGCCAACATCTTATAGAAGTTAGGGGTAATACAAGGAATACCAACCAGCTGGGTAAAACCGATCAAACGATTTAATTTCAAATTGCGCGCCAACTGCAGTGTAATGCAACGCCGCGGATGGATGTACAGCCAGACTGTTGAGAACAAGTGCCGGTGACGCCGTAAATGAGCTATGTAAAATTTTGTGCGTTAAAAAGTATTTTCGCGTGAATTGTTATATCTGTTTTGAGTTTAAAAATAGGTAAGTACTCCGAAAATAAGTGATATTTCCCCTATACCTGTATGACATTTATTAGCTTGAGCATTTGTTATGCAGAAACCGCATGATTAAATGGTTTAAGTATAATTTTTTTTAAAATTAATAATTTAAGAATTATCAACAGAAAATTTGATTTTTTATATAGGACACCCTGTATATTTTTAATTTATTGAAAAGAATTTAAAATTACCTTTCCAAAAATATAACACACTTGATATTTTGCTCGATTCCTCTTCGAGATATAGAGTATATAAAAATTCGCCCGCTTTAAATAAGTAGGCTTTGAACTTTGAACGGCACCGGCTGTAATGTAATTCTAGCTGTGACCATCAATTTTAAAGGAAAATAATATTTGCTTTGAGAGATGCAGAATTTTATAACAATTTAAAATATATTTAACCAACATCAACACGTTTAAACTATATCTAATAACAATAAAAATAAATAGCAAACCAAAACATGACATTATGCTACAGGTGTTCGACATATCTTTGGGGTCGCACTTCTCTAGCACTTTGTGTCTTTGTATCGGTTTTTTAATCGCGGTGCGATCCCTTTAGACACACATTTATTAAGAATAGTAAAATTATTAATCTGTAAAACGAAATGGGGTCTAATAAAAAAATTTGAATTTGAATTTGAATATCGACCGTCTTCTGTTAGGGACAGACGGGGCAGTTTTTGAACATTTCTCGCGGAATTCATTAACTCAGTGGGGGTGAAAGATACCCTCTCATAACTGCTAAGTATTTATCATTTTTGTCTAGATTATACGGAAGAATTAGGAACCTTTATTTTTCCGCAAATATATCCATAGGATTAGATCCATGGGCACTAAGTCAGGCGGTCTCGACGGCCAACGGCTGGGATCTTGGGTAGCTATTCAATTATTTTTGAAATTGGCCTCAAGAATTTGCTGATAACTTCAGCGTTCAGAGGCGGTGCGTCGTCTTGCTGGATTATATTATATATATATATATATATATATATATATATATATATATATATATATATATATATATATATATATATATATATATATATATATATATATATATATATATATATATATATATATATATATATATATATATATATATATATATATATATATATATATATATATATATATATATATATATATATAGACTTATATCAAACCTAACCTAACCTATTAACCTGTAAAACAGATATCAGCCATCAAGATGGTTACCAATCTTCACGAAAATGGTACTCATAAGAAATATTTAAAAAACGAAATAATTGTGCTGATTTTTATTTTCGCCCTGTTTAACCATGTAAATATTAATAATTGATTATACATTTATCTTCTAGAGTTGTTAACTTTTAAAATGAAATTTAGATGAGGAAAAGTACTACTGATGAAATATTATTGTCTACTTCATCATCAATTTTTTTTATTAATTTTTTTAATTTTCTCCAGTATACGACTTTTATCAAACTTTTTATATCAAAAGTTTTTTTATTTACGAATAAACGAAATAAAATAGTGTAATTAACAGTAATCAAGGTATTTTTTCACAGCTTTTTTCAATTTAAGCCCAATCAGAATAGAAACCAAGTTTAAACCAGCTCGTTTTTTCTATTGGCGATAGCAATCCGTTTTATAATCACGTTATTGAAATTTTAAAATCCCAAATAAAACTTTTAAACTGTAAACGTTAAAATATGAAATATGAATTTCGGCCCCTTTATGTTATCATGTATTTTCCTTCCGAAAATTGAAAATCGGTTTTTATTTTTTCTTCGCCCGGTAGCATGACTTTTTGACGTGCTTTTTATACAAAATGTAGTTTTATTGCGTACCTATCCCCCAAAATGATCAAAATCAAAAAATGTCAATCAATTTTGGCCTCAATTTTCCAATTTCCGCACTTTATCTCCCCATATCATCTTCATTTGTATTGTAATAAGTGTTGACAGACGTTATTAACGATTAATTTTGTTACTTTCATTCATTAACAAGTCAGAAATCGATCCAAAGTCGTAATTTGCAAATCTGTGTCCCTAAATATCTCGAAAATGGTAAATCGTAGTATGATTGACCCCGTAAGCGGAGCCCTGCAATCGCCCCATTTAAACTGTGTTTCAAAACGAATAGTTTTTGATATGTGGAATATAAGTTTTCAATGTCAAATTTTCTGAGCACAGTTTTTTAACTTTGTCGTACTTTTTTCTGAAACGGGCGTTAAAATATGAATATTACATTTTTTCCTCCTTTATAAGTCCGAAAATGAAAAATCGGTTTTAATTTTTTCTCCCTCATATTACATTTTTCGTCAATTTCTTGTCGTTTAATAGCGGTTACTTATCGCCATGTCTAATCCCATCCGATCATCTCGAAATCTCCCCACGAGATGGCACATATTTTTGAAACACCCTTTATAACACTTCAAATATTGGGTGTCCCATTTTAAAAAATAGTTCATACCAATAACGGTGACATTTGTAAGTTATTACATTATTGATTATAATAAAATAAAACTTGATTACAGACCCCTGTAATTTGTTTTTAATGAATGTTCTATCCATAGACATAAAATAAAAGTTTATGGTTCTATCCAAAAATAGAAAAGTTATAGCCTGGCAAAAATGGGACAAAATAAAATGATAATACTACTACTAATACATTATTCACATCAGACAACAAGTAATTACTGGTTAAGTTAGGTATCGAAAAACGAAATCTACAATTATATTAGTGAATAATGTATTAGTAGTAGTATTATCATTTTATTTTGTCCCATTTTTGCCAGGCTATAACTTTTCTATTTTTGGATAGAACCATAAACTTTTATTTTATGTCTATGGATAGAATATTCATTAAAAAACAAATTTTAGGGTCTGTAGTCAAGTTTTATTGTTTATTATAATCAATAATGTCATAACTTACCAAATGTCACCGTTATTGGTATGAACTATTTTTTTTAAATGGGACACCCAGTATATTTGAAGTGTATTTATAAAGGGTGTTTCAAAAAATATGTGCCATCTCTCGTGGGGAGATTTCAGGGGAGATCGGATCCAAATTAGGACACAAAATGGCGGCCGAAGGCAGCTATTAAACGACTACGAAGTTGGCAGAAAATTGTATACAGGGGAAAAAAAAAATTAAAACCGATTTTTTCATTTTCGGGATTTTTTTTTAAATACATGATAACTTATAAAGGGGGCAAAATTGGTCTTAATATTCATATTTTAACGCCCTTTACACGTTTCAGGCGAAAAAAGTACGAAAAGTTAAAAAAAACTGTGCTCAGGAAATTGACAATTGAAAACTTATATTCCACATATCTCAAAAACTATTCGTTTTTGAAACACAGTTTAAATGGGGCGATTGCAGGGCTCCGCAAGCTCCATTTATACAGGGGTCAATCATCATACTACGATTTACCATTTTCGAGATATTTAGGATTTTTAGATTTTGCAAATTTTTGACTTTGGATCGATTTCTACGACACTTTGTACAATATTTAGAAGTAACAAAATTGTCGTTAATAAGCGTCACCAACCCTCTATCCAACAATGTATCACTTATTACAAACAAATGAAGGATATGGGAGATATTTTAAAAAAAGTGCAAAAAAGGAAAATTTGGAAAAAAAATTGAGGCCAAAATTGAGGCCAACTTTTTTTACATTTTTTGATTTTGATCATTTTTAGGGGGGGATAGGTACACAATAAAAAACTACATTTTTTGGTATAAAAATTTTGTCAAAAAGTCATATACCGGGCGAGAAAAAAAATAAAAACCGATTTTTCAATTTTCGGGAATTTTTTTAAAAATACATGATAACTTATAAAGGGGCCGAAATTGGTCTTAATATTCATATTTTAACGCCTTTTACACGTTTCAGGTAAAAAAAGTTTTATTTGGGATTTTAAAATTTCAATAACGTATTATAAAACGGATTGCTGCTCTACCCGCCAATAGAAAACTTGAGCTGGGTTTAAACCTTGGTTTCTATTAATCTGATTGGGCTTAAATTTGAAAAAAAAGCTGTGAAAAAAATACCTTGATTACTGTTAATTCGTATTTTATTTCGTTTATTCGTAAATGTATAATAAAAAAAAACTTTTTGATATAAAAAGTTTATTAAGAAGTCGTATACAGGATTAGAAAAAAATTAATAAAATTCTTGACAATTTGATGAAGTAGACAATAATATTTCATCAGTAGTACTTTTCCTCATCCTAAATTTTTCATTTTAAAAGTTAACAACTCTAGAGATAAATGTATAATCAATTATTAATATTTACATAGTTAAATTTTGGGCATCAGAATAAAAATCAATTTTTAAATTATTTCGTTTTTTTTTTAAATATTTCTTATGGTACCATTTTCATTGAAGATTGGCAACCATCTTGATGAAACATTATCTGTTTTGTGCAGGTTGAAATAGGTTAGGTTAGGTTGTAATAGGTACGGCATCACGCTCTCGTACCTATTAAAAGAACTTACAACACTGCATACACACAAGGCAATATCGAACAACAGGCCGAAGACAGTATTCAGATAAACAGGGGACAATACGGATTGCCCGAAAGCCGATCAGAAATAGCAGGAATCTTCGTGGGCGCGGCGCCGAGAGATGTCTTTCTTAAAATTTACCGGCGTCGTGTCGGTATCGCGCATCAAAATGAAATTAAAAATTTGAATTGCTTTGCGGATCCTATGGTTTATCCCATTCTGTTTCCATATGGAGACAGAGGATATAGCCATGGCATGCCGCGAATAGGTAACCCTCGCCAACCGGTTACCTTTAATCAATTTTATAGTTGGTGCCATCACGGCCGATCAATTGCTTCAGCATAATCTATATTATTTTATTGATTCTGCTGAAGCAATTGATCGTCGTTGTCAATTTACTGACAATCGTGTGCCCGATGACATCATCAGGAACATCGAATAATGCTTCGCCGTCATAACGAACTCATCGGAACATACCAATATATGAAAGAAATAATTAATCATATGTCCGAACGAAACGAACCGCTGGACCATATAATTATTGGTTTCCATAACAACATCAACGAAATACGCCGGCAATACGGATTGCCCGAGAGCCGATCAGAAATAGCAGGAATCTATGGTTTATCCCATTCTTTTATACAAACGGTATAGTTTACAACAGTGTATGTATATTCAATATACATTTTATTGTATAAATTGGTAACTTCCAATTTTACAATATTATTATTTAATTCACTATACAATATTGTCACGCTGGTATAAAAATTTTGAATAAAATAGTATTTTAGAAAAATAATAAAAAAATAAAGTAAATTTAATTCTACTTATTCATATTTACCTACATTTTCCTAACACCAAGAATATCAGAATAAATACAACACCCTGAATATTATTTTTCCTTTAGATGCAATATAAAAATAGAAAAAAATAAAACAAAATTTGAATAATTCATCTTAATTTTTTAGGAAAAGGCCAAAACAGCAAATAATATTGAAACTCCTACTACTGCTGCATTGCCAGAACCTGAAACAAATTCAACCACTGCACAGTGGTTCCCCTTAATTATCTGCGCGGTTATAACTGTTATATATCTAGATAAATACAATTTTATTGTCAATTGATATACAGTGTGTCCACGAAATAAGTTAACACGAAGAAAGTAAAAGTTAAAAAAAAGTAAAAGTTTAAAAAAATAAGTTACTTTTATTTTAAGACAAAAATTCAATCTTTAACCACCCGGTATAAGATTCGGCGGCCATTCACGGCCAGTGGCAATTAATTTATGTGCAATATACTTTAAGCAACAAGTATTTTCATGTCGTTTAAGAGGATTTGAAAGGGAAAGTAGTTAAAAGTCTTAAAGAGTGACAAGCAAAAATACTATTTTTGTTACCTTCAAATAAATTGCCATAAACTAATATTACTTAGGTTTAATTAAGTGCAAAAAAAACAAAAAAAACAGTTCTTTTTACCTTCTTTTCGAACGTCCATTACAGAAAAGGCAATAGCTTTTATCAATTTTAATAAAATAAGTAATTAATTGGCGTTATCTGAAAACTGTTTATGTCAGCTTGATACCAGTAGCAAAAATGTGATATTTCTAATACAAAAGCGCTACACTAGGCTTACTTGATTTTGTTATATATTATGTATCGTTTACAGGGGAATATAAGAAAAGTATTAGCAACAGTTTCATGCAAACATTTTGAAATTAATATTTCTAAGTAATGACCTATCTGGGAACCACTGTGCACTGTGAGTATTATTTAATAAAATAAATTAACCGTTTAAGTAATATATAATAATTATTTTAAAAAATTCAGCAGTATGATTGATGAAAATATAAAATAGTCAAACCTATAAATTATCCTATAAAAAATATTCCATTTAAAAATGCAGATACTAAATAGCTAAACAATAAATTTTACTAACAAACATATATTTAATTTCTAATAATTATTTTATAGTCGATTGCAAGCAAAAAAAATCCATCTCTCAAACAAGATCTGGATCATCGCAAACAAGATCTGATGGCAGCAGGTCCTCTCAAAAGTTAAGGTTAACTAATTCTAATAAACGTAAAAATTCTGACAAAAAAGAATTGATAATTAAAATTAAAAAACTGGCTATACCCAATATTGTTTCGCAATATTGAAACCAACAGAAAGTTAATTGTAAGACTAAGTAACTTAGAAATCGGTCAAATTGATTCTCAACCAATCGTACACAAAGATATTATCATACCTTTGCAAAGAGTCAATTTGACCGAAACAACTCAAAAAGACAATACTACCAATAACAGAGCACAACCACAACAAGACAACCATGTGAAAGAAATAATTAATCATATGTCCGAACGAAACGAACCGCTGGACCATATAATTATTGGTTTCCATAACATCAACGAAATACGCCGGCAATACGGATTGTCCGATTGCCCGAGAGCAGGAATCTTCGTGGGCGCGGCGCCGAGAGAGGTCTTTCTTAAAATTTACCCGCGTCGTGTCTGTATCGCGCATCAAAATGAAATTAAAAATTTGAATTGCTTCACGGATCCTATGATTTATCCCATTCTGTTTCCATATGGAGACAGAGGATATAGCCATGGCATGCCGCGTATAGGTAACCCTCGCCAGACGGTTACCTTTAATCAATTTTATAGTTGGTGCCATCACGGCCGATCAATTGCTTCAGCATAATCAATATTATTTTATTGATTCTACTGAAGCAATTGATCGTCATTCGAATTATTAGCAACTATTCTCGAATTTGAATTATTAGCAAAAATGGCAACATAGACCAGATCTAATTATTAGGGTGTTTTATAATAAAATAAGGGAATTTATAAACGATATCGTCGATAAACAGTACTATGGCATTGTGTTGTACTATTTTTTCAGAAGCGCGGCCTTCCGCATGCACACATAATGGTTTCCTTTCGACCGGAAGATAAAATCGATACAGTGGTCCGCGTCGATCGAATAATATCGGCTCAATTACCGGATCCGGTATTAGAACCGATATTATATAGGGTCGTCGCGGACAACTATATCCACCGTATCTGCGGTCGGGACAATCCGGGTGCGGGTTGTATGCAGGAGGGCGTATGCTCTAAATTTTATCCTAAACCTTTGTGTGAAATTACATCGTTTCCAATACACGGGGCTCCCGAAGACGGTCGCCCCGTGTATCGTAGACCATAATACTAGACTGCCATAATTGATGGTATCTTTATAACAATTCTCGCATTCTCCCATACAACAGATATGTTGCCTTAAAATACCGTTGCCATATCAATTTCGAAATATGTGGTACATTGACATCGATATCTATAAATATCTATTTAAATACGTACATAAGGGTGTAGATAGTGTAACTATAAAGATGGTACCTGCGTCGCCGAGTGGAATGATATTCGTCAATATCAAGACTGTCGATATATAAGCTCCATGGAGGCGGCACGGCGTGGAGACTATTTGAATTCCCTTTAACGAAAAGATCGCACTCAGTTGTATGCCTTCCAGTTCATCTACCTCTGGAGCAAGAAATTATTTTTAACCCAGACGTAGATGAAGTGGACGAACAATATTTAAGTCGTCAATCAAAATTGATGGCTTATTTCGAATCAAATAAAACATCGGCAGTGGCCCGTAATCTAAAATACATTGAAATAACTGAACACATTAATTGGCAAAGCCAAGATTTTTCTTGGAAACCCAGAACAGACCGTAAAACCAAAGTAGTAGGCTCACTCTGCGAAGTGTCTCCTGTAAATTCTGAACAATTTCATTTAAGGATTCTACTGTAGCAAATCCGAGGTGCTGTCAGTTATGAATCTTTAAAAACTGTTGATGGAATTGTATGAGACACTTTTCAGGAGACATGTCGCAGATTGAGACTCCTCCACGACGGTTCAATTTACAGATCGACTATGTCAGATGTGGCTCTTCTTATCTCTCCATATCGCCTACGGCGTTTCTTTGCCTTATTGTGCCTCATATGTGTCGACGATACATATGGGGCACAATTACCGGCATTATGGCAGAAATTTAAAGAGCCGCATCTAATAGCCGATTCTTAACGGATTTTCTCGACCTGTTGCGATTAGAAAAGCACTGGCTATTATCCAACAAATTATAACCGTGAGTAGGGACGACTTAACCCTAAGACAGATAGGCACAGATGACGGCGAGGCAGCTTCGAGAGAAGAAGCCGATGCCGCCGTAGGCGATTTACACTGATCAAACGATCCAATATCCGATTTGGACGATGTCGAATTGCGCCAACGGGTGGAACAAGAATTCGCAATTTCAAATTTAAACCCCGAATAATGAACAATCTATCAAGACATAGTGTTCTGAGTTCTTTCCCTAAACGGATTACTTAACAACCAACAAATACTAAGGCACTTTGAAATAAGCGATTACGTTTGGAACCGGTTATTCCAACTCCTAGAAGAACCGGCTTCCATGTCAAACGTAATCGCATATTTTAAAAACCCAACTCAAGTTCAATCTAGTAAATTAATTGACAAAAATATGATTTTCGTAGATGGTCCGGGCGGAACAGGGAAAAACGCATCTGTTCAATGCAATTCTTAATAAATTTTTAAAGTTTTTTATGACTAAAAATTAAAATATTTTAAATATTTTCTATTGAATTTATAAATTAGAATAATAGTTTTTAAAACGTAAGACGTGTATGTAGTTTTTGGTGTTTTTTTGGCCGAAATTACTCTTTATATGCAATGGATTCGTATACGCACCTTTGGCCGTTAACGTAGTATATTATATGAATAATGAAAAAATAAGTCAAATGGTCCCATATTTCGGGCGACATTCCTACAAAATGTTCATTCGAGGAAAACCCTTAAGGTTCGGGTTTAAGCTGTGGTGTTTGTGCTCCCGACACAGGCTATCTTTATAAGTTCATCCCGTACGGAGGCAAAACGACAAAATCGGAATCCGTGCCCTTAGGGACAAAAGTTGTTCTAGAGTTTTCGAGCTTTCTGTAATTCAAGATTCGTCACGACACAAGATTTTTTTCGATAATTTCTTTACTTCCTATTCACTTTTTGGCATATTGAAAGAAAAAGGATTCCAACGACAACAAAGTTATGAAGAAAACCGACAGAGGGGCTTACAGTTGTGTTTTTGATCGTAATTTAGAAGTTTTAGCTGTTCGGATGGAATGATAACTCCGTAGTTACAGTTATGACCAATAATTGCACTGTCTTACCAATTGTTCTGACCAAACGATATAATCGAAAGAAACGAAAAGAAATTTCTATTTTACAGCCTAATCTGATACATTAGTACAACAAACATATGGGTCGGTTGGACCTTTATGATAACGGGATTGCTAATTACCGTATAGTGATAAAAGGCAAGAAGTGGTGGTGGCCATGCACTGTTCACAAACATGATAGATAGCACTATAGTAAACAGTTGGAAAATTTACAGAATTGCAAACGACTGGAAAGATTCGCAACTTAATTTTAGGTCAGAACTTGCAATGAGCCTATTAAAAAGTAGCGCAGGCGAAGTACACGTTGAAATTGACCCTATTGAGCAGCACAATGCAAATCTGGGACGTCCTTCCAGAACAGCTTTGCCAGATATAATTAGATTGGATAACGTAGGACATATTATCATACGTGAAGCAAGTAACGCACGAAAAAAATGTAGATTGTGTAATAACAACACTATATATTTGTGCAAAAAGTGTAAAGTACAGGGTGGGTCAAATTCGACGCTTTTAAATGGAAACACCCTTTTCTATAGGAGATAGACGAAAACTAATATCGGTGTCTGGAGCTCAATTTTCATCAAAAACAAGATGGTGAAAACCGCACATCAATATCTGTTTTTTTTTCAAAAATGTGCATTTTTAACAAATCGCTGTAACTTTTTTGTTATCGAAAATTTTGTATTTCTATAAAAACATTTCCAAAGCACCTTTTTACGTAGAATTTAATGATTTAAGTATAATTTTTTTTAAATTAATAATTTAAGAGTTATCAACAGAAAAATTGATTTTTTATTTGGGACACCCTCTATATTTTTAATTTACTGAAAAGAATTTAAAATTACCTTTCCAATAATATAGCACACTTGATATTTTGTTATAATCCCCTTCGAAATACAGAATTTTTAAAAGTTCGCCACTTTTAACTAGTAGGCTTTGGACCCTTTATTGATGATATGCCCTTAATGGAACTCGAAAACATATTTTTCCAGCAAGACGATGCACCGCCTCTGATCGCTAAAGTTATCAGCAAATTTTTGCATCCAATTTCAAGAATAATTGAATAGCCAACCAAGATTCCAGCCGTTGGCCGTCGAGGCCGTCTGACTTAGTGCCCATGGATCTAATCCTATCGATATATTTGCGGAAAAATAAAGGTTCCTTATTCTTCCGTAATCTAGACAAAAATTAGAAATACTTAGCAGTTATGAGAGGGTATCTTTCACCCTCACTGAGTTAATGAATTTCGCGAGAAATGTTCAAAAACTGCCCCGTCTGTCCATAACAGAAGACGGTCGATATGTCGAACACCTATAGCAAAATCTCATGTCTTGGATTGCTATTTATTTTTGATTGCTATCTGTATATTTTTATTTTCAATAAATTAAAAATATACAGGGTGTCCCATATAAAAAATCAAATTTTCTGTTGATAATTCTTAAATTATTAATTTTAAAAAAATTATACTATTCTACGTAAAAAGGTGCTTTGGAAATGTTTTCATAAAAATACAAAATTTTCCATAACAAAAAAGTTACAGCGATTTGTTAAAAATGCATATTTTTGAAAAATACTCCGTAACTCCGAAATGGTAACAGATATCGATATGCGGTTTTCACTATCATATTTTTGACAAAAATTGAGCTCCAGACACCGATATTAGTTTTCGTCTATCTCCTATAGAAAAGGGTGTTTCCATTTAAAAGCGTCGAATTTGACCCACCCTGTACACCTTCACCCAGACTGTTTTGAGAGTTTTCACACTATAAAATAAGTTAATCGGTTATATTTGCTATAAAAACGTTTTATTAGTATAAATTGTAATATAAGTTTGGGTACCTAGGTCGACTCAGCCTTAAATGAGTACTTGGGATTCACAATCCTGAGGTGATAATAGGCGGTTGAAGCGTAGTGCTAGCCACATTGCCTTCCTTGTATACCGAACGGCTCTAGTATGGCAAGCTGTACCTTGCTACTCCCAAGGCGTTAAACGCTATATACGGGAGCTATTATTATTATAAAGAAAGCTTGTTTCGTGGAAATTTTACGCCAGAAAAAAATAGGAATTGTGACGAGACAGGGCTAACGACTGTCCATGTACCACCAAAAATTATAGGACCTAAGGGTATAAAGCAATTAGGTCAAATTACCAGTGGAGAGCGAGGTCAAAATGTAACCTTGATAGCCCCAATAAATGCAATTGGAAATCATCTACCACCAATAATGATATTTCCGAAGGTAAATTTCAAGCCCAATATGCTAAAAGGTTGCCCAGTTGGAACAATAGGAGGTGCAAATCCGTCCGACTGGTCTAACGAAATATTGTTTTTGGAATATTTGCAACACTTTCAAAATCAACCTTTGAAGATCCTGTCATATTACTCATGGATAACCACGATAGCCACGTGAATGTCAATGCTATTAATTTTTGTAAGAATGGAATTATTCCAATAACGTTTCATCTCCATACGAGCCACAAGATGCAACCGCTCGATAGAACGGTTTTTGGGCCAATGAAATTATACTATAATACCGCCTGCAGTGAGTGGATGATTATGCATCCTGGACGTTGAATTTACGATATACCTGAGCTTGTAGGTAATGCATTGCTATTAAGATAAGAGTTTAGCATTATGTATTCAAGAAAATTCTTTGCATTTTGGGTAAGGCATTTCCAAAAGCATTCACTATTACATCTAACATCTAGAAGAGGTTCGAGGTTAGCTGTCTCTATCTTGTCAATGAAAATGTTTTTGAAGAAGCTGAGTTTCTGTCGTCATATATAATTGATCGACCTTTCAGCCAGCCTACTGACGAACGTAACGATATCAACGTTGAACAGGAAGGGAAACAAACTAAGACTGCAGCAAAGGAAACGGCCACCTCTACTCCATCTACCTCAAATACCCTACAAGCAGGAACTTTAGGAAGTTCTATTACATTTGAAATGTTGCGTCCCTATCCAAAGGCACCGCCTCGTAAAATGAAGTCAGGAAGAGTCAGAGGAAAGTCGTGTATACTTACCGACACGCCAGAGAAAGATGAAATAGCGGCGCTTAAAAAGAGAAAGACTCATGGCAAGGTATCATCTGAGAAAGTACAAGCAGTTAGTAAGCGGAAAACCGACAGAAGACATTATAAAAAATGTACCAAAGAGAGTTGCTAAATATGATAGCGAATCAAGTTCAAGTAATGAAGAGACGTTTGAGGACTTAGTAGCTAGTAGAAGAATTATTAAATGATCAAAAGTTATACGACTTATCTGAAAATGACGAAATTCAAAAAGGAGACTTTGTTTTAGTAAAAGTTGCAGGAAAGAAATCTTTTACTTATTATGTTGCCGAAATACCAAATAGTGGGAGTAATAATGAACTTAAATATTTACGCAGAATTGTAGATTCAAATAAGTTTATTAATGACTCAACTAAAACTTATGATTTTTTGCGAACTGATATTGTATGCAAGCTGCTACAGTCGTACAAAATAAGCGGAACTGTGCGTCACGATGCACACCTGCAGTTTAATGTTCAGTTTAGTGGGTATAACGTAAAATAAGCTTTTAAATAAGATCTTAAATAAAAAATTTCAAAATTTGTTATGACATCTTATTTTTTATAACCGACCCAAGGTACAACATATAATGCTGGTCCAACTGCTGGTGTTAATTCCAAAACACAAGTGCCCGATGATGTGCGTCTAGAGGAAAAAGGTCATTTTTTAGAAAAAAAGATCGAATCAACGGCGATGCTAATATGCACCTTGCAAAAGCCGAACCCTAACTTTTTGTAAAAAATGTAATGTCCCCTATGTACAAATAATTGTTTTGTAAAATTCCAAAATTAATTTCAAAACCTAAATTTAATAAACTTTTTTTGGAAATTGTGGGTCATTCGCCCAGCGAAATTGCGTTATTAAAAAAATATACATTTTTTAAATATCTATTTTATACCATTAGAATCTAAATATAATGTAAATTCTGAAATATCTGTCAAAAAGTAATTTGGGCGCTAATGGGTAAATTAAAAAATACACAATAAAAAAATTATGAACACAGGTCTCTGGGACCCGGCGCGCGGCGCCCCGTAATGTGATATAAATTTAGGCGCCCCTACTGAAAGGTTAAAGCTTCTGGGTAGAGGGCTACCAAATACTGATTTAAATTTGCCTAAGCAAAATGCTTTTAAATACGTGTGTGGTTATTTAATCCACACGTGTCCTAAATACTTGTGGATGTAGTTATCTCATCCTCTAATTTCATGGTTTAATAAATTTTCTCATATATTTAGGGGTGTGAACTTACATAGAACTAGACTCATTACCACTTTCGGCAATGGGTACAGTAAAAATTATTTCGTGGCCTGATAAACTTTTTGAAATATTTAATTCATCCACTGACAAAAAAAATTAAATATGCCAATTAAAGGTGAAAATTATCAGTGATCATTTTTAAAAGAATCTCTAAATAAACAGTTAAAGTTAGTTGTTTTTAGTACTCCTAAAAATCGGCGTATCAATGTTAAGTGGAAAATGCCACCAACCCCACGCCTATATCTCTCTCTCAAAACTATTATGTATGTGAAGATTATTTTTCTGATAGATCTATATAATGATTTAGTTAATCCCATTGGTCTAAAACGTCTTATATGGGGCAGTTCCAAATTCATCTGTTAAAAAACAAAGTGAATCTCATTCAGATCAATTTACTGATGGTTCTTCTAGTGTCCAGTTTAGACCTTCTCTTTTATTTCCCGCAGAAGATCCATCTGAGCTCAATATTGATCCAGTTTAAGTTAATGAATCTACTGATGATTCTTTTACCTATTCGTCTCACCAAGCCTGTAATTTTTTAAGTAAACCAGAATCTATACCAAAAATTCAAATATTATCTAAAATCTTGTTAAAGCAAGCAGACAACTTGCCATTTTGTTTATCATCAAATTCAAGTAATACTAAAATATCACGAAATACTAATATTTTGAATAATAGTATGGAAAGGAGGGATAATATTATCAACTATGAGAATACCGCTTATAATTAAACTATTTTATCTGATCATGCCTATTGTAGGTCTACGAAGAACTACTCTAAATGTTCTAAAATGGCCTCTGAACATGAGTTCACTTTTTTCTAATCAACCGATTCAGTATTAAAACACCAAGAAATTCTTTCAAATGCAGGTCTTAAAAGAGCAAAATTAAGCCCCAGAAAAACCAAAAAAATGTTCAAAATACTTTAACTAAACTAGATAATTAAATTAAGTTTAAAACTTAAAAACAAAAATGTAGACCTTTCATCAATTAAAAATATTTATGAAGATGGTTGCTTCCAGTTTATGAAAATAATTTGAATGAAGTTACTAATGAATAAACTCTCAATTAAAAATTGAACCCAGGTCACCAAATGCTCGCTGGACTTCAAAAGACAAAGCTCTTGCTCTTTCGATGAACAAATGGAGTCCAAAGTTATACCGCTATCTGAGATTTGTTTTTCATTTATCATCAATAAGGACTTTGAAGAGAATTTTGTTGCCATTCCAATTAAACCCGGCATAATAGAGCCTTTTTTTAGAACATTTAAAGAAAGAGACTGAAAACATGAATGAATTGGATAAAACTTGTACTCTTATTTTTGATGAGATGTTTCTTAGTGCTGGTTTATTTTATGAAACCAGACCACAGCGAATATGTAGATTTAAAAATATGGGTAGTTTAGGTAATTCAAGTAATATTGCTAACCATGCATAGGTGTTTATGATACGGGGGCTAAAACGAAATTTTAAAATGCCAGTAGCTTTTTAGTCTGTAAATAATACAGTTGAAGCTAATATTTTAAAACAGCTTATTGTAGAAGTTATTATGAAACTACAAGAAATTGGACTTATGCTACGGTTTGTGATCAGGACCCTACAAATCGGAGAGCAATAAAATTGTTAACTGAGCAATACAAGCGATGCTAGACCAAGTCCACACCACTTTGTGGTAAATAGCGGACCAATTGTTACTATTTTCCATATTAAACCTTTGTTAAAAAATACCAGAAATTGTCTCTTAAATTGTAATTTTGAAATTGAAAATCAAAAATTTGCCAAATTCTCTTTATTACTAAGGCTTTCGAATTTGATAAAACTAGGCGTACTTATAAATGCTTACATAAACTGTCAGAGAGTTAAAAGAGCAGAAATGAGCACCAGAAAAGAAAAAATGTTCAAACTTCATCAAAATACTTTAACAAAACTATCTAAATTAAGGTTAAAACTTAAAAACAAAAATGCAGACCTTTCATCAATTAAAAATCTTAATGAAGATTGTCGCTTTTAGTTTACTGAAAGTAATTTGAATGAAGTTACTAATGACTTTTTATAACCTCTCAATTAAAAATTGAACCCAAGTCACCAAATGCTCGATGCTGGCCTTCAAAAGACAAAGCTCTGACTCTTTCGATGAACAAATGGAGTCCAAAGTTATACCGCTATCTGAGATTTGTGTGTTTTTCATTTATCATCAATAAGGACTTTGAAGAGAATTTTGTTGCTATTACAATTAAACCCGGCATAATAGAGCCTGTTTTAGAACATTTAAAGAAAGAGACTGAAAACATGAATGAATTGGATAAAACTTGTACTCTTATTTTTGATGAGATGTTTCTTAGTGCTGGTTTATTTTATGAAACCAGACCACAGCGAATATGTAGATTTAAAAATATGGGTAGTTTAGGTAATTCAAGTAAACTTGCTAACCAAGCATTGGTGTTTATGATACGGGGGCTAAAACGATATTTTAAAATGCCAGTAGCTTTTTGGTCTGTAAATACTACAGTTAAAGCTAATATTTTGAAACAGCTTATTGTAGAAGTTATTATGAAACTACAAGAAATTGGACTTAAGCTACGGTTTGTGATCAGGACCCTACAAATCGGAGAGCAATAAAATTGTTAACTGAGCAATACAAGCGATGCAAGACTAAGTCCACACCACTTTGTAGTAAATAGCGGACCAATTGTTACTATTTTCCATATTACACCTTTGTTAAAAAATACCAGAAATTGTCTCTTAAATTGTAATTTTCAAATTGAAAATCAAAAATTTGCCAAATTCTCTTTTATTACTAAGGCTTTCGAATTTGATAAAACTAGGCGTACTTATAAATGCTTACATAAACTGTCAGAGAGTTAAAAGAGCAGAAATGAGCACCAGAAAAGAAAAAATGTTCAAACTTGATCAAAATACTTTAACAAAACTATCTAAATTAAGGTTAAAACTTAAAAACAAAAATGCAGACCTTTCATCAATTAAAAATCTTAATGAAGATGGTCGCTTTTAGTTTACTGAAAGTAATTTGAATGAAGTTACTAATGACTTTTTATAACCTCTCAATTAAAAATTGAACCCAAGTCACCAAATGCTCGTCGCTGGACTTCAAAAGACAAAGCTCTGGCTCTTTCGATGAACAAATGGAGTCCAAAGTTATACCGCTATCTGAGATTTGTGTGTGTTTTTCATTTATCATCAATAAGGACTTTGAAGAGAATTTTGTTGCTATTCCAATTAAACCCGGCATAATAGAGCCTGTTTTAGAACATTTAAAGAGAGAGACTGAAAACATGGATGAATTGGATAAAACATGTACTCTTATTTTTTATGAGATGTTTCTTAGTGCCGGTTTATTTTATGAAACCAGACCACAGCAAATATGTAGATTTGAAAATATGGGTACTTTACGTAATTCAAGTAATCTTGCTAACCATGCATTGGTGTTTATGATACGGGGGCTAAAACGAAATTTTAAAATGCCAGTAGCTTTTTAGTCTGTAAATACTACAGTTAAAGCTAATATTTTGAAACAGCTTATTGTAGAAGTTATTATGAAACTGCAAGAAATTGGACTTATCATGCTACGGTTTGTGATCAGGGCCCTACAAATCGGAGAGCAATAAAATTGTTAACTGAGCAATACAAGCGATGCAAGACCATGTCCACACCACTTTGTGGTAAATAGCGCACCAATTGTTACTATTTTTCATATTACACCTTTGTTAAAAAATACCAGAAATTGTCTCTTAAATTGTAACTTTGAAATTGAAAATCAAAAATTTGCCAAATTCTCTTTTATTACTAAGGCTTTCCAATTTGATAAAACTAGGTGTACTTATAAATGCTTGCATAAACTATCAGATAGTCATAAAACTAATTTTACAATACAACAACTCTGCATTTAAAAACCGTGATAGATAGGTTTTTGGTTCTAGAGAAATGTTTTACAAATCAAATACACGCATATATCCTAATTTGTCAGACGACCCACAATACACCAATAAAATAGACTAAAGGTACCCATATTATCAACTATGAGAATACCCCTTATAATTTAACTGCTATTTTTTCTGACCATGCCTATTGTAATTCTACTAAGAACTAAATGTTGTAAAATGACCTCCGAACATGAGTTTTCTTTTTCAAATAAACCATATTCGGTATTAAAACACCAAGGAATTCTTTCAAATGCAGGTCTTAAAAGAGCAGAAATGAGCACCAGAAAAGAAAAAATGTTCAAACTTCATCAAAATACTTTAACAAAATTATCTAAATTAAGGTTAAAACTTAAAAACAAAAATGCAGACCTTTCATCTATTAAAAATCTTAATGAAGATGGTCGCTTTTAGTTTACTGAAAGTAATTTGAATGAAGTTACTAATGACTTTTTATAACCTCTCAATTAAAAATTGAACCCAAGTCACCAAATCCTCGTCGCTGGACTTCAAAAGACAAAGCTCTTGCTCTTTCGATGTACAGGGTGGGTCAAATTCGACGCTTTTAAATGGAAACACCCTTTTCTATAGGAGATAGACGAAAACTAATATCGGTGTCTGGAGCTCAATTTTCATCAAAAACATGATGGTGAAAACCGCACATCAATATCTGTTACCGTTTCGGAGTTACGGTTTGTTTTTCAAAAATGTGCATTTTTAACAAATCGCTGTAACTTTTTTGCTATGGAAAATTTTGTATTTCTATGAAAACATTTTCACAGCACCTTTTTACGTAGAATTTAATGGTTTAAGTATAATTTTTTTAAAATTAATAATTTAAGAGTTATCAACAGAAAAATTGATTTTTTATTTGGGACACCCTCTATATTTTTAATTAACTGAAAAGAATTTAAAATTACCTTTCCAAAACTATAGCACACTTGATATTTTGTTATAATCCCCTTCGAAATACAGAATTTTTAAAAGTTCGCCACTTTTAACTAGTAGGCTTTGGAACCCTTATTGATGATATGCCCTTAATGGAACTCGAAAACATATTTTTCCAGCAAGACGACGGACGCACCGCCTCTGAACGCTGAAGTTGTCAGCCAATTTCAAGAATAATTGAATAGCTAACCAAGATCCCAGTTGTTGGTCGTCGAGGCCGTCTGACTTAGTGCCCATGGATCTAATCCTATGGATATATTTGCGGAAGAATAAAGGTTCCTTATTCTTCCGTAATCTAGACAAGAAGTAGAAATACTTAGCAGTTATGGGGAGGGTATCTTTCACCCTCACTGAGTTAATGAATTTCGCAGAAATGTTCAAAAACTGCCCCATCTGTCCATAACAGAAGACGGTCGATATGTCGAACACTATAAAATCTCTGTGTCTTGGATTGTTATATTTTTGGAAAGGTAATTTTAAATTATTTTCAATAAATTAAAAATATACAGGGTGTCCCATATAAAAAATCAAATTTTCTGTTGATAATTCTTAAATTATTAATTTTAAAAAAATTATACTTAAACCATTAAATTCTACGTAAAAAGGTGCTTTGGAAATGTTTTCATAAAAATTCAAAATTTTCTATAGCAAAAAAGTTACAGCAATTTGTTAGAAATGCATATTTTTGAAAAACACCACGTAACTCCGAAACAGTAACAGATATCGATATGCGGTTTTCACCATCATATTTTTAACAAAAATTGAGCTCCAGACAGCGTTATTAGTTTTTGTCTATCTCCTATAGAAAAGGGTGTTTCCATTTAAAAGCGTCGAATTTGACCCACCCTGTACAAAAGGAATCCAAAGTTATACCACTATCTAAGATTTGTGTGTGTGTTTTTCATTTACCATCAATAAGGACTTATAGAGAATTTTGTCTGCAAAATCGATTTGCCTAGTAAAAAAAACGGACAGAAAGTGACTTAATATGATCTCGGTATTGCTAAGATACCTTTGCAAATTTAATCCACTGAAAAAACCAACGTTTGATCAAATATTAACACATTTGGGTCCATTCCATATTATGATGACATAATATTTTAAAGCTATTGGAAAATACATAACTGACTGTGGATTGACTAATGTTATGGTTGAATGTAACTTGCTAGCGAATGGATCATTGAAGGGATTTCTTCCAGAAGAAAAACATTTCAATAGATGCAAAAAACTCCATCCTCTTATGCACTAGGGTTAGAAGTATTACATTTTCAATGATCAATTTGAAATTAAATTTACTGATGAGATGATAGAGGAAAAAAAAGAATACAAAGTTGTAAGAGAGCATCGTTTTCAAAGAAAGATGAAGATGCTAAAAGATTATTCAAGGACTATTCAAAATTTATATTAATACAATAGTACAATATTATTTAACATTATCGAGAAGTATTCGCATTGAAGATTTTGAGCTTTTCAATTGTATGGTACCGAAGATTACGAATTTATCTTTTATGCAACCAACCCAATTACGCGCGATGGACTTTCAAATATTAAGACAGTTTGTTAAAAGTCAACGAAACTCATCCTGGCCTGTCTGATGAATTTGCTCACGCTTCTGGTAAAATGCAGATATTTTATAAAGTAGTGATAGGGATGACGCAAGGTCTTCTAATATACATTTAGTACGGTAGCAGGCGTGGTGGGAAATGCATATCGTTAGAGTTCTACATTCTAATATTCTCGATTGTTCTCGCACTGTGAACATTTTGCTCATCGAGCTACTAACCGTGTAACTATGAGTCGTGCTAGACGGATACTTGAACTAGGTCTTTTGCAGAACAAAAGACTAACTTATACAGAAGGACAGTGGTAGGGAGGCTGAGAAAAAATAAAAAAACAATTCCTCCACAATTGCTTATTATCAAAGAATGAAAACAATGTAGTAGCATGTTTGCATTTTCAGAGACCTGCGTACTTGTTTCTTATGTTCCCAAAAACGGGAAAAATGTTTTGGTTCTCTCGACGATGCATGATAATGACGCGATTGATCAAGATTCAGGGGAAGTTTATATTCAATATTGCGTGTTAGCAGCAGATAGGCTTTATTAATTTCAACGGTCTTGATTTAAATTTCAACACTAACGCAGTTTATTACTTTAAAATCGTATTTGGGAAAGATCAAGAGCGAACCTTTGCTAGATTTTACCGCTTTTGTCGGTCGAGCACGATTTTTAATCGATTGCTAAGATATTGATTGATAAATGCTCGGAAAAGTAATGTGATAGATGTAAAGCTAGAATTTGAGAGTTCGGAAATTTTCCCCGAAAACATCCGAGCATTTTGTATCATCATATACGATCGAGTCATGGAATATTTACCTTTATAAGGACATGTTAGAACATTAATTTAATCAGTTGCTGCCAGACATTGATACGATGAAGTTCGTTGTTATAGACATGCAAGGATTTTCCATACCCAAATTTGAGGTTAAGGAATTATCTATATACGATGGATATGAAATGAAAACCTATACATCTAAACCGAAGTTTTGTTTATTCAGTTTACCGACACCTGCCCATATACCACAAGAAGACGATAACTTATATATTTCACAATATTCATGGAATCCCTTATAATGCGGGGTAGTTACCCTATAATGCGATGTATGACATCACACAACAGGAATTGGAAGGTGTTGATATGGTTTCCGTTAAAAGGCATATAAAAAAAGAATTTCTGCTGCACGTATAACGAAATGAATCTTGCTCTACTATGTATAGTAAACTTGGAATTTACTTCTGGACCTGTACCCAAATTAGAACAATCATATACTAATTGTAATTATCATAAACTAGAAATATGTTCTTGCACTATTAATAATGCCCATATATTATATGATTATACTGTAAACCGTTTAACCCAATAAATTTAAATATATTAATATCCAGTATTTTTTATTTATTAGCTCATAGATTAATATTAGTTAAACCATTGCATTGTTCGCAGCACTCTCATCAAAGCGTTTTGGATAAATAGTGTATTAAAACCAATAATTAATGCATCATTAGACATTTCTGAGAAATTGGTAGAAAAGTAAATTGTTTTCCAAAGTACAAACAAGAAGAAGATTGAAATATCGTATGAAGGGGGGTTTTTCAACATTCCTAGACTTTGTTGATGAAAACGTTAATCCCATATAAGTTATATCTTGTTTTTATATTTAACACACGCTTTCGGTTTTGCGGTAATATTTTCGTAATAACATTAATCATAACTTTCATTCAGTGGAAACTGTAGCATTTCTATTTTTCGAGAATATTCCTGAAAAACAAAAATATGGTCTCATTATCATTAGTGTAAACCATACAAAATCCGAACCTATAAATAAAGCGTCGTCAATTGAAAAATGTTAGTTTTGATTTGACTCTTGAAGACTTAAGACGTGTTTAAACAATAGTGTCTCTCTTTAGTGTGATGTCTTTTGTAGCTGACCTTGCCAAGTATGCTGCTGCCTTACTCGAAATATTTCGGAAGACAGGTAACGATAAAGCTCTTCGGGACGGACTTCGCGAGTGTTCTAAAGCTACTAGACGTATAAATTATGCATTAAAAAATGCTTCGACTATTGCAGAAAAGCAACAATATTACAAGCTGCTCTCATTGACGTTAAAATATTAAAACAACAATTTAAAAAATTACAGCAAAAAAAAAGGAGCGGGTCTCATCAAATGGGAAGATTTGCTCTCTGCTTTCGATTCTCGAGTTAGAACGGGTGTTATTATCAACCTTCATCATTCGGACCCGAAACTGTTTTTCTGAAACGATTGCAAATCTTTATTTGTAAGAACAATTCAGAATATGTTAAAAGGTGTTAATGCTTTAAAAGTGAATGTGGTATTTTCTGAGGAGTTTGCTATCAATAAAGCAGATCAGGTAAAGACCGAATTAAAATATTTAAATACAAAAAACGCAATAATTTATAAACACACCAATTTCGAAAATTGGTTTGTTAATAGTATACAAGATATTTTGCTAGTTGAATTGGAAGAATTTCAGGAAAAAGATAGCGGTTGGGCGTTATCTGAAATTAAGAATTTAACTGTGATTACCACTACATGCTGGTACCTATATCGATCTTCCCAAACAAATTAAAATTAAAAAAGCTTGTGTAAATGTTCAAAATTCTGATAACATGTATTTCGCATGGGCCATTATTTCATATCTGTATCCAGTCCATAAAAATTCAGATAGAAAGTCATCGTATCCAGATTGAAGTAGGTAAAAAAAAGTAGGTATTAAATCTAAAAGGTATTCAATTTCCTGACTCTTAAGCAAATTCCACGATTTGAAAAACAAAATAATTTATCTATTAATGTACAGGTTGGAAAAATTCAGTAAATCTTTCAACGGTTATTCCTACTTATCTAACTAAAAATAAACTGGAAAAGCATATCAATCTCCTTATGATTCAAGATAATTATTTCAGTTCTGATAACGAAGAGGAAATGTTTACCCCTGTTAAATTTCATTATGTATGGATCAAAAATTTATCGGTTTTAGTATCAACCCAGATAAACAAGAATCATGGAATAAAATTATTTATATGTGACCGGTGCCTTCACTATTTCTATGCCACTGAAAATTTTATATTTAAAATATTATATAAACCATAATAATGGCTCTTCCAAAAGTCCCTAAAGAAGATAAAAAGGGGATTGAATTTAAAGATTTTTAATTTAAAACTAAAGTTCCTTTCACAATTTATACCGACTCTGAATGTCTTTTATTACCAGTCCAAGATGATGAAAGTAAAATTACTTAGAAATATCAAAACCATATACCTTTTAGCGTAGGACACTATGTTAAATGTGATTATGATGGTTCGCAGTCGTTTTATAAATCATACACAGGACCGGGTTGTATTGACTGGTTTGTTAAAGAATTATTTGATTTTGCTGAAGATGCAGAAACGGTTTTTCTTTGCGATCTACCAATGGAGGTGCTTACTCCTGAACAGACGCGGGCTTTTTATAATTCTAAAAATTGTCAATTTGTGAATCTCCTTTTACCACTAACGATAAAAAAACTGGAGATCTAATCTCTTTTTCTGATTGTGCTGTTTGTATACTGATATTGATTCACTGATTTATGAAATTAAAAATCAAGATGTTTACAGTATAATGAAACGAGATTGTTCGTAGTACTTTGATAATACAGGAATAAATCCAGCTATCATGGAATGAATCACTCAAGTCCAAAGTTTCTAAAATGAATAAAAATGAGAAACTGTGTAGCATTATATTTGATAAAATGTAACTTGATTGTACACTAAAATTGAATAAGGGTCTGGATATTATTGAAGGTTTTCAGGATAATGAAAGGTCAGACAGAAAGCCAGTTATTGGGGATAAAGTAATGGTGTTTATGGCTAGGGGATTGTGTCGAAAATGGAAACAGCCCTTAGGTTATTTTTTATTGAAGGTGACACATTAGTCAAGTCTATTAAAGAAGTCGTATTAGCATGTCAGAGCCCAGGGCTCAGAGTTAAAACGCTGATATGCGATCAAGGCACATCTAATGTTGCTGCGTTGAAAAAATTATATGAAGACACCAACTCCGTTTTCCTAAGACAAGACACAGAAAATAAGTTGCCAACTGTTTGACCCTCCACACCTTCTTAAATGCATTCGGAACCATTTCTTCAAATATAATATACAATTTAAATGGAGAAGACAAGAAAAAGAAACAGGGAAATGGGAACACATCATCAAATTGTTTGAAATTAAAGACACTGAAGAATATGATTACAAATTATGCAAAAACTATATAACATATTAAAAACACCATACAAATGAAAGTTTCTGTTGCTCCACAAATCTTTAGCAGTAATGTTGCGCGCGTTCTTAGAAGAATGTCAAAATATTCCTAGCGAAACAGAAAGTACCGCAGAGTTTTTACTTTTTAATGATAAAGTGTTCGATAGCGTTAATAGGGCATCATTATGCAGAAAAAAATTGAGGTGTGCAGTCACAAAACAGTCTGAACACAAAGATTTTTGGACTGAAGCAGTTAAAGTGTTTCAGTCCATGAATTTTATTGACAGGAATAATAAAGTCATAATTCCTTCTTCAATTAGAAATTGGGTACATACCCTTAAGGGTTTCTTATATTTGTAGAATAATTCACAGAATGAAACATCATTTTGAAACTTAAGGACAATTCGCTAGACCAAAGTACCAGGCAAGAAGTTGATCAGGCGTACCGAGATCATCTTGACGAAGCCGAGAAACGCTACCAAGAAAAAAGGAATGACAAAATTATGAGCAGAAGCATCGATAAAACTAAAGTCATAATGTTGGACTTGCAAAAATGCTTACTCCGTATCTGTCAAATTGTCAGAGCTTCTACTTGTTAAAATTGTGGACACTCAATTTGACAGTATATGATGCTACAGAAGAGAAATAATACTGTGTGACTTGGGACGAGTTAAAAGCTGGAAGAGGGGTAACGAAATAGCCTCAGCGCTATTGAAATGGGCTACAAATGTTATTTCTGGAAATGAGTTAGAACATTTAATAATATGGTCCGATAACTGCCCAAGCCAAAACCGTAACATAATGACGTTAACAAGTTGATATTAACAGGCCAACTTTTGGCTTTTAAGTGGTTAGCGTCTGGAATTCTTCCTTGCGAACTATTACTCATAAATTTTTATTACGTGGACATACCCACATGGAAGCCGACCATATTCATGTCTTAATTGAAAGAACCGTATAAAAACAACCACCAATGCAAATTGTGACTCCTTGGGATTGGGAGCAGCTGATTAGAGCTTCTGGTGCGACAATCTTTAATATGGAAGTAAAAGATTTTAAAAATTTTACATCATTATACAGTTTTCCAGGTGCACCCTTTAAAAATAAAAAACCAAACACGGATAAGGAAAAATTTATGATATCTACCGTTGTTTGGCTTGAAGCACGTGCTGGGTCACCATCAAATATCTTTTATAAAACAAAATTCCAAGAAGAATCTTTTAAAATAGTTAGAACAATCTTTCCAGCTCCGTTTAACATTACCTCCTAGCTTACCTACAATACTGGTCTGCACTTTTTTCTGCGATGCTGAGATTTAGAACCTAATATATCTCTGAATTTCAATATATAGTCAGACTGATTTTCCATATCGAAATTAGAAGTAACTTGAATATTTGGGAACAGTGAAAAAGCACTGTCTGCATCTTTTTTTGCGATGCTGATATTTAGAACCGTTAGATATCTCTGAATTTCAATATACAGTCAGACTGATTCTCCATATCGAAATTACAAATAATTTAAATATTTGAGAACAGTCAAAAAGCACTGTCTGCATTTTTCTTATGAAACATACAGAATGAAACATACAAGCACTGCACAGTTTCTTATGAAACATACAGAAGAATATTCAACACAAAATTCAATATAAGTTTTGGATACCCCCGCACCGATACGTGCAGTACGTGTTACACCTTTACCGCAGAAGTGCATAAACTAAAAAGTAATACCAATTCGGAACAAATTCGACGACTGGAAATAGAAAACGAAGCCCACAAAAGAAAAGCACAATGGTTTTATTACAAAAAAAGGAGGCTAAAAAGCGAGCCATGACAAACCGAGATTTTGCAGCCATTGCTATGGATTTTCAGAAGAATATTTCATTGCCGAATGTACCAACTAATGACGTATACTACTGTAGATAGCTCTCGGTGTATTCATGTAATGTTCACGTGTTAGCGTCTGGAATATTATTCTTTTATGCTTACCCAGAACACGTTGCCAAAAAAGGTGCCGATGAGTGTTAACCTCATGAAGATTTGAGTATAAGATTCAACTGTAGTACAGCTACAGCTACAGTAACAAATGCCGTCATGATCTATACCCTTCATGAAGTTCTTTTTAAGAAGCTAATGAAGACCATAGAAACCAAGCCTACTTCCCTTTCTGTACCTATTCGAATTAGATTTATACATGAGACCAATGACGTCACCAAAAATGAAATAAATTACAAAAATAATAATCAAGTTGCAAGCTGCAACAGAAAGTCCATTAATTAATGGCTTTTTAAAAGTAAAACATACATTGTTACTCACCATGGTAGACGCAAAAGGCTGCAATGCGACAACCAATACTTTATCTACAATGCGTTGCTATATTTGCAAAGCCACTTCGAAAGACTTTAATAAATTGGAAAAAAAGAAGTGAAGAAAACCGAGATACATTCAAATTTGGTCTTTCAGGGAGAGGGCGAGGATTAGGCTTTTTGAATCTATATTACATTTGGCGTATAAATTACCTTTAAAAAAGTGGCAGACCAGAACTGAAGCTGGGAAGGATTTGGTGAAAGAAACAAAGTTACACATCCAAGAATCATTTAAAAGATATATGGCCCTATTGGTTGATGTTCCTAAAGCCGGATTTGAAAATACTAATGATGGGAACACCTCGCACATCGGCTGGAATAGTGTTAGAATTCAAAAATAGCCGAATACCGTGACATTTTGAGTTGTAACACTATTCCTGGATGAATACATTGCTTTTTGTTAAATGTCTGCAATAGTTTTAGACTTGTAACAGTATTCTTGACTTGCAATATATTTGTTTTCTTATTGTGACTCAAATATTTGACTTGTCACACTATTCTTGAGTAACGGTAAGTTCAGTTTTCTTAATGTGTTCGTAGTGACACATACTTTATTTTATTTAATCTACGACAATGTCATTATGACACATTTAACATTGTCATTTGGATGTCATTATGGCTTTCATAATAGCACTAGTGCTATTATGAATTCATAATAACACGCAAATTTTAAAATAAGAAACAAGCAAAAAAAGCTACCTAAATACGTTTATTTATTGTAAACATTAATTATAATATCAGTACAATTCGTTAAATTAATTCCAGACGATGACAGGTGAGTTGAATTTTTTGAAAGTAAATTTATTTCCTGAGTGCTTGAACTTCTTGAAGACCCATCATTGCCAGAAATGTTACCCAAAATATTACATGACACTTTTTTCTTATTTTCTTTGGAATTTTCTATATAGCTCTCTGCCACTGTGTTAGAGCGCCAACCACCGTCTTTCAACAGTTAATAAATCCACTCCTGAATCTGCAAGCAACGACGCAGACGATCTACGGAAACAATGTCCAGTGTATTGTTGCGTATTTGGAAGACTTAGTAACAATGCTATTTTATACGGCATTTTCTCAAGTAAAGTATTAAATGCCAACGGGTTGCTTAATACATTTTTCATTTCTGTACCCCACAAAAAATCGAGTATGCTCTGTGTTGCTTGCCACATAGCTATATACCTTCGAACCATTTCCACCATATTTATTCCTTCAACATTCCCTTTCGTTATAAAAAAAAATCTCGTAATATCTTTGTTTTCGCAAATGGAATAATGACATGAATGCATTATCATCTTTAACATTTTGCAGCTGCAGATTTGTCAACTCGATACGCCGGCAGGCTCCCGCAAGTCCCACTATCAATGAAACTTTTGTCAGGAAATAAGTTTTATCATCAGCTTCCAACAAAAACCGAGTTATGTCTTCTTTTCTTAAAATTCTCGATTTTTTTACCGAAATCCTTCCGATTTTCTTTTTAGATTTGCAATTAAATGGACGTACTTACTAATATCTGTATTTCTCTTCACTGATATAACTGAACGTAGCATGTAATAATATACACAAAGCGATGAAGCCTTCCTATGTTTTGAAAGATGTTCAAAATATGCCAGGAGAACCTTTTCGTTACTACCTATTCTTGATTCCTTTCCCTTTACACAAATCTTCAAGTACATAGGCTTGCTCGTACGTTTGTCTTGATCTTTCGGGAAGTAGGGAATCGACAACGTTTGGCGCAATGCCTTCAATATCCGAAGGGACACTTTCAGAATCAGAATCACCCATATTAATATTTTTTGCTTTTTGCTAAAACTGAACGTTTAACACAAAATTGAACATCAATAATTGAGTTGTCAAAGTCAAAATGGAAACAATCAACAAGCACGATTACCACGGCGTCGACTAATATGGGCACTTGATAATTTTGAATTTTAATTTTTATGAGGATATCTCTGATAATTTAAATTAAATCATATCTCTTTGGATCGTCCCTCGTATCGCGTCGTAGATTAAATTTTGAATGATACACGTTCGATACGAACTTTTTAATAAAACTTGTGTAACTAAGCCACTGGGCTAACGCCTCGTGGCTTAAAGTTACACGCGTTTCATTATGATGTTCGTATCGAACTTGTATCATTAATAACTATAAAATCTCTTTATAGATGGAAGGTCATCGTGGAAGGGGCCTAAAAAGGGGTTTCAAAATTATGATGAGGGAGAAAAATTAGCAGGCAAAGTTGGAGTCCACACAATTAATTTGAAAAATGAAGTTTGTCTTGCAAGAACATTGACAATTGACAATGGAAGCGTGCGGTCACCCAGTGTTAACGAACATGGAAGTGTTTTGCAGCTGCTCGATGACGCAGATCTGAAGACGCTTCGGGAACACTTTTCAGTTAAAACTAGGGATCCGTCGAAGGAAATTGCTGTACCAATAATGGATGAAATTGCTACTTCTGTTATCGATGATCATCAGATTCTGAAGCATAATTTGAAGGCATTACATTCTCAAAAACGAGAAACTGATTCTTTTGTTAACATCGACATCTTATACAACAGTGACGATTCTGTCAAAGATCCCGATTTCAACGTTGAAAGTAGTACTGACAATAGCGATGATAACAGCAATGAGGAAAATGGCAGCAAGAGAAAAGGGGGGAGGAAAAGGAAAGCTGAACCTGCTAAATGGAAATGCAACAGAGCGAAAAAACTAAGAAATTCTGGAAAAAGTACCAATCAAAGTTTTCTGGTAAAACGGTTTCTGCTAGAAGTTTAAAACCTCCATGTGTTAATTGTAAACTCAAATGCAATTCCAAAATTGATCAAGCTTTTCGAGAAAAAATATTTACAGAATACTGGAATATGGGCGATTTGTCTAGGCAAAGGGAATTCATAATACGTCACATGGAAGAAATAAAACCTGAGTATCGTTACGAAAAAAAAAGAAAAGCCAAGAAAACTAAATAGTGCTTATTACTTCGAAAAAGATGATAAGAAAATGGTAGGCAAGTCACACTTAATCAACAGAGGTACAGACAAATTTTAACACGATTTATCCCTGATCTACGTCAATTCTGTCGTGTTCATAACTTGGCATTTCGAAACCAATTTTTTCAGCAGGACGGGGTAACTTGTCATACTGCTGCCGCAATTCGTCAATTTCTTTAAGAACATTTTCCAAGCAAATTCATTTCACGATTTACTGACTTCCCTTATCCTTCAAATTCTCCAGACCTCACACCTCCAGACGCATACATTTGGGGCATGGCTAAAAATGCCGTTTTCAAACGGGCACCACAAACCATCGATGAGTTAAAAGATGCCGTTAGAGACTTTTTCGCAGCCCTGAGACAACCCTTATTCAATAACATGACCAGAAACTTAGAACATCGTTATGAAGACTGTCTCGAACGAGGAGGTACACATTTAGAACATATAATAAAGTGTAAATAATATGTATTTTTTAAATATATAAAACAATTACAAGTTCAATACTGTTTATTTCGGGCAATACTGTATTTGCAATGTATAGGGCTCCAATGAAATAGCCTCTTGTGTCCTAAAATATATAGAACTACTCACGGTTCTTTTTAACCTCATGGACAGCATAATATTAAATTATTATGCTGGGTGGAACTTAATAAATAATACACTTAATATTTATTCATAATTACTATTTATTAATAATTATTTACCAACTTAAAAAAGCTTATTAACGTCGGAGAACAAGGTCGTGTAGCTGAGCAAAGTATTGGATCAGATGAGATGGTTGCTGGAGATTAAATATTGACAGGTAAAGGGTTTCTGATCAAGGTCCTTCTACCGGCATGGGTAACTTTAAACATTCCTCCATTTTTAATCACACCTCAGTTTACGGAATCCCAGGTGTATGAAAGACAGCAAATAGCTAAAGCAGAGATTCTAAGACGGATAAAATATTTTAATATTCTGAAAAAATTTTTAATTATTTTTCAAGTTTGTGTGGCTCTAACCAAGTTCCAATATACCCAAAACACCATATACACACCGTCATTGAATAAGGTATAGGTTTTTCAGAATGTCCTAAAAAACTGCTTGTGGGTTATCATTTGGGGGGATTTTAGTCACACAAAACACACACTCTTTAAATCGCAGCTGCTTCTTAAACAATTTTTTTTCAAAAAATAATTTTATTTTTATTTTCGTATGTTGTATTATTAAACAGTGGTGTTTTTAATAATATAACATAATATATTAAATTCTAACTATATTGAAAACTTAACTAAAGGAAAAGATCCCAAAATCGAATTTCCGCAGAATTAATCCTTGTAGCTATAGCGTGCTGGAGGAAAAATCCAGAACTGCTTTTAATAAATGCTTATCATGGATGCTGTTCAGCTTGTACTTCTTCTTTTAAAAATTCACGATGTACGGATTCACCAGCCTGTTCCGACCATAATCCTAAACCTAATTAAAGTTCATCCAACGAATCAATTAGATGGTAAAGGATACATTGTATGAGGACTCAATGAAAGGACTAGATCAACTTATAAAGAAGGTGGAAGCGCTGCTAAAAAAAGAAAATTAACCAGCGTTTAAAAATTAATAATTCTGTGTATTGTACCAGACACTAAGGAAACTTACTGAAATATGGCCCTGTTATTTAGAATCACCAATTTAAATAATATTTCCTTTAAATTTGTTGTGGATTTTAAAATAATCCTTTTGGCAAATGGTTTAAAGACTGCCTCACCATCGTTTCCATGTCCCTAATGTCTTATTAGCCTGCAGGAACTTAGGGAAGCTGAGAAATTTCCTGATAATGAGGCTAGAACATATCGAAACCTGAATAAGAGCCACCAAAAATACGTTAATGTATTAGAAAGTCAACCAAAAAGAGCCAAAGAATGCTTTAGCACTGTGCATGCGCCACTTTTTGATGAAAATGAGGCTATGCCCGTGTTAAAGAAATGCATTTTGCCAGAACTGCATCTTCTTCAGGGTTTTGTGAACCACCTGTTTTAGAAGGGTTTGGTTCCTCTCCTTGGTAGAGATCCAGAATGACGACAAAACACGCGTGTGAATCCATACTGAAATGGCTAAAGAATTTAAATGTTGTACCTAAAAACTATCAAGGAGAGATTTTTGAAGGTAACACATGTCGAAAGCTGCTTTAAAATGCAGATAAACTTAACTCCCCGGAAGTTTTGGGAAATATTGATAAAATATATGTCCAACCATTCATATCAGCCATGAATATTATGAACAGAATTGTCAATAACTGTTTTTCTGTCCAAGTTAAAAACATTGACAATTTGAAATTGGATATCCAGTTACTGTGTTGGGTTTATAGACACACCAATGTCTCTATTAGTTTGAAAGTACACTGTATCCTTTACCATCTAATTGATTCATTGGATGACCTTTAATCAGGTTTAGGATTATGGTCGGAACAGGCTGGTGAGTCCGTACATCGTGAATTTTTAAAAACGTGGAATAAGTACAAGCTGAACAGCATCCATGATAAGCGATATGGGCAGCATTTATTAAAAGCAGTTCTGGATTTTCCTCCAGCAGGCTATAACTACAAGGATAAAATTCTGCGGAAATTCGATTTTTGGGATCTTTTCCTTTAGTTAAGTTTTCAATATAGTTAGAATTTAATATTTTATGTTATATTATTAAAAACACCACTATTTAAAAATAAATACAATATACTAAAATAAAAATAAAATTATTTTTTGAAAAAAAGTTGTTTAAGAAGCAGCGGCGATTTAAAGAGTGGGTGTTTTGTGTGACTGAAATCCCTCCAAATGATAACCTTCAAGCATTTTTTTTTTATACGTTCTGAAAAACCTATACCTTATGTAATGTAATAATGTAAATTCTATATTGAAATATATAATATATATTATATTTACCTCTGAAAGTTTGAAGTAGAATTTATTTATCTACGGTTTATTCATCTACTGGTAGCCAGTGTTGTAATATAAGTTGGCGATAATATAATATAATATAATAAATGTCGTAGTCGCTAGATGACAAAAGGAATGTTAGACAGTTGACAGTAGTGTGTGTGTAATGCTGGGTAATTACTAATGTACTAATCTTCTGATGATATATTAAACATTCAGTAATCAAGCTATGATTGTTTCTTTAATTAACCCATTTACTGGTAGAAATAATACATGGTGTCAGTGTGAATGGATGGAATAAAACGACGTGAATAAGTAATACGCTGAATTTGAAGTTGCGTTACAACAACGTGAGTTGGATTTGTGATCTGGAATTATTGTAAGGCTAACTAGTCTTTGGAAAAAATGGAATCGTTTTTCCGTCCACCGGAACCGCTATCCCTGGAAAGAAATATGGCCGAGGACTGGAGAAAATTCAAACAAAAGTTTGATATTTTTTGGAGTTAACAGGATTAAAAGAAAAAGAACAGAAAAAGCGAATGGCGGCGTTCTTGAACCTGATTGGCGAAGAAGGCCTGGAGCTGTTCAATTCGGTTAGTTTGACAGACGAGGAAGCGGTAAATTTGAAAACAGTGAAGGAGATATTTGATGAATACTGCTGTCCAAAGAAAAATGTAATCTTTGAAAGGTTTAAATTTAATTCAATTATACAAAAGCATGGGCAAAGTTTTGATACATTTTTGGCAGATTTACGGAAAGCGATCAAAACAACAGAATATAGAGATCAAGACCATATGATTAGAGACAGAATTGTCATAGGAATTTTTGAAAAATCCACACAGGAGAGATTGTTGAGAGAATCAGATTTGACATTGGACACAGCAATTAAGGTATGTAGGGCTGTCGAAGCAAGCAAGTCTCAGTGTAAGGTGCTTCAGAGCAACATCAGTTAGTGCTGTTAGGAAAGAAAAAGATCATCATGTTTGTGGATACTGCAGTTATAAATATCAGAAGGGCAAACGTCCTGCTTATGGAAAGTATTGTACAGAGTGTAAAGGCAAAAGCCACTTTGCTACAGTCTGCAAAAAGAAGTCTGTACGTAAGAAAAATGATGAAACTGTTAAGAAAAATAGGCGAGTTCATGAGATCAAGAAGAACGAAGATCAGGGACAGGAATCAGATGGAAGCAGCAGTTCAAGTGACATTTTTGTGAGCTCTGTGGTTAAGTGCATGAGCCAGGTGAACTGTTCTGAGCTAATGTGGACTAAAGTGATTAGAGTCGAAAGGTTAAAAGTGAAGTTCAAGTTGGACACTGGATTTTTTTATCAGCTTTTGTTCATATTTTGTATTTTGAATGCCTTGTTGGTAAAATATGCTTTGTTTTCTTGCAGAGCAAAATATCGACGGAATCGATGTAATAAAGTGCCTTTCACAAGAAGAAGTAAGCATTCTAGTAAATAATGTTTTGGGGACAAAATCAAATTACTCAAAGCTATTGAAAGTCTGAAGGTAATAAATGAAGTATCCATCAGCCATCATCAACTTGATGAAAACAGTGATGTAAATGAAAGAAAAATTAAATACTCGTCATTTTTTCATTTGATTTTTTTTATATAGGATAGCCCTCCTGCTAAAAAGAGTAATGTGCAAGGAATGCTAGAAGACATGGAAGAAGCAGGCAAAAGTTTCATGCTGGACACAAATCAAGAAATAGCACCTTTTGTTAAGTTTGTCTTGATGGACAATCTTGACAAGTATGTATTCAGACAAATTTACTTATTTTATTTATTGATATAATATATTAGTTTTGTTTATTTGAAATATCAAACTTAAAATATTTCTTTTATTTTTAGCATAAGTTATCTTTAAAAAAAGTTTTATTTTTGTTAAACAAAGATACATCCAAATAAGCAATAAAATATTTTCAAAATTTTGTATTATTTTTAAATTTACCCTAACCCGAACCATACAAAGTCAATTTTTATTTCAAATATATTTGCTGCAAATAATTGATATTGTTGTGTACTTAATTAGGTATAAATAACGCCACATACACTCAAATAACACTTATTCGTAAATATATTTGAAACAAAAATTGACCGTGTATGATTCGGGTTAAGGTGAATTTTTGTTACAAATTCCCAATGCTTTAGTTACAAAAACCACAGTGCCTTTGTTACAAATTCGCAATGATTTTGTCGCAAATTCTCACTGTGTTGTTACAAATTCGAAGTGCTTTTGTCACAAATTCGCAGCGTTTTATAACAAATTCGAAGTGCTTTTATCGCAAAGTTGAAGTGTTTCTGCCGTAAATTCGTAGAGTTTTGATGATGATCTTTGAAGACTTGATGATAAAATTATGATTATTTTTGAAAAATTTAATCTATTATTTGAAAAAAAATCAATTTTCATGATACCATGATAAACAATTTTGAATTATGAAAAACAATTGAATGCATGACAGGTAGTTAATTCTGATACCATGGTTCAAACAATATAAATCCTTGACAAAGCAATAAATAACCACCATGTGTCGACTCAGATCAAACCATTGCTTATCCCCGTCACATCTCTATAAAATCAGAATTAATAGAGATAAATTGTGTCAGTGTGGAGAGGTTGCTGATGTCTTTCATTTGATAATTGCTTGTCCACATAATTATAATCACCAAAAAATCTTATATTCCTATTTTGACAATGAGATAGAGCAAAAACCGATTTCCCTGCATGACATCCTTTTTAAATTCAACAAGACAGCACACATAAAACAAATCGCTTTGTTTTTGAATGTTGGTAATTTAAAACTCTAAATATTTACTAATAACAAGCCTATCATTAACTTTATAATCAAGAAAAAAAACTAGCCGCAAATTGTAAATGTCATAATCACATTTTCTTGAAATGCACAGTAATTATTGGGACTTAGAGCTGCAGCTGCAATCGTAGAATGCATGCATAACTGAATAGTTGCAGAGCTTAAAGCAACCTGTTTAATAGCCTCAATAATTGTTAGTGGTTAAGAAAGATAAATCGGTGAAAGTTTATAAAACGTGACTACCCAAAAAAAAAGAAAAGCAGAAAAGTACTTTGCCAGAATGGTCCTGGCAGCCTAGGCAACGCAACTCTCTCCTGAAAATGAGAGTTTCAGAAGAAACAAGAACATACTTATTGAGTATCAGACAGAAAATGGTTGAAGTTTTAAAAGTGAATAATGACAAAGAGTTCGATATTTCTAAATGCTCCATTTTTAATCAGGATGATTTTAAATGATACATTAATTCAAATTTGTTACAATTTTTTACACGGTTTAATATTAATACACGTTTTCTGCAGTTAGACAGTACGGAATGGTTAAAGGATCCTGGATATATGAGAGGCTTAGAAATTGTGAAAAATTTGAGAGTAGTAAATGATACTGCAGAAAGAGCTGTTAAATTGTCAGAAGAATACGTTAATATTTTATCTAGAAGTTAAGATGAAAAACAATATGTGATTCAGATTATAAGCGAGTATAAGAAGAAATATCAAAATCCAACTAAAGAATGTTTAATAAAATAAATCAGCTATACTTAAATGGTTTAAACTTCATTAGACTTGAAGATTTCTTAATTCCCAACTATTCAGAATTGTATATTTTTACAGTAATAGATTAAAGTTTTCAAAAATAATCATAATTTTGTCAAAAAAGTTAAATAATTTAGGAATCTACCGAGTGGTTAACTTTAACCGTGAATAACTTTTGAAGGAGTAGGTTTATCTAAAAATTATAAGACACCCTTTTTTGTAGAGCGTTCAATTCTACGCAAGAATATGTAATTGTAATTAGTGTTGCACAAGAGTCTTGAAAAAGTCTTGCAAGACCAAGACTCTTGCAAGAAATTCAAGACAAGAGTTTCAAAATTTCTTGTCTTGAATTTCAAGACAAGACAAGACGTTAATATGCAAGAAATTTCAAGAGTCTTGCAAGATTTCTTGAATTCAAGATTTCTTGAAAGTTAGAAATGATACATTTTTTTAAGTGATAATTAGGTCTTTGCGCAAGTTATGCCGGGTTTATACAACATTTACATAGTCGTAATCACAATCATAGTCATAATCATAAAAGTTAAACTATCCGCTTCTTATAAACCTGTTGACATCTACCATGAACTTAGCCTTTAATTATGTTATCCAACTTCACTAATTATGAAAATGTTCTATAAACGCACATTAAAATTGCGTTGTGATTATGACGATGATTAAGACTGTGATTATGATTAAGACTTATGCAAATGTTGTATAAACCCGGAATTAATATTGACCAGTGTTCATTTATTTTCATCATAGCCAGTGTTTTAGAGTTGTGAATGAAATAAAATCAAATCGAGGCAACAAACCGTAAATTGGTAATTGGTATTATACACAAAATTATATTTCAGAAATAGCAGGTTAGTTGAGTTAAATTTTTTGTTTTTTCAAAATTATATTGGTATAATGGTATTATAAAAAAACTGTAATAAAGAATGTAAAATTCTTCAAGACAAGAAATTTCAAGAGTCTTGCAAGACAAGACAAGACTTTCCCATTCAAGAAATCTGCAAGACAAGACTTTGAAAATTTCTTCTCTTGAATCTCAAGACAAGACAAGAAATTGATTTTCATGACAAGAATTCTTGTCTTGTGCAACACTAATTGTAATGGCTGCGAGAGAACAAGATCGAGAGAAAAAAGATATTTGCAAAAAGTGGCAAATTCCCATGTAATTTAAATGGGAAATAAATCATGTTTGGGGCAAGGTTTATTGTGAATATTAAGGGTTTACAATGGTCTGTTATTTTTTTAGACAATAAACTAAAAATTTAGAGGGCATCGTGAGAGAAATGATCAACGTTGTAAATAACGGACACCCTAATCCATATACTTGTAGCCACCAATCAGAATGTCAATTCATGTAACCACCCATAACACAAAATGGATGTCAAACGAGTCGTAGCACCTAAATCAATACATACCAGTGAAAAGGGTAGATATTTCAGATCGAGATACCCGTTATATTTATTATATTTGATTCTAAAGGTGCGTACTCACTAGAGCTTTTTGCTCCGAACGAACCAAACGCGCAGAGCCGAATTCGGCAAGTGAATGAGTTCGCGAGCAAAATGTCACCGAACCGAGCGCGCCAACATTTTCGTCGGCTTGTCGGTACATGCATTTTGCTCAAAGGGGATGCGTGGTTCAGTGGGTACGGAGGTTCGTTGCGTTCATGGTATTCGTCCTATTCAGAGCATTCGCGGCTAAAAAATTTCATTGTTTTGATTTTTCTTTACTCAAACGAAATGGAGTGGAACAGAGAGAAGTGCCTTCAGTTAATAGACATTTATGAACACTATCCAGTGCTTTGGAATCCAAAGGATCGATTGTACTATAATAAAGTTAAGAAGTTTGATGCGTGGAGGCAGATAGATGAGATCATGGAATGTGCTTCTGGAGAAGCAAAGAAAACAATTTAAAGTCTTCTGGCAAGTTTCAGAAGGGAGAAGGCGAAAGGAAAAAAATCTATTGGAACGGGAAAAGGTACATTTACACAAATTATAACGAATATAACAATAAAGCTTGTTTTTTAATGGAAAAATTTGGCAAACGTCACATGATTTCTAACCTAGCTGTAAAGACGCAATCATGTGAAAAATGTATAATTTATATTTAAAAAAAACAGGTTTTACAGCTTGTTTTTTTATTTACATGGAAAATTTTGGCATGTGTCAAATTTTTAAATCTTTCCAGCGACTGAACCATTGCATTTTCGGGTATACTAATGATGCTAATTTATTAACGGTGACCTAGAGATTCAAAGCGCGAATAAAAATTAAATACAACTAAACGTGTGAACACAGCGAACGCAACAAGCACTCTGAACATCGCGATCTTTTCCTTATTGAGTTCGTTCGTGCGCGTTCGGCTCGCTTGGTTCGTTTGGACCAAAATGCTCTAGTGAGTACGCACCTTAATATAACTGTATTATTTTGTTATATTATTTTACATTGCAGTTGGTGATTATTTGCACTTAACAGAACTTATTTTAAGCCTAGCAACTCCATGAATCCTTTCGCTTATACTTTAACACTAGTGCCTTAGATTAAAATTTTAAATCAGTACAATATTTGCTAAACAAACTTTAAATGGGGATTTAAGTTAAATCCTTCCTAATATATTTTTTTATTTTAATGTGGTATGTATCTTACATACAAAAGAAACAGAATTCCCAATTGTACACCGCCTGTTGAAGTATGACCAATAAAACATGAAAGAATTATTTATCCATACGAGTATAGTTGCAGCCACCAATGAGAATGTCAATCCATATAGCTACTGACCAAGTGGATGCCAACACAAAGCAGATGTCAATCGAGTCGCAGCACCTAAATAAATACATGCCAGTGGAAGGTTATATTTTAGATTATTTAAGATATACCCGCTATATTTACCGTATTTGATTCTAATATAGTGCTTCATATTTTTTTTACTGTATGTAGCTTAGACACTGCCTAAAGTAACAGAATTCCCCACTGTACACTACATGTTTAAAACACTTTGAAAGAGGAACAAGCGTTGAATTATAGGAAAATGACATGTGATTATTTATTCCAGTTGTATGGTAAGATAATAAATTATTACCGCTTTTATAACATTTGATGGCAAAATTCCCAAAAATAGCATAAAAAGAAAAACGAAACGTAAAAGAAACACGAGGAAATAAATTGTTCATTATTACAACCAACACATAGATAGACCGATTCACAGAGGTCGCTCTTGGCCTAATCCACTGCAACCTTCTCAGATCTATTGTGATCCTATTCTGATCCCTGGGTTACATTCTCCAGTCCTATCCTTTTCACAAAGTTTAGCATCTTGTAAACTGAACCCTCCATGTAGCTCCCTGGCAATGGTCTATCATTGCCTATTACCGGGAACCGCACATTTGCCAGGCTGTCGCACCGACATAAAGTGTGTCCTGTTGTTTCTTCTTCAGATTCAGATTGGCAGAACCTACACATGGGTTCGTAACCAACACATAGGTGGGCTATACTTATTAAACAGTAACTGAAAACGTAGTAAAAGAGTAAAAAGCGGTATTTTAGAGTATTTCCCATTTTCGTAAGATATCAATAATTGGATATTGCATTGAGCAGCGCATGTTGTTCCAGTAACAGACGTACGTACTAGATAAGAATTGAGTTGAGCACTGATACTCTTGGATAATCAGACAAATGAGATATAAAAATACTCAGTGCAGAGATTACGTTATTTACCATGTGTAAGTATTAAATCCTGCTTCATCGCATGTTTTTATTTTGATGTTGTATGTAGTTGACACTTCTTAAAGAAACAGAAATTTCTACCACCATTAAAGTTTGAATAAATTGTTTATCCATAAAATTGTAGCCCAATGAGAATGTCAATCCATGTAGCCACTCATACCACTAAGTGGGTGCCAATCAAGATATAGCACCTAAGTCAATGCTTATCAATGGAAAAGATAGGTATTTTAGATTATTTTTGATACATATCAATACAAACATATCTAATATAATAGTATTGTACAGGGTGGTCCGAACTGTATTCCGGAAACTTCGGCAGCATATTCTGCAGATAAAAATATGTAAAAAAGTTCGTATAAATGTATGTCCTAAAATGCTTAGTTTCGAAGATACAGGGTGTAGAAGTTTCATTTTTATTTCGATTTTTTCCAAATAGTTTGTGAAATAACATCAATATTTGGATGAAGATTGATGTCTGGGAGTTTTTTGACATGAGAAATTTGATTTTGATGTCAATATGACTCCTATTTGTAGAGGGCGCCACCTACACGTATTTTAACTGTTTTGAAAATTCAAATAATTTTTTCTTCGAAAAAACGATAGTAAAACAGTTTCTGTTGAAGTTTTGGCACAAAAATATTTCAAATTTATGATTTCTGTCGAATAACTATTTAGTTAACATGTTTAATTTATGTCAATGATGACAGGTATTGATAAATTCGATTCCAAATATCTCGAAAACCATTACTCGTAGCGATTTTTACCAAGGGACTTTTTTTACGTAAAAAACGTTGTAAATGTAAATCTTTTACTCAGTAGTTTTATACAGGTACGGACGGAAAAGTTATTACTCTTCAAACCAGTTAAAAAATATGTAGGTGGCGCCCTCTACAAGTAGGAGTCCTGCTAACATCAAAATCAAACTTCGAGCAGCATCGAATTTCGTGGCGGTGCAGAGCGCCGACTTCGTTTCACGAACACTCGATCTCTGCGTGTCGTTATTTTATATCTGTTATTTTTTAAAAGCAGTAACGGTTGCGTTATGTTATTTCTAAATAATTGTTATAAAATAACAGATAGTTAAATAACAACCCATCACTATTCTACACCCTGTATTTCCGAAACTAAGCCCCATTTTAGGACATACATTTATACGAACTTTTTCACTTATTTTTATCTGCAGAATATGCTGCCGCAGTTTCCGGAATACAATTCGGACCACCCTGTATATTATAGATAGATTATTTTACTCTATAATATGAGAAACAATTCGCAAGTGCACACTGCATGTTGGAAAGCAGTTAAAAAAATATTTTGAAACAGGAACAAGGGTTAAATTATAGGAAAATGCCATGTGATCATTTATTTCAGTACTATTAGTAAGATGATAAATAATAATAGTATTTTGTTAATTATGTCGCATTACAGTTGGGTGTTACTTACATTTAGTTGGTGTTATCATATTTTAGTACTAGTAAGTCCATATGAATACTTTCGATTATACTTTTTAACTGTGCCTTAAATTAAAATTGCAACCTAATACCGTATGATCGAAAAAAAATGGCGTCCAGTTGGCTGGGAAATGACGATCGATGACATTTCCCATATAAATTTACATATAAAATGACAGCGATCTTCATTTCCCAGCCAACTGGACGCCGTTTTTTCTCGATCATACGGTACAATATTTGCTAAACAAACCACAAAAATGGGAGTTTAAGTTACATTCTACTTAATTTTTTGATTTTGTAGTGATATGTAGCTAAATTAAACAGAATTAATCAGCAGGATCTAAAAAAACAGAATTCCCAACTGTACACTACTTGTTGATCTACCGCCAATAAAGTTTAATATGCAGGGTGTCCAGGCTGAGCGAGCATTAGAAATTTATAGAGAATTATAATATCTAGATCGGAGATTTTTTACACATAACTGTTTCACAATGATATCTTTCGATTAAAAATATTTTCAATACTTCCGAAAATACAAGAAGTTGACAGCAACTTTTTTATTTTAAATGGATTTAATTATATATTTAAATTATCTGTAAAATTATAATATATTTAAATTATCTGTAAAATTTTATGAATTTTGATATCAAGCACTCTCAAAATTCATAAAATTTTACAGAGAATTCAATTTTGTAATAAAAAATGGGGGTACCCATTTAAAATAAGAAAGCTATTAACTTCCGGTATTTTCGGATGTGCCGCCATATTGAAAGTATTTTTAATCAATAGATCTGATTGTGAAACAATAGTGTGCAAAAAATCTCCCATCTAGATTGTGTAGTTCTATATAAACTTCTAAGCACGCTCAGCTTAGGACACCCTGTATAACTATTTATCCATATATACAGGGTGTCCCACTTAAGATGGATACATGCCAATATCTTGGTTGTTTGTTGAGCAATCTTTTTCATTTTTGGCAGGAGGCTGTATGGCTATAAGACGTACATTTTGCACAGGGTAAGAAATGCGATACCTCATAGACGTACGTTTTAATGGGGTTTGATATTTTTAGAGTCAAGAGTAAACTATCCTTAGGACAGTATTTATTTCAAATCTGATAAATTATATTGAGTCATCCTTACCTAAGATACTTAATTTCTAATTTTGATAAATATTGATACAGGGTGTGTCATTAAAATAAGACATTTTTATTTTTATTATTATTTTTTTAAGTACTTACGACGCCATGCCACTGGATAAACAACAGGTTTATTATCAATAACCAATTACCAATGAATAATTTTTGTGCATTGTGAACTTAATTAATAAATAAATATATAGTTCGTATTACACACAGAACATTGTGTATAGATAGAAAAATAGAGATTCTTTATTGTTCAAAATATTGCAAATATAATCTAGAACAACGCCATGTTTTATATAGAAAAAATTACAATAGTAACAAAAAAAAACAATAAATAATCCCAAAATTAAAATTTAGAAATTACGTAACTAAAATGGTTACAATAAAAAAAATGGTAAATGGTTAAATGTTACATTGGTGAAACATCTAGACCCTTAAATGTTAGAATTAAAGAACATAAAGATTATTTAAGAAAGGAAGATTTTCACAAATCTAAGATTTGTCAGCATGGGACACAGGGCACAGAATAAATTTTAATAACGCCAAAATTATAATGAAAGAAGCGATAGCCTCTAAAAGAAAAATAAAAGAGGCTTTTTTAATTCAATCTAATAAAAATAAATGTATTGCTCATGCATCTGTAGATGTTAGTAATGTATGGCAATCGCTTCTTTGATTTTAAAGAACATAACATAAATAAACATAACATACGTAAAATTTAAAAATAATCATACAGAAAGTTTGGGGCTTTTTGGTTTTACCTTATTAAGTAATTGTTATCAGGTAGTAATTGTTAATTTTGAAGTTTAACTTGATATATAATGTCATTTTAAGAGAACGTCAACGGTTTCTTGTAGACGTATCTGTTTTAAAAAGTAAAGTGTTCTCGAATAGTTGAATTTAAATATTTTAAATAGTTTTTTTCTTTATTCTTTGTATTTTTTTGCTTCCGACGACGGAAAGAGATAACTTTCCGAAACGTTAAGCATTTTTTTCTTTGCTAGGCAAATTTGTATTACTGTAAACATAACTTCTAACAAGCAGCGTCCGTTTAGGTTTAACGCCAGAAGTGTTTACAAAAAATAACTATTTTATTTTGTAGATTTTCTTGCAGTGCAGTGGCGAAATACCCATAAAGGATTTTTTTGGAGAGATGAATCCGCCACATAGGTATAGACATTTTTTAAAATGGTTTTAAAATTGAAAATATATAACAATTATAATAAATAATTACCCATAATAATACACCTTAAATAACTAATAAATAAATAATACACCTCAAAGAAAAAAATCATCAACAGAACAATCTTGACAAATTAAAAAATTTTAATTTGTCCACCACAATATTTAATTTAAAATATTAGATTGTATTTTTATTTTCGGATAGTTCGATTGTGCTTTTTCACTTGAATGTTCACTCAATGTATTAATGCTTGAAAATTCAGTACCAATATCAAATGGTTCTGGACTAAAATCATTTGATTCAGAATTGGGTTTATTACAATATACAGGGTTGTTCACCACATACGACACGGAGTATTGTAGCTAAACGGTTAGATTTTTACAAATTGTAAGTTTTGGGTTCGTTGAAGGACTATTAGGGCTACAATTTAAAAATAATTTTACAAGATACACAGTGTCCCAAATAAATTAAAAATATTAGTTGTATTTTTTTAAATGGAACACCCTGTATATTATTTTATTTTTACATTCTACGATTGAAATAAAGGTAAATTTTATTAAGGTTTATCATGCTTAAACCTTATCGTTTTTGAAATATTTTCAATTTTATGAAATTGCAGTAAAAATTTTAAGACTTCATTTCTCCAAGGGTATCGAAATTTTTAATACTAAATATTTACTGAAGTTTATTTATTGATCAGATATTGTGTTGCAATAATAAACAAAATTCTACCTTATACAGAGTATCTAAAAATTTGTATTAAATAATTACTAGCTTTAAACGGCAATAACTTGTTTAATTTAAATGGAACACCCTGTATATTTTACGAGAATCAAACACAATTTAATTGTCTATCAAATTGTATTATACCATTTTTACCTATCTCTTTGAGTTTTCAAAACAAAGGAATTTTCTAATAATTTAGACCTTATCACTAAACCCATGGAATTTTGACATTTTAGATTAGTTTTAAAGATGTAACTAATTTTCAAAAAGCACAGATACTAATATTGTCGATATAGTTCGCTTATTTCATTAAAAGATAAAAAAACTCAATATGATTCCAGTATTCAAACTACATTAATTGACTATTTACGTTGATTAATAATAATTGCTCCAAATACTAAAAAACTGAATTTTGTATGTGTATTAGACAGTGTGGTAAAAAATAACACCTTATAAATTATATTTCATTTTTTGACGAATGCTTATTTATAACAAGAGAGACGTTCATTTTCATAACTTATTATTGTATAGATTTCTGAGTCAAATCCACATTTCTTTAGAATGATTTATTAATCAAAACAATTAAGTATGTAATTAACTAATTTTTGGGCGGAAATAATGGTATATTCGTTTACAAAGATTTAAATAGTTTTCTTTTTGTAAACAAATTAGCTTGGTTTGGCAATATTATTATTTTTACTACCTGTACACTTTGTACATATGTTGCTTTAAAAAAATCTAAAATATCATTATTCCATAGGTATAGTGATAAGTGAGTTCTAAATTATAATAAAATGCATTTTCTACGAAAACTTGAAGATATAGGTAAAAAATGCTATAATACAATTTTGATAGACAATTAAATTGTGCATCTGATTGGCGTAAAATATACAGGGTGTTCCATTTAAATTAAACAAGTTATTGGCGTTTAAAGCTAGTAATTATTTAATATAAATTTTTAGACACTCTGAGTAAGGTAGGATAATTTTTATTATTACAACACAATATCTGATCAATAAATAATCTTCAGTAAATATTTAGTATTAAAACCTTTAATACCCTTGGAGAAATGAAACCTTAAATTTTTTACTGCAATTTCACAAAATTGAAAATATTTCAAAAACGGTAAGGTTTAAGTGTGATAAACCTTAATCAAATTGACCTTTATTTCAATCGTAGAATCTAAAAATGGAATAATAATATATAATCCGTTTAAAAAAATACAACTATAATATTTTTTACTTATTTGGGACACTCTGTATCTTGTAAAAGTATTTTTAAATTGTAGCTCTAATAGTCCTTCAACGAACCCAAAATTTACAATTTGTAAAAATCTAATCGTTTAGCTACAATACTCCGTGTCGTATGTGGTGAACAACCCTGTATAGCACCATTATGAAATTACTTTACTGTATCAAATCTGATATAATTTGAATGATTATTGTCAAAATACATTTCAGGACGTTGACTTGATTGATTACTTTAATTTCCAAGCGCTTTCTCAGTAATATTTTGTACAGTGTCTTCAGAGTAATAGTTGTTTCAACGTTATCACTGATATAATAAAGTTGAGTTTTCAAAATTAGAATAATTTAATAATTGAGAAAATGTTTATCTATATAATATGTAATTCTAAAATAAAAAAAACACAGCCCAATTAAATTAGTAAATTGCTGTATACAGATATGGAAATGAATACCTAGCTGTTATGAAACTGAAATAAATCTAAATTTGGCAAGACCAGATTCAAAGAGTTATTTGCTATATCAGCCTCTGGTTCTGTAATTTTTTTAAATCTTTCATTAACAAATTGGTCTACATTCATAACATCATCAGAACTACTTGAATTATCTAAAATAGGATTAGAAACTACAGACACAGGTAACATAAAATCATCTGCCGAATTATGTACTGAAGATATAACTGAATTCTCAGAAAGGAAATCTGGATTAATAGAGTTTTTATTAGGTTGCATTTTACTACTGCTTAAAGATTTCTGAACAAATTTTGAATTTGGTGGACAAATTAAAATATTAGATTGTATTTTTATTTTTGGATAGTTCGATTGTGCTTTTTCACTTGAATGTTCACTCAATGTATTAATGGTTGAAAATTCTGTACCAATATCAAATGGTTCTGGACTAAAATTATTTGATTCAGAATTGGGATTATTACAATATAAATCACCATTTTGAAATGACTTATCTATATCAAATCTGTTATAATTTGAATGATTATTGTCAAAATAAATTTCAGGACACTGACTTGATTGGTTACTTTGATTTCCCAGCTCTTTCTCAGTAATATTTTGTCCAGTATCTTGAGTATAATAGTTGTTTTGAAAATGACTATCTTCAGCAGTCATGCGATTATTGTCATTTATTTGTATTGCTTTAGCAGCTTTAATACCATCCTGATTTACTGCAGGTACAACTTTATTTAATTGTTCTGTAGTATTATTACCTTTCCCACATTTGCAGTTTGTTTCTGAATTTCTATCAACAAATGTATCATCATTTGCAAACTTTAAAGAGCTTAGAAAATCATTATTGCTTATCAATTTCAATACTGTTACATCTCTATATAAATTACTATCATCAAAATAATAATTACCTGGCACTAATCCTATAGCATTCCCTAATACTTTATCAACCGATACTTCACTTGTAACATTCCCAACCTTCTTAAACAAAGCATTAGCGAGGAGCAACAAATTATGTAATACATTTGATATCTCAGCACAGAACTTTCTTCCCCGTTCAGAAGAAGAAGTTTTTTGAGTTAAACTAACTAAATAATTCCAAACTTCAAAATGTTTCTCCTCGTCTTTCTGTAATGGACCGTGTGAGGGGTTCTTTTTTAAATGCTCTAAAATTTTATTTCTTCCTAGGTACGCCTTCTTACATCCTGGACACCTATATTGTGCAGATATTTTACGTTTATTCTGTTGAAGAGACACATGCTCTATGATGGGTTGCTTATCAATATCCTCATGAGATTTTTCGGTATACTGAGCAAAATCACATGTTTTAATTTCTTCATTTCCATTGGTGGTTTGATCATCATTTATTTCAATTTTTTTAAATCCCTAAAAAATATAAAGAACATCAATATAAAAATATTATTAATAGCTAAATTAATAAAGTGTCTGCTGTTCAAAGATTATAAATAAAAAGAATTTATACATAATTAATAAACAGCACCAGTCTAATGCGGGCGCATAAGTACAGTAACATTTTCGTGTAAAAAATGTCTATACCTATGTGGCGGATTCATCTCGCCAAAAAAGTCCTATGTGTATTTCGACACTGTAAGAAAATATACAAAATAAAATAGTGTTATTTTTTGTAAACAGTGGTGCGTTAATCCAACGGAGACTACAGAAAGTTTGAAGCTTTTTAACTTCTCTCATTTTTGCTTCTCGACTTCCACAGATTTCTGTCTGTCCAGTCTTCTTCCTAGAGGCCCCTAGAATTCATAGCGTCAACTACGCCCTGCTTCCATCTTCGAGGTGGTCTTGCACGTTTCCGCCTTTCGCTTGGTGTTGAATGAATGAATGAATTCTTTTCGGCCATCGGTTATCATCCATTCGTTGGAGGTGTCCGTACCAACTTAGTATTTTGCCGTCAATGGCGTCGAGAATAGTTTCTTTTTCTCCTATAATTTCTCGTATTCTTTGATTTGAGATGTGTTCCAGTCTTGAAATGCGACAACTTCTTCGCCAAAAATCCATTTCAAGAGACAGCAACTTATTTTTCTCTACTTTGTTTAGCTCCCACATTTCAGCGCGATAAGTGGTAATGCTCTCTACAATGGCTTTATAAAGTAGAATTTTTGTTTTTTGGGAAATTTTGTCACTCCACGAGTTAAGTTGACCGATAACTCTTTTTCCTTGACCAACTTTATTTGCAATATCTTGAGTGCTTTTTCCATTTGTTGTAAAAGTGACGCCCAAGTATTTAAATGTACAGACATTTTTAATTGTGCCGATTCCTACATCCAAATCCTCACGTTCGTCATCACCCACTACCATGTACTCCGTCTTCTTTGTGTTTATTGTTAGACCCCATTTCGAATATTCCTCATGCAGTTTTCTAAACATATAACTGGAGTCGTCTCTGTCTCCCGCTATCAAGACCTGGTCGTCGGCAAAGAGTAAGGTATATAAAGTGTCTTTTCCTACTGGGATTCCTATTCCACGGCATTTCATCTTCCAACACTTCAGTACTTCCTCCAAATATACTTTAAATAAAGTTGGTGCTAATGAACACCCTTGTCTTATGCCCTTATTCACAAGAAATTCTTGGGAAATATTGTTTCCAAGTTTAACTGTGCTACCGCAACCCTCGTATAATTTTCTTGTTGCTTGGACATACCAACTACTGATACCAAAATTTGGCATTGACACACACAACTTACTCAGTGGGACTGTATCGTATGCCTTCTGTAGATCAATAAATGTCAAGTGGACCGTCCTTCCCCTTTCTAGCCTTTTTTCGATTAGATGCTTAAGAATGAAAATGCCATCAGTACATGAGTGTCCCGGTCTAAAACCATTTTGCCCTTCCGATTCCGTTATTTGTGCTTCTATCTTATGTTTTAGTACTTTGCCATAGAGTCGAGCAACAGTACAAATGACACTAATTCCTCTATAATTTTCACAGTCGCATCGGCTCCCTTTCTTAAATATGGACGTAATAATCGCTTTTTTCCATCCTTTGGGCGGGTCTTCTCCATTTAAACATCTACTAAAAATATCTGCCAGAATTTCCAAAACTGCTGAGGGGGCTTAAAAAAGTTCTACTGAAACATTTCCCAAACCTGGGGCTTTGCCATTTTTCATTTGTTGGAGGGCTTTATTTACATCTGCAGAGCTTATTAGTGTTGGATGCTCAGGTTCGGTTGGATTAACAGGATGACTTTCATGATCTTGTATAAATTCGGTTCTATTTTCCGTCAACAGATTTTGATAATAAGTCTTCCAATCCTCGATCGGAATATTATTCGTCCCTGCAGTATCTTTATGTTGCCTTCGCATTCCGTTGATAATTCTCCATGCTTTATTTGCTTTTGTGTTTCCAGCTTCTAAGTTGACTTCTTGGCGTCTTTCTTCCCAGCACTCATTCTTTGCTTTTATTATTTCCTTCTGTACACTTCTGTTCTTGTCATTATAAATTAGTCTGTCTTGAGTGCTCTGTGTACTTAACCATTTCCCATAAGCAGCCTTCTTTTCATCTACAATCTTTCCTAGGTCTTCACTCCACCAAGGTGTATCTTTTCTGTATCTCGTGGAGACTATTTTCTCTCCAAGAGCCTCATTTGTGGCTTCATGTATGCACGTTTTCAGACTTTCGTACATATCATTTGGAGATCCTTGTCCTATTCTGTTTAATTTCGTGGCTAGTCTCATCTGGTACAAGAATTTAGTTGAGTCATTTCTCAAACTTTCGATATTATACTTGACGTTACTTAATGGAGTTACATTTTTCTCAGGCAATTCATTTGATTGCATTTTTTGTTTGTAGGGAAAATAAGATTTTGCTACTACCAAGAAATGATCAGTACCATATTCTGGGCCACGCATGACTCTGACATCCGAAATTTTCAGTTGAGTATTCTGCCTAACAATTATATAATCAATTAATGATTTTAGATTTCGTGTGGGTTGCATCCATGTATATTTGTGGATATCTTTATGTGGAAACCATCCATTAGCAATCCTGAGTGCCTGTTGTTCGCATAAGTGAATAAGTCTTTCACCATTATTATTTACAATATGTTCTCCGTAGCATCCTACTAGTGGGTCATTTAATTTAAAACCTGTTCTGCCATTTAAGTCACCAATTAGAATCACCTCCTTTCGACTTCCAATCTTTTCCAAGGCTGTCGTCAAATCAAAAAAGAACGTGTCCTTCTCGGCGGCTGGGGCGTCGTCAGTTGGGGCATAGGCTGCTATAACTACCAAAGAATGATTTCTCACATCAACATCCACCTGCAAAAGTCTGTGGTTGATTTGGTCCCAAGATTTTATAAATTTCTTATATTTCTTCCTAATTGCTAGTGATACTCCACCGCGGGCTCGCTCCCCTTTTGGTACACCACTGTATATATGCACATATCCATCCTTCTCTTCTGTACCTTTCCCTTTTTTCTTAGTCTCGGTTAGAGCTATTATGTCCATATCGTACCGTTCCATTTCTTTAAATACTTCTTTCTTTGTTGCTATCCCTTGAATATTCCATGTTCCTATTCGTAAAGTCCGTTTCATTGCCAATTTTCGTCTACGTTTCTGACAGTCCGGGTCCGAGGCTTTGTTGAGAAATTTTGCGTTTTTTGAATTTTTATAAGTGATGGGCTGCAGACCCAACGCCTTAACACCCTACTAGGAGGACCAGGTAATTTTATGTCAGAGTGTTCTTCCCTTAAACTGGGTGTCCTTCAAGACTCAAGAGACCAATTTTCCCTGCTGCTTATACATTATCCCTAAAGCTGGGTAGCCACTTCCGCCAAATCCGCCGTACTGAGGTCCATCCTCTCCGCCTTCTTCGCCGTTGTGGTCTTCGACCGTAACCCTGGCCAGGGGGAAGCCTTATACCCCGCAACATTGGGTCCCCGACAGGACTTAGCCACCGATTTCGTGAAATCGGACTCACCCCCGCGACATGGACGCGCCTGTCAAGATGTCAAGTGGATTCAGAGAAGGACACTCTGGTTTCCCTTAGACCGGGTTAATGCTTATGTATGATTCCACAAGACAAAGGCTTCATTATATATATTTTGTTTTTAATTTTTACGTATGTTATGTTATTCAAAATCAAAGAAGCGATTGCCATACATTACTAACATCTACAGATGATGCATAAGCAATACATTTATTTTTATTAGATTATATTAAAAAAGCCTCTTTTATTTTTCTTTTAGAAGCTATCGCTTCTTTCATTATAATTTTGGCGTTGTTTGGTGTGAAAATCTATTCTGTGCCCTGTATCCCATGAATGCTGACAAAACTTAGATTTGTGAAAGTTGCCCTTTCTTAAATAATCTTTATGTTCTTTAATTCGAACATTATTTAACGGTCTAGACGTTTCACTAATATAAAATTTATCACATGGTATTTTGTATATTAAATTTGTCTAACAACGTCGACGGTTTATGTAGACGTATCTGTTTTAAAGAACTGAAGTGTTCTCGAATAGTTGCATTTAGATATTTTAAATATTTTTTATCTTTGTTTTTTGTGTTTTTTTTTTGCTTCCGACGACGAAAAGAGATATACTTTCCGAAACGTTAAGCATTTTTTTATCCGTTAGGCAAATTTGTTTATTAGTAGAACACTGCTGACAATTAGTCTCCGTTGGATAAACGCAGCAGTATTTACAAAAAATAACTATTTTATTTTGTATATTTTCCTATAGTGGCGAAATACCCACGGGGCCATTTTCACGTGTTTTACAGAGGTTTTCGTTTACAAGTAGAGACACAAGGATGCGGTTTTCATATCACTGAGCTACTTTTTTATGAAAGTAAGGATGCAACACACCGATAGGTCCTAGCCCTCTTAGTTCCTGAAATACAGAGCGAATTTGAAAATTTTGCATTTTTCGACCCCTTCATACCTCGGTCATCTTATAAGTTATCGGAAAGGTGAAAACTGAGCCCGATATAGTTTTTCACGTAGAATTCTTTGGCTAACTAGATTTTCGCTGAAAGCTGTCATTCTTGAAATATAACCCAAACCTATTTTATTTTTTAAATGGAATACCCTATACATTATTTTTTTTATTTATTTGCCTTGTTATGAGCTTTCCAAAAATATAATATACCCTATACTTATTTTCATAAACAATGTAAAAACGCATTATTTACCTTTTTAACATAGGCGGCCGGTATAATTTAGGTAATCAAAACAAGCCAGTAATTTATTTGACGTCAAATTTTAGTTATTGGCTACTCCATGCTAGTTCCTGTGTATAGAATTATTGCACAAGTCAAAAATATCAATAACTCTGGCAGGCTGTTATCTAAAGGATGCAGAAGTTCATTTTCAGTGCACTTTATAAGATAGCACAATGGAAAGCAAAGTTATCTGATTAAATTAAATGAAATTAAATAATAATACCCATTTAAACTAAGCTGATTGATGTTATTTATGAAATTAGGAATAGGGTTTATTTTTAGAAAACTCATAAGGCAAAAAAAATAAAAAATACTATAGAGGATGTCCCGTTAAAAAAACATAAGTTTGACACATATTTCGAAAATGACAGCTCCAAGGAAAAACTAGTTACACCACTGGATTCTACGTAAAAAACTCTATGTTCGATAAGTTATAAAATATCCGAGATACAAAGGTGGTCAGGAAACGTAAAATTTTTAAATTCGTCCTACACTTCAGGAAGTAAGATAAGAAATCTATACTGACTGCCAGTTAGTGATCCGTCAAGTTTAATAATTTTAAATCGTTTAATAAATATTAATTCATATTTTCCTGATTTGTGGCAAAGTTCGATGGTTTGTGTTCTTTTTAGATTGTGCATTTTGATATTTACTGCCTATCATCATTTTCGTGTAAATACTAAACTTTATTATTAAAGACATTTTAGGCAGTTCGAAAAAAATAATATACAGGGTGGTCGGAACTGTATTCCGGAAACTTTGGCAGCATGTTCTGCAGATAAAAATAAGTAAAAAAGTTCGTATAAATGTATGTCCTAAAAGGCTTAATTTCGGAGATACACGGTGTAGAAGTTTCATTTTTATTTCGATTTTTTCCAAATAATTTCTGCAATAACGTCAATATTTGGATGAAAATTGGTGTCTAGGGGTTTTTTGACATAAGAAATTTAATTTTGATGTCAATGTGACTCCTACTAGTAGAGGGCGCCACCTATATATTTTTTGAATGTTTTGAAGAGTAATAACTTTTCGTCCGTACCTGTATAAAACTACTGAGTAAAAAATATACATTTACGACGTCTTTTACGTAAAAAATATCTCTTGGTAAAAATCACTACGAGTATTGGTTTTAGAGATACTTGGAATCGAAATTATCAATACCTGTCATAATTGACACAAATTGAACATAGTTATTAGACTGAGATCATAAATTTGAAAGTTTTTGTGTCAAAAGTTCAACAGAAACTGTTTTATCACCATTTTTTTGCAGAAAAATTTATGATTAATTTAAAAAAATAAAAATTTGCCAAATTTATTATTTCAGTGAAATAACTATCTATTCAACGTATATTTTTCGTCAATAATGCCATGTATTGACTATTTCCATTCTAAATATCTTGAGAACGGTTACTAGTACCGATTTTTACTAAGAGATATTTTTTACGTCGCAGAGATGTATATTTAATTAAAAAAGTCACAGAGATGTATATTTTTTCCTTCAGTAGTTTTATACAGGTACGAACAAAAAGTTATAAGCTTCAAAATAGTTAAAACACATGTAGGTGGCGCCCTCTACCAGTAGAGTCATATTGACATCAAAATTAAATTTCTCATGTCAAAAAACTCCTAGACACCAATTTTCATCCAAATATTGACGTTACTTCAGAAATTATTTAGAAAAAATCTTTAATTAATTTATTATATAATTATATAATATTATAATTATTTTTAATTATTAAATTATTAAATAAAAATGAAACTTCTACACTCTGTATCTCTGAAACTAAGCATTTTAGGACATACATTTATACGAACTTTTTTATTTATTTTTATCTGCAGAATATGCTGCCGAAGTTTCCCAGATACAGTTCGGACCACCCTTTTTCCGAAAGACGTATTTTTTATGACATAAATAGCTTAATCATAAATAATAATAAATAAAGACAGAGTTGGTAATACAGGGTGGCCCATCGGAAAAGTTCCGCAAGGCATAACGGCCAGGGTATTTTTTTTTCAAAAAAATCCAAAAACAAGTCAATTTTGTTTTGTGAGGGGGACAACTTTTGACCCAAAAATGATTGCAAAATCTTCAACCCTCTAAGCGGGGGTGTCATCCCCCAACTTTTTTTCAAATGGGAAGGGGGTCAAGTGGCACCGCAATGAAAAGGGCTTTCTATTTTCTATATTTCCCCGCTCCGCTTTTAAAAATCGGTCTAGTCATTTTGAAAATATGGAGGATTGAAATATAAAAAGTACTTTTTGGAAAAAAACGCATAAATTGAATTAATTAAAAAACTTACCTTATTAATGAAGCAAATGCTGAAAATGTTGCCCGTCAACCTCCAGACAGTAATACAAATTATTTTCAAATGAGGCGGGTGAAGTGCTACACACTTTACTTTTTGTGTCCCCATAGAAAAAAGTCTAAAGGAGTCAAGTCGGGTGACCGGGGAGGCCATTCAATTGCACCCCTTCGTCCTATCCATCGACCGAGAAAGTTATTGTTTAAATAATTACGCACATTTTGAGAGTAATGTGGAGGTGCGCCGTCTTGTTGAAATATTAGTTCCGCTTCAACGTATCCAGGATTGTTCTCTATGATGTCAGTTAGGGCTGGGTCGATGGTATTTTCCAGTAAATCCAAGTACATATCACCTGTTAGATTTCCAGGAAGAAAAAAAGGACCTACAATAGGATTTCCAAAAATACCAGCCCACACGATCAATTTCTGATGGTTTTGTGTGTCCAACTCGTGAAAATCCCTGGGGTTGTCCTCAGCCCAGTACCGACAGTTGTGCGGATTAACTACACCGTTCAAAAAGAAAATACACTCATCCGAAAAATACACATTAAATAGGAAATTATCATTCGCCACTCGTTCACTCATAGTTTTACAAAATTGCAAGCAACGATCAAAATCCTCTTCGTTGAATCTACCAACTGAATTTTGTATGGGTGGAACTTGTGTTTTTTTTAATGTCCTTTGAACACTTAAACGATTGACGCCTGTCTCAATGGCTAATTTTCTTGTACTCAGCGTACTATCCATGGCAACTTGGCCCAATACGAATACCTCCATAGCTTCATTTACTACAGGATTTCCCTCTGCCTCTTTTTATTTATAACGGAACCAGTTTCGCGAAATTTTGCTGCTAACTCGCGAACAATTTTGCCATTAAGGTGTTTGTCAAGATGGCGTTCATTGAATATCTGCGCAACCCGATTGCCACATTCATTATTTTTAAAATAAAGTTCGATTATTTCCACTTTTTCTGTAAGCGAGTACACCATAATTGTTAAAAGGTTATACTGAGAAGAACTTCAACGCACAAGTCACAGAATAGCTATCTAGCAACTAGCGCACCTGATCGTTCAACCTTGTGGCAAGTGAAAAAATGCGTAAACATCTGAAAATAATAAGAAAAAACAGCAAATTGATCGAAGGAATTTATCCTTATCATTTACTCTAATAAATGTTTAAATAAATTTTTCAAATTTCAATCCTTCATATTTTCTCAATGACTCGACCGATTTTCAAAAACGAAGAGGGAAAGTATAGAGAATAGAAAGCCCTTTTCATTGCAGTACCACTTGACCCCCTTCCTATTTGAAAAAAGTTGGGGGACGATACCCCCGCTTAGAGGGTTGAATATTTTGCAATCATTTTTGGGGCAAAAGTTGTCCCCCTCACAAAAAAAATTGACGTGTTTTTGAATTTTCTGAAAAAAAATTACCCTGACCGTTATGCCTTGCGGAACGTTTTCGATGGGCCACCCTGTATTACTTTTAGTAATAGTTGATTAGGAGTCTATGCTATTTTTAATATACAGGGTGTCCCAGTATTCCGTGGACATAGTACTACTACGTATTTTTGGATCAAAATAAGTTCATTAGACACAATTTACCTCTATACAAGCGCTTCGTTTGTCCGTTAGAGGGCATCAAACTTTCTTTCAACGTCACCAGCGACTGATTTTTTCCTAAAATGGCCCTTCTGGTATTTAGTACATTTTTTGTATCTTGTAAAAAAAACGCCACATCGCCTAGTTTTTGAGAAAGTTTCTTTTGGAAAATGTATTTTTCTAAAGCAGACCTACAGAATATACAAGGAGTTCAAATAGTCTGTGTACATAGGACAACTACGTATATTTTGAACCAAAATACGTTGATTGCACATAATTTACCTTGATACAAAAGTGCTTCGTTTATCCGTTAGAGGGCATCAATCAAAAATAAACCCGAACATTAATTAATTTAAAATTTATTAATTTTTTTAAGCGTTTTATGTTTGTTACTGTCAAATATAATTTGTGATACTAACATAAAATTGGTGAAAATATTTTTTTTTCAAAAAGTATGCGCGGTGGCGTTTTTTTTACAAGAGACAAAAAATGTAGTAAATACTAGGACCATGTTACTAAAGGACCATTTTACGAAAAAAAAATCGGTGTCGGTTGAGTTAGAAAATCAACAGGTGGCTCGAAATGAGGGATTTATTTGTTCTATTCAGTATCCCAGGGGGGGATACAGGAATTTGTTTTAGCTTTTTAGGGTACCATTTTTAACCCAAAAGCCGCATTTAACCAAATTCATAGATTTTAGGGGGGAGGGGGCTCTGTATCCGCCACTGCAGTGTCCCATCTACATGTCTGTAGTACATGACATTAGTCTGTGAGTTTTAATATTATTTTAATATTATCATAGAAACGCCCTTTTATTTTTAGTTTTTCTCTAAAAGGGTATAGAATTTGTGAAAAAGGATAAACGAGATTAACCGTTTCACAACAAGCAAAAATTTTTATGAATGGATTTTTTCAAAATGTCAAGTGTGTTAGTGTTAAAATTACTTTTTTATATTATCGATCGCGTCGCAAAAATTAATACTTTTATGACGTTAAAAAAAATAATTATATTTTCATGTTTTTTTTTAATTTTCTCAATAACGGTTGGAAAAGTATAAAGAAAACAGACAACATTTTTTTTTATGAAGAATGCATTTTTTTTCAAAATATCAATAATAAAAAAAATTCTCTTGTAAAGACAATCCTGGGGCGCTATTCTGTAAAATCGTCGGTATCGGTAAGTTACGACAGCTCTCGATACGTATTTGTATATAGTAAAAATATGTTAATTGTTGTTGTCATAGTTACCGATCGGTCCTATGGCAGATATCGCAAATTTGTACCGACGAAAATCGGTATCTCTACCGTGCCCTGACAACCATTCGTGCCATAAATTTTGGTACGACTGATATTGGAGATGGAGAACTACCCTCTATAAAACCGTCCCAGATACTGGCTTTTGTCAAAGCCCTGGGACTGTATGATGAGTTATGATTCAAGAAAGGGGGACACAATGGATCTGTAAGGTCGAAATGATTAACCCCCCTCCCACTCATTCTAAATTCTAAATTCTAAAAACTTGCCGATACCGACGATTGTACAGAATAGCGCCCCTGGGATATATTGTGTATCAAGAAACTATAGTTACACTGGTTGAAATTGACACTTTATCCCAATTTAATAATATATTTTCGTACTATTTTGCTTACACAGAAAAGTGCTTAACTTTTATACCTAGGTGTTTGTTCTATTACTTTTTTATATTGTCGATCACGTCGCAAAAATTAATACTTTTATAACGTTTAAAAAAATTAATTATATTTTCATGTTTTTTTTTTTAATTTTCTCTAAAACGCTATGGAAATTTGGGAAAGTATAAACGGGATTAACCGCTACAGACAAGCAAAAAATTTTATGAAGAAAGCATTTTTCTGAAAATGGCAATAATAACAATGTATGTCGTCTTGTGATGGTAACGAACGACAACAGCGAATTTTAACTTACGTTTTCGATATGCTTTGGCAACTTTACAGCTCTTCCAGATCGAGTTCTTGCAACAACTCTAATTTTAGATTTCTCAGTGGAGATATCTGTGGGTACTCTCAATTTCTTAGGTCTTCCTCTTGGTTTCAACGAAACTGGTGCAGGCTAATTTAAATCAAAATATGATAATAGAAATGCAAAAAACATTTTTTTTATTCAGGGTAGTCCGAACTGTATTACGGAAACTTCGGCAGCATATTCCGCAGATAAAAATATGTAAAAAAGTTCTTATTTTTTCAGTGAGTACTTTTATACAGGTACGCACGAAAAGTTATTACTCTTCAAAACAGTTAAAACCAAATACATTTAAATAAAATATACGACGGCCTCCCCATAAGAGCAATGAGAGGATTTACGTCCCAGTATTGAAGGAGGACAGAAAATCGAGTCGAATGTTCAAGACATAGGTTCATCCTTGTTTAGTCAAACCTCCTACAAACCAAGGATAGGCTTATGTAGGAAATGCATTGAAATTCTATAGCCATCCTTCAATATCGGGACAGGAATTTAAGCGGTACCCTCCGTATACTTTATTTTAAACGTATTTGGTTAAAACACATGTAGGTGGCGCCCTCTTTAAGTAGGAGTCATGTTGATATCAAAATCAAATGAGATTACTTCAGAAATAACTTGAAAAAGATTGAAATAAAAATGAAACTTCTAAACCCTGTATCTCCAAAACTAAGCATCTTACGACATACATTTATACAAATTTTTTTACTTATTTTTATCTGCAGAATATGCTGCCGAATTTTCCGGAATACAATTCGGACCACCCTGTATAATTTCTAAAGCATCTGTTAATACATATAGTTTATCTGAAGTCAGTTGGAATAGATTGGATCTCTTAATATCGGCACTGTCTTTATCGGCATCGTCGGGAAAACAGAATTAAGACTCTCAGTACTTCCAATTGACTTCGGAAATACTATACCTACCTGAAGATTTTTTGACAATCTGAGAATCTAGCTTTGGTAATTACCAGTTTGTGTTACCACATGCATTTGATCAACGTGAAAAGGGATTTGACACCTAAGGTATCTAATGTAATTTATCTTTGAATAAAAAGATTAGGGACCTAAAACTCTGCAACTTAAATTCTGGTTTATCAGTGCCATTCTAATTTTATCCAAAACTTATAATAGTAGGGTAGATCCAAGAATATGTGTTATTCTATTGTCAATAATTATTGTTAGTAGTTATTAAAATTGTTATAAAAATAGATATATGTAATAAAAATAGATAACTTATAATAATTATTTCATAACACAAACATTGTATACTTTAGAGAAGCACAAGTCAAATTAATGTATCTTAATTATTTATGACAAGTATTAAATAATAAAAGTGAAAATGCAAGAGAAAATATGAAATTAGATATTTCGTAAGTAAATTTCATAAATGATCGGTTTACTACAAGTATGTATATTATATAGTCACTTACTAATAAATCACAATAGTGTCACTGTTAATTTAAGTTCTGAGACAATTTCCTTCTAGATTTACTACCACTAAATAAAACCAATTGTAGAATAATAAATTACATAAAATAAGCTCAATAAAGACAAACATACTCACAAAAATCAAATTCAAATGTTTCAATTAAAATGCCAAACAAAACTGTCAACACAGTCATCACAACCTTTGATGTCAATTCGGTCCACCATGCACGATTACATGGATAGCATAATACTCCTTTCTTAATCTTTTTATTCAAAGTAACTTACCATATCAATTTAGCTGTTGTATCATAAAATTCTTTAGTCGTATGTCATATATTAGTTTAAAGATCTTACTTTTAAGTTTAAATCATCAGGATATACAATCTGATAAAGCAAATTTACAGAAGATTCATCAGATTTAACTTCCACAGTGGTTGGAAAAATTCCTCTTTTCAATACTTCACTAGGTTTTGGTACCAAGACATGTGTTTTAGGATCATACACTTCTAATTCCTGAGTAGCAAATGTCTGAAAATAGAAATAATTTATTTGCATAAATAAGATTTTGGTTGTATATTCTGCCATGTTAAAAAAGATATTGTAAGTCCAATTGAGTTTCAAGTGTGTAATTAAAAATATCAAAGTATTCTGCAACTAAATAAACTGCAAAAACACCACTTGCTTTATTTTTAGAATTATAATGAAATATGGTTTAACCTCAAGTGTAAATCCCATTAAATTATATAAAAGTACTTTATTTACAATGCCTGGGTAGGAGCAGGGCCAGTTTTGAGTTGTCTAGCAAAACATGCTAGATTTGTCAGATCTTGGTGACATCAGCCTTGAATATTAAAGCCTATACTTATTAAAAGGTTGGGTATTGTGGGTGAATTTTAAAGATTGTAGAACTGAGCCACAATAGGCCCCTGCAGCAGCAGTGGAGGATCACACCTGAGACACTCTTAATAAATACAATACTTCATTTACAAATATTAACACATAAGAACGTAACTTTTTCAAGGCTTCAAATAAGGGTATACCTAAATAAGTTTATTTTGTTAACACAGGAGTATTCAGTATTCTGTATTATCTACCTTATACCCTATACTGAGACCTATACCCTGTATATCTACCTTATTCATTTTAACTTCCATATTTATTAGATCCAATTTTTCACGAGAAAATATTTCAGGATCTTGCGTTAATCACTGTTTGAACCAAGGTTTGAACCCATGTATAAAGAATTATGCCATACATATCGTAATTTTTGATATCAATCAACTGCAGCAGAGACCACAAAACACATACACAAGGAGAAGTGCGAGCGCCTTGCTAAATATTGGAAAGTGAAATTGACGTTTAAATTTGACACTGTTGACAAGTCTACTGCTACTAGCGCCCCCAATATCGCTTGTAGGAACTACGGACTAGATTGTAACGCATGGCGGGAAGTTTAAAAAAATAAAAAATTTATTCCCGGCCACCCACGATTAAATAAACCCGGGATCCCGGGATTAATTTCAGTTTTCAGTCCAGAGGTCCACAGAACACCTTTATTTACAGACTGGGGAGCCGGAGCACCCATAGATATCGTTGAGAGCGGGGTTCGGATGTAGTTAATTAAGACGTAATTTACCTGATTAACTACATGTAGTTTCTCTTCAAAAACTACGTCTTTTCCCGTTCATTAACTACATGAAAACTATGTTAATAAACTAACTATTGATATCATGTATAATTTTGCTTTGTATGAGGAGTCTAAATAATATGATGTGAATGTTTTTTGTTATATTTAAAGCCATATTTCTTCTGTTTTCTTAAATACACTATGTGTTTTCTAAAGCTTCAACTTATTATAACCTCACCTCAAACCTTTGATATTTGAAAGTTACATACATAAGTGACATAAACTACACCATCTACATAAACTACATTAACTACATGCAATGTAACATATTAAGACGTAATAATAACATATTAAGACGTATAATAACATATTAAGACGTAATAATAACATATTAAGACGTAATAATAACATATTAAGACGTAATAATACCTTAATAATTAAGACGTAATTTACCTGATTAACAACGTGTAGTTTTTCTTCAAAAACTACGTCTTTTCCCGTTCATTAACTACATGAAAACTACGTTAATAAACTATGTATTGATATTATGAATAATTTTGCTTTGTATGAGAGGTCTAAATAATATGATGTGTGAATATTATATTTAAAGCCATATTTCTTCTATTTTCTTAAATACATTGTGTTTTCTAAAGCTTCAACTTATTATAACCTCACCTCAAACCTTTGATATTTGAAAGTTACATACATACATAGGTTACATAAACTACATTCTGTACATAAACTACATGTAATGTAGTTTATGTAGTTTTTAAAAGTAACATGTAGTTTTCCGAACCCTGGGTGCAGGTAAATACCCGGAAGCATCGGCGTTCGACAGCATTTCGACTGTGATTTCGTCGTCTTCGTTACCGCCTTGTTACCGCGCTGCTTAAATTTTTTGTGCAATGTTGCCAATCGTTATTAAGATTATCCGTACTCCGGACATTCAAAAATTTAATTACTTTGTTGCCTCTTTACTTTTTGGTTATCGTTGTTAACTGAGCTTACAATTCTTCTCCATGCTTATCTCCTTTAAGTTTTCATGGAAAATATCCTTGTACCTTTTGATCGAGTTGTCCACCCGGTTTCCTCTTACCGTCTACAAGCTCACCGTAAAGAAGAAATTTTGGTATGAGGTTTTTGTTGCTTCCCACGCATGTGACCAGCGGTGACCAGCATCTTAAGCGGGATATAGTAATCATGACTTCAACGCTCCCGTAGCTATCTTTTTCAAGGACCGATACGTTTGCGTGTCGGCGGCAAGGTTCTGAAAACTACATGTTACTTTTAAAAACTACATAAACTACATTACATGTAGTTAATGTAGTTTATGTAACATATGTATGTAACTTTCAAATGTCAAAGGTATGAGGTGAGGTTATAATAAGTTAAAGCTTTAGAAAACACATAATGTATTTAAGAAAACAGAAGAAATATGGCTTTAAATATAACCATTTACATCCTATTATTTAGACTCTTCATATAAAGCAAAATTATTTATAATATCAATAGGTAGTTTATTAACGTAGTTTTCATGTAGTTAACGAACGGGAAAGGGCGTAGTTTTTGAAGAAAAACTACACGTAGTTAATCAGGTAAATTATGTCTTAATTAACTACTTCCGAACCCTGGTAGCCGGTGCCGTCTATCCGGTTCCGGCGTGTGTGCAACACTAGCTCTAAGGGTGCAGCCACACCATCCTAAAAACGGCGTATCGGCGTAACGGCGTAATGACCTTGAATAGATTTCCAGTAATTCTATTGGCTGAAACATTCATCTATCAGAAATTTTATCTGTCAAATTCATCTGTCAAAAATTTCAGCCAATAGAATTACTGGAAATCGATTCAAGGTCGTTACGCTGTTACGCCGATACGCCGTTTTTAGGATAGTGTGGCTGCATCCTAAAGTCCCGTTCTCAGAACTGCGACTGTCGCCAGCGACACTTCAAAAGCACCAATTAGATTTGTACAAAATTCAAACAACTGTCAATTTTAAATTTAGTACAGCTCCCATTGGTCGTTTGAAATGTCAATCAGTGTCGCTGTCGACACGACGCAGTCAATGAATAAAAAAACACAGGAACGAGCGTTTCGTATCTGTCACTAAAGTATGCGCGAGACAAAATCGGCCATATTGGTCCTCCGAGTATGACTCATTCTGTTGTCATTTTTATCGCCCCAGTTCGCCAAATCAGAGGCCAAATTCCAGTAACCGAAAACATGGTTAGCTGTGCCGCTTGTGGCTATTCCCTGACACCAAAACATAAAGATGATGGTGTTACATTTCACAGGTAAGAATTTTTAAGCCAATAAAAGCTTATTTTATTTAACTGCTTTGTAAAGGTTAACCTAACCTACAAAACTACAAATGACAAAGCTTGCCTAGAATCATAGGCGTAACTTAGGGTTTGTGTTTTGACTGTTTGGGTTAAACACTTGGATATTGATTATCATATTATTATAATATATTTCAGAGACAAATTTTTAACTGTACAAAACTACAAATGACAAAGCTTGCCTAGGATCATAGGCGTAACTTAGGGTTTGTGTTTTGACTGTTTGGGTTAAAAACTTGGATATTGATTATCATATTATTATAATATATTTCAGAGACAAATTTTTAACTGTACAAAACTACAAAAAGAAAATACTTTCATTATTGGGGTTTAAGGTGACCCGGGGTTAAATATGACAATAGGTATTTTCAATAATCTTTTTAAAATTATACTTTTGTTCTAGCTTTCCTAAAAATCAGACGAGAAGATCGCAATGGGTAAATTTTGTCAAAAACCCTGAGTTTATCCCCAAAAACAGTAGTGTACACACAATGTATACGAAATTAATTTTATTTAAAGGCCAATAAATTTGTATTTTTGACTTTTTATTTATTTACTTTTCCCATCCGTTTTCCCTTTTTTAAGTTACATAATAATATGTAGGTATAATAATATTACCTACGTTCAATCGCTAATTCATTTATAATCCGTTAAATATAAACAAATTAATTCTATATTAAATGACATATAAAACTAAAAAAATATTAAAACTCTGATCTGCCAAAGTTTATCCTTTTTATTTTTTTTTCGTGACTTATTCATAATTATTACTCTACGCCACTGCTACAACGAAAACAGGTCGACCACGTGGGTCGGCCATATGTAACCTCCACTCTGATCGCACCGATGTTATGCTCGTTCCTGTGATTCTTTATTCATTGGACGCAGTTCTGAGAACGGGGCTTTAAGCAAAAAATGTACTAAATTTAAAATTGACAGCTGTTTGAATTTTGTACAAATCTGATTGGTTCTCTTGACGTGTCGCTGGCGACAGTCGCAGTTCTGAGAACGGGGCTTAAAGAACGACGTCGTGTCGCTGGCGACACAGTTTGACATTTCAAACAACCAATGGGAGCTGTACTAAATTTAAAATTGACAGCTGTTTGAATTTTGTACAAATCTCATTGGTCCTCTTGACGTGTCGCTGGCGACAGTCGCTGTTCTGACGGGGCTTAAACTGAGAACGGGGGCTTTAAGCCCGTCAGAACAGCGACTGTCGCCAGCGACACGTCAAGAGGACCAATGAGATTTGTACAAATTCAAACAGCTGTCAATTTTAAATTTAGTTACAGCTCCCATTGGTCGTTTGAAGTGTCAATCAGTGTCGCTGTCGACATGACTTGCAGTTCTGAGAACAGGGCTTAAAAAGTCTGTCTGTCAAAAGAAAGACGAAAGAAGATGGCGGAACGGCGGAACAATAAAGTTGTCAGCTGTTCTGTGGTTGTCAGTAATTAGTAATACAAGAGTAATACCTGTGGCAATGCCCTCTATATAAGATCAGCCTTCGGGCGGACTTTTGTTTACTTCATCAGCTGTACATACTTAGATATTGGGTTAGATTCTGTATTCATATTTTGTCGGTTGATTTTTAGTATTATTTGTTATTGTAGTGCAAAAAACTAATTATTTTGGTGTTTAAGTGACATAAAAGTACTACCAGATATATGGTCGCTATGATGGTCACTCTGTTTCTCATAAAAAACACGAAATATTACACGTTTTGTTAAGTGCTTTAACCTAAAAGTGCCCATATTTTTTATTTATCGTGATTTTTTGTGTGTGTTTTTAAGACTCTAACAATTCATCAATAAAGCTTAAGCGGAGTGTGTTTTTGGTGCTTTGGCTCACCTTCTTTGTTGTGTTCCTGGTGGAAAGGATAGTTATACTAGGCAGCTTAAAATATCCGGAAGAGCAAGAAAAAGTGGGTACGAGTTATAAATCAAGACAATTCTATTGAAAATATCTTAAATAAATTTAAAATAATATTCTCCCAGGATGGTATTGAAGAAAACTGGAAAACTGGACAATTATGTTTATATTGTGGAATATATATATATATATATATATATATATATATATATATATATATATATATATATATATATATATATATATATATATATATATATATATATATATATATATATATATATATATATATATATATATATATATATATATATATATATATATATATATATATATATATATATATATATATATATATATATATATATATATATATATATATATATATATATATTATATTCATATTGTGGAATCTCCACTCCAAGATTCAAACACGTAAGATAAACACGTAAGTAGGTATTATGTTCTAGGGAAAAATAAAGAATTAAAAAAGATTTTTGTAAAGACAAGAATGATAAAGTTTAAAAGAAGAATGTGTTTTTGTTAGATAATATAATGTATGTAAAGCATAACATATATTTGTTCAGTAATTTTACTGAATAGTGTTGATTATTTATAATACCAAATTAATATCAAATATTTAAGTGATGGCTGAATACAATATGAATAAAAATAACAATAAAATTGGTATATTTGCAATACAAAATTAAGTTTAAGAATAAAAGGTGTTACTAAAATATACTAAGAAATTCATATTTCTTTGTTTTAATTGGTCGAATGTTATTTACATTTTATGTGTAAGAATTATACCCATCATCGAAAAAATCGGCGTCTAGTTGGCTTTGAAATGAACATCGATGACATTCCCTAAATAATTGTACACATAAAAAAATAATTAACTAGAATTTTTACAATCTTGGAAAATTTGATATTCTTCAACCGTGTTTCTAAACATTTCTAAATTTTGATTTTCTTGGGATTTAGGTTCGGGAAAACGCTGATTAAGTTTTCATTTGGTTTTTCATTATTTTTATTTGGTTTTAAAAAAACCTTTTCGGCTAACATTATTTTTTTCATCAGTGTTGTGTCATATAGAAGAAAAAATAATGTCGAATATAATCCAAAATTACATATAAAATATTCACACCACGCACCACATAATGTTTACTGCGTACTCCATAGTCAATGTAGATAGTTTTACTGTTAAGAATAGTAATTCTAAAAATATGTGGTATCTTTTGATAAGTTTATATTAGTTTATTAATTGCAGTAAACATTATGTGGTGTGAAAATTTTATATAGTAATTTTTGGATTATATTCGACACTATTTTTTTCATATGACACAACACTGATGAAGGCTATACAAAGCGTTTTTTTTTTTTAAACAAATAAAAAATAATGAAAACCCAAATGAAAACTTAAATCAGTTGTTTTTCCCGAACCTAAAAAATCCCAAGAAAATCAAAAATTTTAAATAATTTACATATAAAATGCCAGCGATCTTCATTTCATAGCCATCGCTGACGCCTTTTTAGATGATATTGTATTATTTGTAAATATAATTTTCGAACATTGATACTTGCAAAATATACATATAAATTTTGTGAATGCAAATAATAATACATCATTATTAGTAGATATTGAATGTTTTTTCTTAAATTAGATCGATTTTCAAACCCCAAAATTTAAAATATATATGTAATACATTATTTGTATATTGTAAAACATTTTCTGCATTTGTATGGTTCATAGTTTATTTGCCAAAGTATTTATTACTATAAATAAGTATATATGTTGTAGTTATTAACTGTATATTATGTATATTTCATGTAAACTATATCATTTTTAAAATACAAACCAAAAATCTGAGGAATAATTATGTTTTCCATGTATTCTACAACATATTTATTAATCCGCAGTATCTAACTAGCGTGACGTCATAAATCTCGCTCCAGGGTCGATGGCTGTTCTATTAAGAGACGGCATTGCCTGTGGTAATACCACAGAATATACACACCATACAGAAGCGACAAAGAGCCTTGCAAAGAGCTTTGAATAGCATTGGTCAAATGGGAACTAATTGCGTGACGTCACGTTTGACATCCGTGCGCCTTGAACAGCATTTCACACTGAAGAAAATTGTTAGATTTTAATAGAAAATGATGAAAAGCAGGTTTCTTTAATTTTTAAAAACTAGAGGGATTTAAATCAGTATTTTTATTTAGAATTAAAAATAAATAAATAATTATGAAATATATTTTTTTAGTCTTTTATGCATAATATCTAGAAATAAGGTAAAGGCAAAGAGTAGATAAGACAAGAGACGACAGTGAACAAAGAAGTCGAATTTCGCGAGAGAGACGCAGATATATTAAAATTTAAAGGTCCCATCAAGTCCCATTTTGTCTGTTGCCAAGTATATTTCTTTGAAAAATTAACAAGATTTTCTGAAAATAAATTAATAATATAAGAAGGATATAAAGTAACGTATGTTAATACGGAAATGTAAATTTTTAGTTTAGGTTGGTTTAGGTTCTTTTTTCGCAATGTACTGATAATATCAAAGAAACAGAATGACTAAAGTTGGTCGATTTCGAAGATAAACAGATAAAATCTGAAAATCTGACAACTGCGCATTTTATTTATTCGAACCTAAGATTTTAGGACGCTAATCAGCTGTGCTAATCAGGCTTAAACATAAACAAATCTGATTAGTTGTTTTCTTGCATTTTTGCCTTTTAAAGTGTGTGTTTTCAGAGATTTTCGATATATTATCGATTTGAGAGTTTTTAAGGTTTAATTTTAGTATCGTTTTTATAGCATTCTAATTTGTAATTATTGTTAGCAGGAAAAGACGAGATGGTGGCATTGTGTGTGTTTATAAAGACTGCAAAAATAGGTCTTGTTCTTCGACAAACATAATATTTTACTCTTTTCCAAAGGATCCTGAAAAGTATTTTTATAGAAATATACTATATAATTGCGAGGATTTATTAAATAAAAATTGAGCAACTCTATTTTTTTGATAAACTCCACATTGTGATATTACACTTGTTCAAGTCCATATGTAAAAAAAATACACGTAAATAAAACATTTCTTACAAATCGACTTGGTCACTTTCTCTTGTTTACCAACGATATACAAAATATTGCTTTTATTATCTTTATTCCCCGACAAATATGTTTCTAATTATAATTTATTTTATATAATATTTAGAAAATTTCTTTTTTTTTCGTTTCTATTTATCTCTTTACCACACACAGTAACTATTTATAAGCTATACAGGCAAATTTTAATAATAGTCTATTTCAAATTTCCCGCGAAAAAGTTACGAAAATTTAAAGAGGGACAAGCGAGACGAGGTCACTCTCCCACCACCTCAAACATGAAAGGTACCGCGCGAACTGTCGTCTCTTGTCTTATCTACTCTTTGGTAAAAGTGTGGATCCGGTGGCTGACCTTTGAAGGCCATATTTGCTGCATTTGATCATCGATACTACGCAGGCGCACATCGTCGATGTTGCCAAATTGCAGTTTATTTTCGAATTATTTGCAGTTGAATTTTTTTTTTTTTTCAGTGTTAATAATAATACAGATTCTATAATTAATTTTATAATTTCAGATTTATCTTGATATCCAAAATTAAGGTAAGAAGGATAATGAAGATTGTGAAATGAAAGTATTATAGAATATATAAAATTGTACGTAATAATACAGAGATATGGAAGTGGTTTGAATAATAACATTTATTTATATATTTACATTAGAATTAAAAATTATCATTTACGGATTTTTTTCTTAATGGTTTTAAACTTATTAGAATTATTTTATTTCTTTCAAGTTATTTAATTTCTAGTTATTTACAGGCAACAATAGTTTTCATTATATTATGTATATTGATGTTTTTGAAATATTACCATGACGAGTCTTATAGAACAATACACGTCAATGGGAGATAGAGGTAACATATTTTACCTATAATGTTACTAATATAATATACAGTAATACCCCGACTTACGCTACCTCGACTTACGCGAATTCGGAGTTACGCGATTTAATTTTCTCGTCTATTCGTTTTTTGTTTGAACGCCGTGCAGTCAAGGTCAAGCGGCGGCGTTTGTTTCTGACTCCCCCCGCCCGCATTATTATTCGTTCAGTTTACAACAAGCACATACGTGTAGTGCGGAATCGGCGCGTAGGTACATAAGTTACGATTTTGTGTTTTTTTGTGCGTTGTGCGACGACCTGAGATATTTACTAAGTACTATGGCATCCAAACGAAGTAGAACCGACTCTTTTGCTTTAAACAAGAAGAGAAAAACATTATCTTTGGAGTGTAAACTTAACATTATTAAAGACTACGATGCAAAAATAAAAATTTGTGATTTAGCGAAGAAGTATGAACTTCCGGAATCGACAGTCAGATCAATTACGAAAAGTAAAGAAAAAATTCTCGAAGCTGTGAAAAATGCTCAGTCTTTGAATTCAAGCATCATTCGTAAACGGCATGGTATTATCGCTGAAATGGAAACATTGTTAAAATTATGGTGTGATAATCAAGTAAGTGTGAAAAATTGTCCTATTGATCAGAACACGGTGTGCTTTCAAGCTAAACAAATTTTTGAGAAATTAAAAGAAGAAGCTGGGGAGATGGCTAAAGATGAAACGTTTAAAGCCAGTAACGGTTGGTTCAGCCGGTTCAAAAGTCGCTGTAACTGGCATAGCATTGCAGAAAGTGGAGAGGCGGCAAGTGCAGATAAAGAGGCAGCATCTCTCTATCCAGAGAAACTCAAAGCTATGATAAATGAAGGTGGCTATACCAGCCAAACCATATTCAACGTAGATGAAACTGGCCTATTTTGGAAGAAGATGCCTAAAAGAACTTTTATTGCGCGTGAAGAGAAAACTTTTCCAGGTTTTAAGGCCGCCAAAGATCGATTGACAGTGATGCTTGGCGCGAATGCAGCTGGTGACTTTAAATTAAAACCTCTCTTAGTTTATCGCTCGGAAAATCCAAGAGCATTGAAAAACAAATCTAAAGCTGGTTTGCCCGTGATTTGGAAGTCGAATCGTAAAGCTTGGGTGACGGCCTCCCTTTTTGAAGACTGGTTTGGTCATCACTTCATACCTGAAGTCGAACGTTATTGCCAGTCTAAACAAATCCCGTTTAAAGTGATGCTATTAATCGACAACGCGCCAGGTCATCCTCCTGCTACTTTAACTAGTTTCGACCCACGTGTGAAAGTTGAATTTTTGCCACCAAATACAACCAGCTTGCTTCAACCGATGGACCAGGGCGTTATCAAAACATTCAAAGCTTATTACACGAGACGATCGTTTGCACATCTGCATGAAGCTATGAGACAAAACAACGAGCTCTCTGTTAAAGAATTTTGGAAACAATTCAACGTTTTAGAAGCAGTGAGAATCATTGGAGAATCTTGGAATGAAATTTCACAAAAAACTTTAAATGGCGTCTGGAAAAAACTCTGTCCATTTTTTTTCTCCACTATGACTCAGGCGGAATTAGTGTCAGGGCCTGATGAAATTTGCAATGTGATCAAAGACGTTGTCGAACTTGGTAGACAAATAAATTTAGAAGTGGATAGTGATGATGTTCAAGAGCTGTTGGATTCACACAATGAGGAGCTTACAATTGATGAGCTCATAACAATGCGTGAACAAGAGGAAGAAATTGATAATCATGATTCTTTGGATCCAGTTCAATTAGAAGATCAAATGACAGTTGGAAACTTGACAGAAGCCCTCAGTTCGATTGAAAAAGGGTTAACAATTTTGGAAAGCATAGACTCCAATGAAGAGCGCAGTTTTGTTACAAAACATGGAATAAAAAAATTACTAGGATGCTACGAGGAGATATTACGGGAGAAGAAAAAATCATTGACTCGTCAGACGACTTTGTTACAATTTATGAAACCTTCTACATCAAAATAACTTCGGATTGTGTTTATACACTCTATTAATATAGTTTGTATATTGTATTGTCATATTATTTAGAATTAGATACTAATTATTTCCTAAATTATTGTTTTATTTAGTCTCCAGTCCCAATTAAACATACTTTGTATGTCTTTATATGCAAAATTGTACCCCGACTTACGCGAATTCGACTTACGCGGATAGCGCTCAGTCCCACCTATCGCGTAAGTCCGGGGTATTACTGTACTTTGATTGTAATGTTTGTATCATATAATTTCTTAAAAATATCAAGTTAGTGGATTAATAGCAATTTTAGACATATACATATTTTATCGAAGAGTGTTGATAAGACTATTTTAATAAGCTTTATGTTTTATCTTTTTCTCTTTAGAAGGGAGATGGTTTGTATCGTAGAATACATTACAGTATTTAATATCGTGTACTTTGATATTCTTTTCTTAATTTACTGCAATTCTTTGTTTCCTATAATGCCAAATCTTGACAATATGGTGAAGGTTGAGTTTTGATCTTATTAGTTTTATACCTGTGTTTATACAAGACCAAATTAAGACTTAGTTTGTGATTTATATTAAGATCTTTCTTATAATATTTATTATGTCTTAATCTTATGCTTTGTCTGGAAAATAAATGTTAAAATATCTTAATTTTGCATATCCTATTCCATCCTTCCATTAGGAAAAATATGGTTTATAAATCATATTATAGCTAAGAAAATCACATAAATTAGGTGTAAGAATAGAGAAATCTTAAAGTAGCAGAAAAATTAATGCAATATATGTATAAGCAGAATTACACAAGGTAAAACTGTTAATGTTGCTGAAGCTGATTCTACAATTTTAATTACGGAGGCTAAAAGGCCTTTTAAGGCCTCCGTAGTTTTAATGGAATGTTAAAAAAACCTATTATGAACATGACATGAGCTACAGCATTTAAAAATTTAAAAAAAAGGAAAACTTGGACATATAATTTCCAGAATTTTTAATAAAGCCCTTTTTTAAACGTAGCATAATAATCTAGAGCAATTAGATTAATTATAGGAATCTAGAGTTTATTTCTATTTAATTTATTGACTATGAAAATACCTAATAAGCGTTCACGTGTTGTGCGAAATATTAAAATAATAATATAAATCTTGATATAAATAATATACCGCGTACTATGATTGAAAAAAAAAATAGCGTTAGCCGATGACTAAGTGAAATGAAGATCGCTGTCATTTTATATGGGAAATGTCCTCAATCGTCATTCCCCAGCCAACTGGATGCCGTTTTTTCGATCATACGGTATATATTGAATAAAAACACTGAAAAGCACATATTTGTTTTCTACTGAAAATAATTCCAAAATAACTTACAATCTGGCATCATCGAAGATGTGCGCATGCGTAGTGTCTGTGTCTATATGCAGCAGAAACTCGTTTCAAGGTCAGCCACCGGATCCACACCATTACCAGAAATAATTATACCTGCGGCAAAGCCTGCGGTCGTGAATTTTTTTTTTGGTGTATAATTCTTTGACGTCACGTTTGACAGTTAACCAGCATTACCCCCTCCTAAAAATTTTGAAGCAAATCTCTTTGTCGCTTCTGTACACGGGGATGTCACTTGTATGGGAAAACAGGCAACAGTCAAATTTAAACGTGCCAGGATCAACGACAAAGAAAGCAACATCTGCCAGGCATTGGCTTTCTTTGTCACTCACATTGTTTAAATCATGATACCGCGGCCATTTTGCCAACAAAGAAGTTGACCGGGGCTGTCCTGGCAAGTGATTTAAAACAATTTTGCTTTTTTACAATATTAAATTACCATTTGGATGTATTTAATGCGATTATTCAGTTAACTGGTAAGTCAGAAATTACACACAAATACTTTATTCGTAAATACAACTAAGATGTAAACGTATTTTTGTATTTTTAGATTTCAACTTTTGCAAAGACCCGCCGATAGAACTTGCCTGGCAGCGTACCTGTTTAACTAAACGTATTATTTCCTGATAATAATATAAAAACACGTAGGTACCTCTATAATTTATGATGAAAAATGATTTTGATTATGTTTTATATTATTTAAATACTTTCTAACCTCAAATAATAGTAAGATCCTTGTTTATATCGCACAGCCCGTTCAAAACTGTATTGTCTTCAAAAAATGTTTAAAAAAAATATTACAAAAACAATGTCCTTTTAATCTGATTTATACCTCAGAAGGATGCCAGTAAAATTTTATTAAATCAACATTATATTATTTGGCCATTAATATGCAAAAAGGAGTATATTGCCTTAACTTAAATTTTCTTTTACTTCTCCTGACAATGTTCTCTATATTCTCTATTTTGAGTTAGTAAACTTTTTGAACAGGATGTGCGATATATAAAATACATAATATATCCAAGGGTATGATCTGATAAAAGTATTTTTGATGCATTTTTTGGTTGTTTATGCACGTTGGCTTGGTTTATGTTTTATTCAGCTTATATTTATTTGGTATAACAGTTTTTTTTTTTTACCTTTGGAATGGCATGCATTGAGGCTAGATAGTGTTTCATTAGATCATTAAAGGAATTTAAATTAGCATATATTTTTTTGTGATATTAGTGTGTTATCATGATACAGGTAGTTGTATCATAGTGCCTTATGCATGTTATTTACCTATTAAATACTTATGTATTATCAGTAAATAGATGATAACATACTACTAAAATGTCTTTTATATATATATATATATATATATATATATAATATATATATATATATATATATATATATATATATATATATATATATATATATATATATATATATATATATATATATATATATATATATATATATATATATATATATATATATATATATATATATATATTTCAATATTATTGTATATAAATCGCAGCTCTAAAAATAAATGATATTGTTTACTAATGTGTAATTTATTTACTATGAATTTTCTCTGAAAATAATAAGCCTTTAATAATATTGATTTGTTGTGTAAAGTTAATAAAATATTTTTAATACATTAAATTATATTTAAGTAATAAAAATATGTTTATTAACTTTAAACAGTAAGTCAGTGATTCCAAATAAATATTTTTGAGTAATTTTGTTGTATTATTTACTACTAGAAAGAGTAAAAAGTATATTAACCCTCATTTAAACCTCCCGAACAGCCCGCCATTAAAAACCGGAAACGGAAATAAATTTCATAAAATTGAAATTGTCATGTCTATGTCATGTCATAGTCATGTCAAATGTCCCAGCCGCCATATTTGAAAATTAGTTACCCAGGCAGCCACGCTGTTTCCATAATTTAACATTGACTTGACACTTCTTCTTGTATTTATTATTTTATGGCTCGCACTTCTCCTTGTGTATGTGTTTTGTGGTTTCAGGTTTCATCCGCCTGGTAGTCACGTTATAGTAAGGTTACAGAAAAACATTAAAAATATTAGAAAAGCTAGGAAATAGCAATATGTACCTAAACATTTATTGTTTTATGCTGGTGCTAGTACCATTCAGCATCACTGAAAAAGTTATTAATGCTAAATTGTATATGCAGTGTTTTCAATCGGTACCGCCCTAATAACGGGATTCAACCAAGGCACAGATCAAGGGGTGTCTCAATTGGGTAAGAAATGTTTATGTACTGCCAAAATATCATTTTCCTGCCAAGCGACTGCGAAGAAGACTGCCTATGTCTACCATACAATTTATAGTCAACTGCTGTAAGACTGATACCAACGATTGCCATGAAAGTGTCCATATAATTCCAACAGTGAGACGCCCCTCGGATTCAACATACTCAATGGGGTGTTGTGTGAGACAACTGTGATCAACTTGAGGAAATACCTTTCATCAGTATAGTATTGAATTCAAATTTCGATATTATGGAATAATATACATGGAAGTTCTGCTGAAGTGATTTTCTATTGTAAGTATATTTATTTACCATTAAGTTGTAATACTACATTGGATTTAATTTACAGACCTTTTGTATTTGGAAGAATTGTTGCTGAAATTGAATCATTTTCGAATGTGCTGCATTTGATTTGTCATTGTATAAATGTCTTTGTTACCTGGATTCAAATTACCACCTCTATAGCAATGAGAAATAATCACTGTATCATAGCAAATTCAGTACTGCACAATGGTATTGTGCACGTTTAGGGGACACAGCAGCTGAACGTGGTGATGTTGCTATTGGATGGACAATGTAATTATTGCAGTGTATAGTAAGCAGTTATAGTAACTTGATATGTATATTGAAAGTAAGATATTTGAACTGATGTTCTTTTATGATATTATTATGATTATGAAGATCGCTGTCATTTAATATGTAAAATTATAACTTTTTTTTGATCCTACGGTATATCAGTATAATAACTAAGTTTTAAACAAATTTTGTTTTGTTAGAAATTATTTTATTGCTCATTGATGTTTTTGTTAGACATGTTACTATATGTTCTGCAATGTAAGGGTGATAGTCTAGGTTCTAACTAGCATGGGTTTTAGGATTTGTACAGAATTTGAAATCAGTTTTGGCAAGTTTAATATTACAGAATGAAATTAAAAATGCCCTTAGTCAGAAGAATCAGCTGGGTTCGATAAATATGTATTTTTTGCAGACCAGTGTAATATACAGGGCAGTCCGAACTGTATTCCGGAAACTTCGACAGCATATTCTGCAGATAAGAATAAGTAAAAAAGTTCGTATAAATGTATGTCCTAAAATGCTTGGTTTCGGAGATACAGGGTGTAGTAGTTTCCTTTTTATTTATATTTTTTCCAAAATAATTTCTCAAGTAACGTCAATATTTGGATGAAAATTGGCGTGTGGGAGTTTTTTGACATGAAAAATTTGATTTTGATGTCAATATGACTCCTACTAGTAGAGGGCGCCACCTACATATTTTTAACTGGTTTGAAGAGGAACAACTTTTCGTCCGTACCTGTATAAAACTACTGAGTAAAAGAATATACATTTACGACGTTTTTTACGTAAAAAGGTCTCTTGGTAAAAATCGGTATGAGTAATAGTTTTCAAGATATTTGGAATCGAAATTATAAATACCTGCCATCATTGGTATAAATTAAACATGTTGACTAAATAGTTATTAGACTGAAATCATAAATTTATTTTTTTTTGTGCCAAAAGTTCAATAGAAAATTTCTGTTTTATCGTCATTTTTGCAGAAAAAATTATCATTAATTAAAAAAAAATTCCTAAATTTATTATTTCACTGAAATAACTATCTACTCAACGTGTTTATTTTTCGTCAATAATGGCATGTATTGACTATTTCCATTCTAAATATCTCGAGAACGGTTGCTCGTAGCGATTTTTACAAAGAGACATTTTTTGCGTGAAAAGTCACAAAGATATATATTTCTTTCCTCGGTAGTTTTATACAGGTACGGACAAAAAGTTATTACGCTTCAAAACAGTTAAAACACGTGTAGGTGGCGCCCTCTATTAGTAGGAATCATATTGACATCAAAATTTCTTATGTCAAAAAACTACCAATTTTCATCCAAAATTCACCAATTTTCATCCAAATATTGACGTTACTTCAGAAATTATTTGAAAAAAATCGAAATAGAAATGAAATTTCTACACCCTGTATCTCTGAATCCATACCCATGTTTATAGGAACTTTTTTTATATTTAATTTTTATTGTTGTCGATCCAATAATATATATTTTTTATATTTTTTGATGAGGAATCCATGAGTACTTATTTAAAACTTTCACAAGTTAATGATACTAAAATTTTTTAAAGGTTGCTATTAGACTTGGATCAAGGCAAATTAATAAAATTGCGTTTATCTCATCAAGGAGACCAAAATTGACAAAATATCAAGAGACAACTTTTAATCGGCATTAAACTGCTTACACTATTTCGCTAACATGAGAAAAAAGATCAGTGGCATACATGCTTTTTTTTAGAAAATTATTCCAGTGACAACCCATATGCACGTCCCTGGTGAATATGTCGACACTTTTTTAGCTTTAAAATATGTCGCATTTATAGTAACTGTTGCCCTGAAAATTTCATTCGATACTCTAACAGGAAGAAAATTATAATAAATCGAAGAAATATTAAGATTTTAACACCCTGTACTTACGAAACAAAGCAGAATCGGACCTATGTTGGTATGAAAAATAAATCTTATTTTTACGTGAGGAATCTCCCGAAGAGAGATGGCGAATGTTTTTTGAAACACTCTGTATATGCGAATATGCTCTATTTTCTTTGGCCAACGCAACGCAAGATGTTCTTGAAGCAGAGATCGGAACTTCACAAGTTCAAGATCTACAACTACTGCGACAAATATCGACGGACAATATGACATGGACCTAAAATGGTTGCCTTTTGCATAATCCCTGTTAAGATTTATTTTAACCTATTTTTGCAGGATTTTGGCACAGATGTTTCTCTATTAGTCCATTGGTTAAGATAATGAAGGAACAACCTCTATATTTTTCAGTCCGTATATAGCCCTAAGTTCATAACAACTATCTTGATATTTTGTTACTTTCTCCACATACACACTTCTAGTGTTATTGTCCAACGGTATGGCTATATCTATAACAAATGCAGTTTTATTATTTTTATCAATTGTCTGTTATGTCTGGTTCCCTATCAGTTATGATCATTGTGTCCCAATAAATTTTTATATTGTCATTTTCCAGGCATGGGCTTGGTTTAGGGTTACCAGACGTCCGGATTTTCACTCCGTCTGGTTGAGTCCGGGCGGATTTTTTGTAAGCGTCCGGATTGTAATGTTCCATTAAGAAATGTCACAATAATGGAAAATAATATATTAGTTTTAATAAATTTGGGGGCCGCATGTTGTTCTAGAGAGCATAGTAGAAGATATATCAAAGAGCCAGACGTCTACTTGTTTTTTCCGACGTTGCTAGCTCTCGTACTACTATTTTTGCTCTTATATTGCTAAAAAATTATGACGTCCGGATTTTATCGGGATGTTTGGAAAGGCTTGCCCGGGGTGGACAAGTTTTCATCTGGTAACCCTAGCTTGGTCGGTATTTATAGTACGGTGTTGATGAATTTACTAAATCGTTGTCGAAGCACATTGCATTATGGATAATCTTAGCGACCTTGATATGTCTGTCCAGGTATTGTTTATGCGCAATTGCACTACAACCGCTGGAAATATGTTGGATGGTTTCTGGATTGTTGTTACATACCAATACGACAAAGATCTGAAGGGATAGCTTGCTTCAAAATATACTTAACATAATTTCGTGTCGCTATGACCTGATCTTGTGTAGTTCTTCAGTTTCTCGTGTAAGACCACCTTCCTTTTATTATTATTAAACTAAGGAAATACCAGGATTTTAAACAAAAACCGATATTAGTAGAGGAGAGTGGAGCAAAGTGTACCAAAATTTGCCAATTGGCTCTAACCGCTTTGCTCTTCTGGTGTGTTAAAAGTCAATAATAATTGATTTTAGGTTTTGTTGTCAAATCGATAAAGGCAAATTATATTTGTCATAATTTTATTGTATGTATTGAACCTCAATTTCACCAGCCTTCAGAGGAAAACGGAAGATGATCTTGTAGGCAGTTTTTATACAGAGAAGACCAGGCTACTAGTAACATAGCAAGTTGCCGGACGAATTTACGTTTACCCGTTTTGCGTTTGTACTCGAGATTCACTGCCGGCTAGTCGGCTGGCCAGGCAGTACGCAGTTGCAGTTGCAGTTGTGCCTGGACGGGTCGGTCGTGACAGACTAGGAATACGACGCGAGGAGTGCCGAGTATTTATTATTTTCATTTTAAGTGTTTACCTTCACTTAAGGTAACATTTAAAATGAAAATACTTCAATATTTATTATTTGAGTGTGTTTACAAGCCAAAACTAAAAATAAATAAATTCTCTTAACCCAAAAAAAACTAAAATATTACTCTAAATAAAAAAAAGTTATGACAAGTGTCCAAAAAGACCATCTTCTTGTGCTAGACAGAAGCCTAGGCGGTCGTAAAATCCCCGTCTGACATTGGCTAACATATTAGGACTAATAGTTTGGAAAGCCTCTCGTATTTTTACTTGAAGCTCATCCAGATTATTAGCCCTATTATGACCATACACTTTGGATATTACATAACCCCACAAAAATAAATCCTTGGGAGAAAGATCCGGTGATCTAGCGGGCCCCAAAATAGTTCCATGTCCACTAATTAAATGGTTGGGAAAAGTATTGTTCAAATATTCTTGAACAATACGGGCATTGTGGGCAGGACAACCACCTCAGCAATTTGATTATTTGAAAACGTGGGATTTTGGTCCTCGGTGGCACAAATGAACACTTGCTTTAACTCCTGTTCTTCATTAACCAACATATCAGGCTTTTTGTGTTTTTGTGGGAAAACGCACCCATGTGTTTCAAAATTATTAATAACTCTTGATACAGTAGGTAAAGATAGAATTTACAAAAGTTTGTGGAATAATTGTTTGACTTATCCGATAATCCGATAAGACCTATTTTGGAAATACCATTTTACAATTTGAATTTTCTCACGAACTTCGTAAACATCCATTATTTTACTTAAAAAATAAATTTTACACGAGAACTGTCGCGAGAATCTATGTATTAGCTTAGGCTATTAAAACACGAATAAATACAAATCCTGAAACATTCATATCACATATATACCTATTTTTATTTTATCGCATTTTTTCGCCTGCTTTTCACTGCTGGTCACCGGCCGGCGACCGTGCTGCCAGTGGTGGTGTCCGGTGCCAAACCGGCATGAATCCGATTCTTGGCCGGCACCGGCACGTGTGAAAGCTCCCATAAGAGGCTATGCACCTCATCACCGGGTAGACGGCGCCGCCTATCCGGTTCCGGCGTGTGTGCAACGGCTCTAATTCGTCCGGTTCTGCCTATGTTACTACTACGGTGGTCCGGCCTGTATAGTTTCATATGTCTGCGGCTCAGCATCAAGTGGAATAACAACTTCGACTTCACTTTGAGTAGGTACTTCTGGAGACAGCGTCTTGCAGATTGTGATATCTACGTCAGGCATAAGTGTTTTGTGGCGGTATTTCTTGAAAATTCGCCAGATCCATTTCTAGCCGCCAAAATATGCTGTATTTAGTTAGCAACTCTAAGACGTAGCGTAGACAAATCAAGTCAGGCTAATTATCTGCTAACGTTTTTGATACACTTTTTATATGTTGTTTATACTGCTGGAAATATGTTGGATGGTTTCTGGATTGTTGTTACATACATGACGAAGATCTGAAGGGATAGCTTGGTTTTAGAATATACTTAACATAATTTTGTGTCGTACCTGATCTTGTATAGCGAGAATGATGCCTTAATTAAACTAAGGAAATACCAGGATTTTAAACAAAAACCGATATTAGTAGAGGAGAGTGGGGCAAAGTGTACCAAAATTTGCCAATTGGCTCTAACCGCTTTGCTTTTCTGGTGTGTTAAAGTCAATTAACAGTGTTAATTGACTTTAGGTTTTGTTGTCAAATCGACAAAGGCAAATTATATTCGTCGTAATTTTATTGCATGTATTGAACCTCAATTTCACCAGCCTTCCGAGAAAAATGGAACACGATCTTGTAGGCAGTTTTTATCTATTTTTTCTTCATATGTTTGCGGCTCAGCATCAAGTGGAATAGATAGATAGATAGATAGATAATGCTTTATTTATTTCCTTATTGTATAATACAAAAAGAAACCCAAAAAAGGGCATGGAAATAATGTCAGTAAAAAATTTTAAAAGAAAATAACTGCATATTTCAACAACAAATGAACTATATGAACAAAAATAAATAGTAATATTAAAATTAAATATTTTATAAAAATAATACTAATAATGAATTAAGTCTATGTATGTATAGACAAATAACAACACAAAATTATACTTACAATAAATAACAAATTTAGATCAAATGATACAAAACAAAAGTAAAAACATACGGGTGTGGTTGTTTTTGCAACAATATACAATCGATGTTAAATATGACACAAGGCGCTCTTATCACTGTTTAGAAATTCCGCGAGGGAATAAAAAGCTCCTCTGCACAAAAAGATATTTAAGCATTTTTTAACTTTGTTTTTAGGCATAGACAAGGTAAAATTTTCCGGAAGGGAATTGAATATTTTTATTAGAGAGTAATCTATATTTTTTTGAAGATAGCTGAAATTATATTTATCCGAAACCAGCTGTAATCTGTGTCTAGTATCATATTCATGTTCGAGCCTACGGTGTCCAAATAAATTCCAGTTTTCCAGGACAAACACCACAGCCTCCAAAATATACATGGAAACAACTGTAAGAACGTTATGTTCAACAAAAATCTCCCTGCAGCTTTTCTTGCTGACTCAATCGGAAGATACTACGTAAGCATTTTTTCTGTATTCGCAATATTCCTTCCACCCCCGTGGAGTTGCCCCAAAAATAATATCATACTTAAATCTGGAATAGATAAAAGCATAGTAAGCTGACATAGCAGCATCGATCCCCACGGACCCCGATATTACTCTCAGCGCATAGCAGAATTGAGAAGTTTTAGATGCCAGTACTTCAATATGGTGAAGCCAATCCAAACGTCTATCGATCGTTAAACCAAGAAATGAAACGCTATTTACTGAACATATTTCCTGTTGCTCGTGCTGGAGGATAAAGGGAATTGAGTATCGATTGCTAAATAACATACACTGTGTCTTGGATACATTGAGAGATAGTCCAATAGAGTGAATATACTTCGACAAATCGGACACAGCCAATGGGACTCTGGTTGAGAGTGAAAGGACATCACTTGCACTGAAAAGCACAGTCGTATCATCAGCATATAATACTGTTTGTTCCTGAATAATGTGGGGCACCTCATTTGTATACAGTATATAAAGAAGTGGACCCAATATTGAACCTTGCGGCACCCCCTTTTCAATGATTACCTTGTTAGAAACTATTATTTTTCTGCCATTCAAATCAAAGTCAATAACCTGCTGTGTTCGCCCACACAAGTATGACTTCATCAGTTCTAAAGCCCTTCCTCGAATACCATACCCATCCAACCTATTCAGCAAAATATTGTGATCTACACTGTCGAAAGCTCTGGAAAGGTCCAGGCACATTACAAGTGTCTGATTCTTATTGTTAAGCGAGTCAATGGCAAAAGAGAGCGCTTGATACAAGCCCCGAATTGTCGACATTCCCTTCCTGAAACCATACTGCTGATCAGATAATACTGCATTCCTCTCTAAGAAATTTGTTAGCCTAATATGTATAACATATTCAAAAACTTTACTAATACCAGTTAACAGAGATATGGGTCTATAGTTTTTCATTTCATCTTTTTCACCTTTTTTAAAAATAGTCTAATATAAGCGTTTTTCAATTTAGTCGGAAAAACTCCCGAAACAAAACATGCATTCATAATGTGCGCTAAAGGTTTTGATATAATATCTGCCACTTTTTTTAAAGCCGATATAGGGATTTCGTCATCACCAACAGATTTTTTATTTTTTAAATTTTGAATAGTGTTAAAGACTTCCTGTTTGTCGGTAGGTATTAAGAAAAATGATTATGATTGTTTATTGTTACGTGGCAGATTTTCAACATTATGAGCATCAATATCGGGACACAAATTGACAAAATATTTGTTAAACGAACTTACAGTTGCATAAGGGCTGTCATATTAGCCCGAAAAACTGTCAAATAAGCTACTACTCACATTATTATTATTAACAACATCAACTTCAGTTAACATACATCAACTTCAACGAATAACAACATCAACTTCAGTTTGAGTAGATACTTCTGGAGGCAGCGTCTTGCAGATTGCGATACCTACGCCAGGCATAAATGTTTTGTGGCGATACTTCCTGAAAATTCTCCAGATCCATTTCTAGCTGTAAAAAATGCTGTATTTAGTTAGCATCTTTAAGACTAGCGTAGACAAATCAAGTCATGTTAATTATCTGCTAACGTTTTTGATACACTTTTTATATGTTGTTTATACCGCTGGAAATATGTTGGATGGTTTCTGGATTGTTGTTACATACACGACGATCTGAAGGGATAGCTTGCTTCAGAATATATTTAACATAATTTTGTGTCGCTATGACCTGATCTTGTATAGCGTGAGTCATGCCTTCAGTTTCTCGTGTAAGACTACCTTCCTTGAGGTAAATAAAAAACTGTAACTGTATTTTTATTATTATTAAATTAAGGAAATACCAGGATTTTAAATAAAAACCGATATTAGTAGGGGAGAGTGGGACAAAGCGTACCAAAAAATGTCTATACCTATGTGGCAGATCCATCTCTCCAAAAAAAATTCTATATGGGTATTTTTTTGTAGTGGCGAAATATCCATATAGGATTTTTTTGGAAAGCGTACCAAAATTTGCTAATTGGCTCTAACCGCTTTACTTTTCTGGTGTGTTAATTGACTTTAGGTTTTGTTGTCAAATCGATATATTCGTTATAATATATTCGTTATAACAGGATTCGTCATAATTTTGTTGCATGTATTGAACCTCAATTTCACCAGCCTTCAGAGAAAAACGGAACATGATGTTGTAGGCAGTTTTTATCTATTTTTTCATCATATGTTTGCGGCTCAGCATCAAGTGGAATATCATCAACTTCACTTTGAGTATTTCTGGAGGCAGCGTCTTGCAGATTGTGATACCTACGCCAGGCATAAGTGTTTTGTGGCGGTATTTCTTGAAAATTCTCCAGATCCATTTCTAGCTGCAAAAAAATGCTGTATTTAGTTAGCATCTCTAAGACGTAGCGTAGACAAATCAAGTCAAGTCAGTTATCTGCTAACGTTTTTGATAAACTTTTTATATGTTGTTTATACCGCTGGAAATATGTTGGATGGTTTGGGGTCTATAAAAAATGGTTGGTCTGTAAAAAATGCTGTATTTAGTTAGCATCTTTAAAGCGGCTCATACATTATCAAACAAATTGCGCAACAAAGCGATGCGCAACGTTGCGTTGCACAAATGATTCAGCGGTCCATACATCATCAAACAAGTTGCGCAACAAAGCGATGCGCAACGTTTCGTTGGCGAGCTCGGGCTCGGATGCAGATCAGAAGGGGAGTACTAAGAATATTTTTTTTATTTACACCATTTCATTGTTGGGTGATACCACAATTTAAAAAAAAAATTATTGGCTTCTTGCGGAACCCCAATCGCCCCTTTGCGGAACCCTGGGGTTCCGCGGAACCCAGTTTGAGAATCACTGCCCCAGATGATGTCAATGATACCAAAAAACGAAAAAGGAAACAAAGAGTTTGGATGAAAGATCTAAAAGAACTAAAATATTGCACAACGAAGCGCAACACACACATATACTACACAACGCGCTGCGCAAATGCCTGTTGCACAAAAGAATTCAAACATTCTTGAAACTTATCCAACAATTGCGCAACGCATCAAACGTTACCATACATTGGCAACTCGTTGCGCAACAACCAGTGTTGCGCAATTTGTTTGATAATGTATAGGCCGCTTAAGACTAGCGTAGACAAATCAAGTCAGGTTAATTATCTGCAAACTTTTTTGAGGCCTTTTATATGTTAAAATAGCCATACAGTCTATAATATATGGTCAGATAATTATACATAAGATAGAATATGTTTATTATATCATTATTAAATTAAGGGAATACTAGTATTTTGAACAAAATATTAATTAGTGGGGAGTTTGGGGCAAAACGTGCCAAAATTTGTCACTTTTGCAAAAATTGGGACATTCGTGTCAATGAAACCTACCATTAACCCCTCCCAATTAACTTAAGAGAATGTGCAGATGATCCCCAACGTGCAAGAATGCGTATGGGATATGAAGAAGAAGAAGAATGAAAAAATATATGAGGGGCTGAGTAACATAGTGGTGTAAGTTAGAAAAAAACCTAATTGAGAAAATTATTTTTTTGAGTTACGGCTGATAAAAAACTCAGATATGTTCGTACCGTATTTCAGATAAGTATGGGTGATTAAAAATACTTTAAATTTTATTTAATATATCCAATGGATCAACACAATAAAGGATATCAAAATTATAATAAAACAAAATAGAAAAAAACAGAAATATTTATTATATACGGTTAATACAAGATTACTCATCAACATCCTGTTCGTCGTCAGTCAGGGGACCCGAATCCGGAAGATTCTCTGACGTTCTCATGTTCTTAAAAAAATGTGATGAATGGGGGGAATATATTTCAGGAGAGACAGCATATCCCTTTTCTTCAAGTGGTTCATACTACGCGGCCCAGAATACAGCAGCATCTGTTCAACATTTTTCAAGAGCCTGGATCGTCCTTCTTTAGCAGGCCTAATGTCTATTTCATCAAAAGAAATATCCTCATTTAATGTTTCTTTGTAGAAAATGCTAAATGGTTTTTCTTTTTCATACCTCAGCCATTGTATTGACAACCAGTTTACAGCTGCACTACTTGAATTCTTTTTTCGTTTGGTTATGGCTTTTTCTAGTGAGTCAGTGTTAAGAAAATCCTTCTGCAGCATTTGGACCATCATAAACTTTTGACTTCTGCGTGCATTTTTTATAATGCTGTACAAGTCATCTAGAACAAAAATAGTTTTCCCTCTACTCTCCTTTTCCACCAACCCAAAATCGCTGTCATTGGGTAGGTAGGAATGTCCAGATACCATAAATTTGTAATCTATGGTATTAAAATTTTGCGTCACCGATAATTTTACCGTACCGAAATGTTTCACAACCATTTCTTTAAACAAATTGAATTATTACAAAATCTATTAATTTTAGATATAGTATAATATCATATGCAAAAAAAGAAGTTACCGAATTGTACGTAGAATCTAATAACAAAATAAAAAAATAGGGTATTCCCATATATATAGATGAAAAATAAATATGTACAGGGTGCTGCTTGTACATAGCTGTCATGGCTGGGACTTTGCGGTCACGCCATGGGCCTTGGATGGTATATGGTCAAAAGCTTGCTAACACACCTACTAACGGCTCTTAGCCCACACACGGCGCATAAACGTCGCATGTATCGTGGAGCCCCATTTGAGAACGCCATGGATGCAACTTGCCTTTAAAAGTTTTGTCAGCTCCAGGCATTGAACAGTCCGTTCATTACACCGCGGCCAAATGCCACGCGCCCCGATCACAAGGGGACAAAAATGGAACTCCTTACCGGGCCATCTAGAGCGCGCCGCTTCGAGAAATTTCTCGTTAGCATATACGGCACGTTTGCGCTCCGACGACTCGGATCAACCCACCCGTTCCTTCCCAAGACACCGTTACTTCACAAATAACGACATTGCTGCCGTCTTTGTGAATCGCGATGTCCGGTTTGAACAAAGTTCCATCCTTGTGCCGAACATGCGGTTCCTCCGCTGTCTCCCACTTGGTCTTACAGTGGTTAACGATTTTATGTACCACGTCATTATGACGCGATATTCTGGCATCGTGCACCGCATCGCACTTTTGCAAAATATGAGACATAGACTCTACTGCGTTGCAGCCCGTGTGTCTGCAACGCCGTTGTTCGGCCGGTACAGAGGGGAGTCCAGCACAAGGAAGAGCGTTCGCTCGGATCTGGATGGCTCTTACGCCCAGTCCAGCCCTTCGGCTTCTCGACAATCCAACTCCTGCTAGCCGTTCTTCATGGCCTCCCGCCATATCTGGTCCACCACTACGTTGCCTGCCAAGGACTCCAGCCTCGTCATAATGCCCCCAATTCGCTCTGACTGAAGCATAGCACTGACAGTTGTATCCTCGATGTTATTGAGGAGGTTAGCCATCCTCTTAAGGAGGATCTGCGGTATCTGGTGACGTAACTCGGGAATACCAAGTCCGCCATCGCAGATTTTCGCGTGAATGATTTCTGACGGAGTATGGACCGGAAGATGCACCACACGTTTTACCGCACAGCGCACCAACCGGTCCACATCCTTCAGAATAGCCCCTGTAACTGCAGTACTCTGCAGGCCGTACTGAAGCCGGGGTATCAGATAGCTGCGAATGATACACAGCTTCTGATCCGGCTTCAATGGTGCCCTCTCCACCGCTCTCAGCCAAAACTGCAAATTAGGGACATTTGGCTTGTTTAGGCCCGTAGGACCATAGTAATGCCCCAAGTATTTAAAGGACGAGATCACCTGCACAGCTGGTATTTTCCTCCCCGAGATAGAGAAAATGCGGCGCGAGATCGGTAGCGGCCGCTTATCGCCACTGCAAGTCGCCGTCGCAAGGGCGGTTGACTTGGACGGGTTCACGGTCACTCTCCTGCGCTCAAAAAATGCACTGACATCATTTAGTGCCAGTTGCATTGCAATTTGGCTGTCGTTCAAGACGACTATGTCATCAGCAAATCCTAAAAGGGCAACATGTGTGTCGTTACCCAGAGAGCCCCCTCTGTGTTTGTCATTCACGTTGCACAGCAGTTCGTCCATGACTAAATTGAAGAGGAATGGAGACAATGGATCGCCCTGTTCGACACCTCTCCGAAGAGATAAGCGCCGGGTGCATGCGGTGCCAACCTTAATAGTCGTATTGCAACCGTTGATGCTCGACATTATGTACTCCACTAAGCTCCCTTCAATTCCTGCCCTCCTCATAGCCCTGCAGATCGAAGAGTGAGAGACGGAGTCGAACGCTTTGCTTAGGTCCAGGGCCACGACATTATACGCCTGGCCGTTGCTCAATCTCGTCCCAATAAAGTGGTCGAGAAGGAGGGTATTGGCCAGCGTACCATCGAGCTCCCTGAACCCGCGTTGTTGCGCACATAACTCCACCTTACTCACTAATCTTCTCTGCAGGACTCTGTGGAGGAGACTTTGGGCGGCCGACCCGATGGTAATGGGCCTCCAGTTGGTCGCTAGTCTTCGGTCTCCCTCTTTAGGGACTAGTACTGTGAGCAGCTCCTTCCAAGCTGGCAGCTGGACGTTCCTGCCTACGATCACACTAAACACTAAGCTTAAGTAGTCGTGGGGTACCCTCTTCACGTCTTGGACTGATAGGCCATCCAGACCGGGTGCTTTGTTTTGCCACCCTTTAATTGCATCTCTTACTTCAGCAGAGGAGATGGGGTAAAATGTAGATGCACCCCTTTCCTCATTGCTGACTGGTTCATCGTCTTCAGCCGACGGGGTCTCAAACACTTCACCGTACAGCTTCTCAACGTCCTCTAGACCTGGGACATCAGGAGCCTCATACAGGCCCTTGCCGGATAACAGAATATCGGCTAGATTTGACCTGTCCTTTCCATACATATCCTGAGCCTTCTTGTATTCGGCGGTGCGGTTTCCCCTACCGCCGATGTGCATGTTGTAATTGCGAGTCCGCACGGGTTCTCGCCTAGCCCGGGTGTTCTTGGGCTTCTTTGATTTCAACGACTCCAGCCAGTTCTCGATTTCGAGAGTTAATTCCCAGCTAGAGCCCACTAGTGCTAAGTTAAGGATCTTCCTTAGCTGAAACTGCTGAAATGGAATAAGCGGCCTAACCTCATGCAGGAGTTCCTCAAAATTATGAGGAATTTTGGTTTCCTGTATTGCATGAAGCGGCCGCTTAGCTCGTGTTTGACCACGAGGAGCAGTTTCTGTGTTCTCAACGATGACAGTGGGAACCACCGACT